>NW_015552538.1:3290777-3309382 GCF_001515605.1 Sinocyclocheilus anshuiensis
GTCTTAAGCAAGACGCAGTACTCGTTCCCGTATCTCAGGGAACCGAGGTTACGTCAGTAACCGAGTACGTTTTTATTGTGGTTAATTAACTGATTAAACTTATTTTCACACTTCCAGTTTCTGTAAATAATATATTTTAGTTTATATATTACTGTTATAGTTCTAATAATATTATATTATATAAGGGGATATTATATAATATAGGATATAATACAGGTGCATCTCAGCAAATTAGAGTACTTCATAAGACCAATAAAAAAAAAATTTTAGTGAATTGTTGGCCTTCTGGAAATTTTTTTGGTCCAGTGTATTGGTTTCTGGGTACTTTAAAGGGATACTTCACCCAGAAATGAAAATTCTGTAATTAATTAATAATAATAAACTTTATTTTCTATAGCGCCTTTAAAGGTACATCTCAAAGCGCTTTACACAGAATAAAAAGAGGTAAAGTAAAAATAATGGCAATAATAACAATTTAAAAAAAAGTTAAATTACCCTCATGTCGTTACAAACCCTTAAGGCTTTTGTTCATCTTCTTCAAAGACTGACACGGAAGAGAAGAAATTGTTGAATAAAGTAATTATTTTTGTTTTCATTGTGCTCAAAAAGTATTCCCATAGTTTCATAAAATGAAGGTTGAACCACTGATGTCACATGGACTTTTTTAACGATAACCTTTCTGGGCCTTGAACGTGTCAGTTGGGTTGCTGTCTATGCAGGGTCAGAAAGCTCTCGGATTTCATCAAAAATATCTTAATCTGTGTTCCGAAGATGAACAAAGGTCTAACGGGTTTGGAACGACATGAGGGTGAGTAATTAATGACAGAATTTTCATTTTTGGGTGAACTAACCCTTTAAAGTACTAACCCTTTTATCTAGTTCTTTATTGAAGAACTAGATAATAAAAAAGTTCAATAAATCTTATAAAGGTTCTCCTAAGGTGTATTTAGACTGTAAAACCTTATTTAGTTTAGTGGGCTCTTTGAATGTAGTGCAAGAGTCGTACGAACCACTTTTATATAACATTTTTTTAGAAAGAGTAGATGATGACCAAATTTTGATTATTATTTTTTTTTAGGTGAACTATTCCTTTAAGTACTCACTAAACATTTGGTACTCACACATACAAAAACGGTCCCATGAGAGTTAGGGACACAGATCACATTACACACAGACACATGTGGGCCTGTGCTCAATCGATATCCTCAGGAGTCAGGGCATCCCTGATTGCCTTTCAAGTGTTCCAAATGAACGCAGCAATGGAAATGGCAGGAGAAAGTGAAGACATGTATTCCTTTTTGTTACATTTGTCAACTTTATTTTATTTTAATTTAATTAATTTTAATTTGAGTTTAATTTTATTATTTTCCCTGATTGCCTTTCAAGTGTTCCAAATGAACGCAGCAATGGAAATGGCAGGAGAAAGTGAAGACATGTATTCCTTTTTGTTACATTTGTCAACTTTATTTTATTTTAATTTAATTAATTTTAATTTGAGTTTAATTTTATTATTTTTTATATTTGCATATGCATTACTGCATTCTCTAAATTGTACTCTAAATTGAATAGAAGATGAAAAAGAAAGACAGAAAGAGGGAAAAAGAGATTTATTCGTTTTATCTTTTAATTTTCACCTTTGTATGTGCTAGACAAATTCTGCTTGCTGTTTTTAGTTCTGTCTCTATGTGTGTGCACTGTGCACTCGTGAACTCGACCTGTATGACAAGTAGATAGAAAAAGGCTAATGGGAGAATTAGAGAGACAGAAAGGGAGAGGAGGGATATGAAATAAAGAAAAATATATGGATGGATGAATGAACAGAACTGATTTGATGGGCCCCTGGACTCACCCACTGCAGCAAGAGGCATGTTGTGTGTGTGTGTGTGTGTGTGCATGTTCCAGTCAGTATATTTACATGCAACAGTTGAGCTGAAGCAATGATTCATCGTTTTTTGTTGTGTGAACTTCTTAGCCCAACAGAAATAGGTGCAGTTTGGACTAACAGAACTGTAGCTTGTCTTCGTCCAGCATGTATACATGTTAATCTTACTACAATTGGTCTCGGGATTGTACATATTTAGTAATCTTTTAATTAAATATATTGAATGTGGATTAACTGGACATGACTGTATTTGTAAATGCATTAATTTGTTGTATGGAAATGAACAGTTTTATGTTCCTGCCAGTCATTTTTGTGCTACTATAACAATTGCTTTAATTCATATTCGGAGAACATACAGCGCAAATATGCACACATACACAAACGCTTACGCATTTACCTGAAAGAAAATGCAAATTTCTGTCATATGCGTTTTCCACTCCCACAGCAGCAGAGCAGCAGGTGGTTATTTTATCAAAAATGAGGGTTGCGGCAACTGAAAAAATCTCCAGCACTAGGCTATTATCCATTGTCCTTTTCTTCATTTTATTTATTTTTTATTTTATTTTATTTTTTGCAATCAGTCATCAGTTCTTCTATTATCGTCATCATTATAATTAGTGATTGCCCTTGAATGAGGGACATGCCTGTCATTTAAATATGCTTGGCCTTTTAGATAATGTTAGATTTTGATTCCTGAACTGATTAGAGTTGAAAAAATGCTAGGAAAAGATTGATAGATGTGTTCTGTTGGGAACTGTGACATGACTTTCATTCCACAAAGTCTCACTAGCCGCCAACAGACAGAAAGAGTGAAAAGAAAAAGAAACTGAATCACGTTTTATTTTATTTTCAATAAGCTTTTTTTTGTATAAACTGTTATGATACTAAAATTTAAAGGTGCACTCTAGAATTTCAGCAGCATTAGCAACATTTGAAAAAAAAAAAAAAAAAGTTTTACCAACTGTTAAAACCAAAAAAATACTGTCCTGCTCATGCCATTGGTTAAGCCAGACGTTGACATGTGAGAACCCTCAATCAATCTAAGAAATGCTTTCAAAATGCCACAGAGCCACAATGTTTACAGTCTTCTCAAAGTCAGCCTTCACAGGTCCTAGTTGTCTCTGCATAATGTTACTGGGGTAAGAGAAATATTGTAATGTCAAAGAAAATAACACACTTAACCTTTACATAACAATAGTGCATGCCATCATCATATTCAGCATTAACACTGTTATTGAATGTTGCAGTTTGTTTTTTTTGACTGTATTCACTGTTTCACCTCTTTCTGTTTGAACTGAAGTGAATTAAGCAAATTCCTGAAGCTGCAGCTTCACAATCTCCTGATAGCTTTACATAAGACACATCTCTCCCATTTAGAGCACAGGTCAGCGTGTGTATGCGTATGTGTGGGAGTGTGGGTGTATGAGTGTGTTTAAATCAAGATTATTCACCAGCCCACATTGTGACTCACCACTTGTCATCCGACCAGCTCATGTTCCACAAAGAGAGAGAGAGAGAGAGAGAGTAGATCCCAGATCCTCTCTCAGTATGTGTGTGTTATAGTTTACTGCACTGGTTCTCAACTGGTTTTGCAGACTTTTACTCCAGATTTTACACTGGACATCATCGTATTTGTGCTTGTTGAGTTGTGATTCTGAATTTAATGTAGCCTGTAGTTTCTTTTACCCAAGATATTTTTCACTCATGGTTGTTAAGGATGAGGGCAGGTCATGCTAAATTTTGTCATCTGCCAAACTTAGTTATAGCTTCAACAAAGTAACAGATGAGCCAAAACACAAGAGTCTAGGGATGCGTGGCATTTAGCGTTGGGGATTTTGATTAATCTCAATGACTCATATTATTTACATCCGTTTACTAAGATGACTCCTTTTCTGAATCCATGAGTGACTCTTTCCACAGATTACACAAGTAGTCTGCTTTTCTTATGAATGACTCATTGAATAGTTTGCTTAACCATTTCGTTGATACAGCGAATCATTCAAAGCATGTTTTCCTTTCATTAAAATTTTGAATCTACCAATAGAATGAGCTTGTCAAACTGAACAGTTGACAAGGTTAAATAATTTGTAATGAAAATCTGAATGAATTGTTCATGAACAACTTGTCTTTGCTTGTGCATTAAAACTAGATGCCTTGTTGATTCAGTTCATTTACAAATGAAATACCTTGTTCGTTCAGTAAATTCACAAACAAGATGCCTTGTTTGTTCAATTAGTTAATTGAAATTGTTAATTTCAAATTATCAGTGCAGGGCAGTGAACGAGTAAAATGCTCAAAAACACTGAATTACACACTGTAGCTTTAAATTATTTAGAATTTCCATAAACGAACTCAAACGCTTCAACTTTTGACGGGTTGATGTATATATAATGATTCAAAGCATTCCTGCAGTGATGTCAGCTGCAGACAAAACCACCGATGATGGTAATTGGGTTTGTTTTCAAAAATCTGTGAGCATTTACGGACACATTTGTGTGTGTTCGCGTGTAGGCACGTGTATGTTTGAGTGAATTCCGCAGAGTACTGCACATTTTTATGGGCTGATTTTTTGTGTTTATGTATTGGCTACATTATGAAAATGTGTTTGCCAATCCTGTAAATGGATGGAAGTGAAAACAGAGGGATTGAAAAGCAGAAATGGCCACAGATGAGTAAAAGCTTAGATATATGTGCCCTCTGAGAGCAGCTCAGAGAAAACAACCCTCCTGTTTGCTGTCTGCTTGACAGACATTTGATTGTGTGCTTTTAATAAGTAATGTATAAATCTAAATGACCAGACTGAGGCTTAGACTGGCAGTATAAGATCTGGGCAAAATTGTATCTCAATATTTTTCAGCCGTTTGACGATGTTCAGTAAATGTCTCAATATGTATATATACTCAGACATAGCTTAAAAGATATTCTCAATATATCTTTTAGATATTGATAAAAAGTAACAGTAAGGACATCCATAATGTTACAAAAGATTCGTATTTGAAATATTTTCTATTCAATCCTGAAAAAGCATTACGATTTCCACAAAAATAATAATAATAACCATATTTTTTATTTCCATTGATTTTAATAAGGATTTTTTGTTTTGATTTTTTGCACCAAATTTGCATTTTTCAATGATTTCGGAAGCACCACGTGACATTGAAGTTTGGAATAATGGCTGGCAAAAATTCAGCTATGCCATCACAGGAATACATTTTAATACATTTAAAAAATGTTTTACAAAGGAAAATATTTATTTTAATTTGTAATAATACTTCATAGTATTGCTTTTTTGATGAAACTGCAGCCTGGATGAAGATAAGATTCTCAGTTCAATCTCACCTGTTTGTTTATTTATTTATTTTATTTATGTATTTTTTTTTGGTTAACTGTGCTTATTGCAGCATATTCTAAGATGAATGTTTCTGTTGAAACATTCTTCTTGTCTTGGTCTTTTAATATACTGTATCTTACATTAACACTATTTTGGCGCAATTTCACAGACCAATAACTTATAATCAACCAACCAATAACAATAATCAATAATGTAGCGAAGTATAAAGCACTGACATGGAAGTCACTTTCAAACCAAGCAGCTTTATGCTGGTCAGCGTTGTGAATTTACACGACCTCCTTGAACATGAACGAAATCTGCATAGGGAACATTTTTTCATCCTTTCGCGATTCCTATTGACATAAATTTTTCGCCAGCAAAATTTCACACAGCAACAATAAATGTGACCACTTTTTTCAGGGAGCATTTTACAAGCACAGTTTCTGTATATATCTACCTCAGTGCAAACACACACACACTCCCTATTTGTGTAACCGTGCAGATTTGTGTGAAACATTCATGGGTGTGTGATTGCTTGTGCATTGATGATAGAGGACTCTTACGATGCCCCTGATGCTGTAAAAGCATTTGGGCTACAAAATCAATATCTCCTGATAGTGGTGAGAGAGAGAGAGAGAGAGAGAGAGAGAGCGAGAAGCAGAGGGCAGTGAAGGGGTAATAGGGAGGGACCTGCCAACTAGCTGCAGCAATGTGAGTATGTGTGAAAGAGAGAGAATCAGAGATAGAGAGACAGGGGATTGGTAGGATGCTGTATTAGCTGCACTTTATTCTTTGGAGCAGAAAATGTAGGCAGGGGCCTGTTTGCCTCCTGCAGGGAATTATCCACATAATACCTTCAGCACTGTGTGCGAATGATAGACAGTTATAGGTAAAAAGGACAGCAGACCTCTGCATAACCTTACGCGCAGCTCTGTGCAAGACATATTCATGAGCAATTCATTGAAAAGCATGCTGTAATAGACTAATCCCAGCATTAGAGAAATATAGAGGGACATCACGGAGCCAGAGAGATTACAGGAGTACGGTAAACTAGGTGTGGGATTTAAGGCTATTAGAATGTACTTGGCATTTGAGCTCATAGCGGCAGCATTCAGCCTTGACTTATTCGATCGTCTTGCGGTCCGTAACATCTCAGGTAGTGGCACAGAGCTGCTGACCGTGATGCTGAATCACTGTCAGTGCAGGAAGACACTGTATCTGTCAGCTGAGTACCATGGTCTAGCTTTACCTCCTGCTGTTGGCACGTGAGGAGAACATAATTAGTGCTGTTGGATACAATTTAAAGCAGCGGCGCACCCATAATAGCGCATGTAAAGACTACTTGTGTTTACATTGCACAGTGTACAGTAATTGTTCTTTTTACATTTTTTCTAAGGAAACATATATACTTTTCCCCCTTACGATTTAATTAAGAGCTGAAGTACACTTTATCTGTCAGCTGAAATTATTTATTTATTTGTTTGTTTTTGATAATACTTTGAATATGAATAAAATAAACAACAAAATAATAATACATTTGTTAATAATAATAATAATAATAATAAATCACATGAACAAATTATTGTAACATCATAATAATAATAAATGTTTTAATTAGGGATGCACCGATACTGGTATCGGTATCGGGCCCGATACTGGTGTCCTGTACTCGTACTCGTACTCGTTAAAATGCCCCGATACCAAACGCTGATACCACACAGCATGTGATAAGCGCCATATTCAAACAAAGAAACACCGACAACAGAACAACAGACAGCAGAAAGGAGTTAAGGATGTCTACTACGAAGTATATGTATGCAATGAATATAATGTTAAACATTCAGTATTAACGCCTGTATAGTTTTAATAATAGTGTTTATTTTATTTATTTATTTGATTGTTTTGTGATAATAATGATATAAAGTTATCAATAAAATTTATATAAATTATTATAAGAAAATAAATAATAATACATTTGTTAATAATAATAATAATAATAATAATAACCAAGTTAACATAATAATTATTATAACATAATAAATAATTATAAATGTTTATTTATTTATTTGACAAAGTAATACATCATTTTGTCAACGATCCATGTCAATAATAGCAATTTTGGTCATTTTTCCCTGAAGTGGTGCTTTTTGGGTATGTCCTAGAACCTGATTAGCCAGGACAAATAGAGAAATTATGATTACATAAGGTGCATTGCACAATTTGTGCATTAAGTTACTTCAATTAGAAAATTTGTGAATAAGTAGAGTTAGAGTACTGTCTCATGATTTAGTTTTTACTTGAAATACTCAAGTTTAATTGAATATTGAAAAAAAAATGTTATGTATATTTTTGAGTTGACACTTTTGAGTACATTTTCAACATGGTACCTAGTACAGTATTTCTGTAAATTGTTACACCCCTACTTTTATGAGGCGTTTTGCCATTTTAGACAGACCTTTGCCACTATATACTGTCGTCATATGGAAATCAGCAGCCTGAACATTTTTCAAAATATCCCTTTTTTTGTTTGTGATTGTTGTATTGTTTTAGAAAGACATGAGGATTAGTAAATGTCGACAGAATGTACATTTCTCAATTATAAACTATTCCTTTAACAATGATGAATGACTTTGAAGACTGTTATTATTGTGTGACACAGTGTGTCTCAACCTGTGTCTGTCATTCAGTGCTGTGAAAGTCTATAGTTTCACATAAACACACATTCCATGTCCCACACACCTAACAAAACGGCGAAGACAATAAGATGGAGCCACTGGAGAAAAATATTACAGGAAGAAGTAATTAATTAGTGATTTAACATAACAGAAACAATGCGATGACACAGATGATTGTCTGATATCGTCTCTGTGGTCAAAGCAATAAGATCTCATTTCATGTGAGATTAAGTTTTTCATTTTGCAGATGAATGCTCTGTTGTGTTATTATGTGTTGTCAAATGCCATTCATCATTATAAAGGAAATGGAGTGATATATGAAAAAGAGATTCGTTACATATTGAATATTCATGTATTGTTTGGCTTTGCTATTAGTATGCATATCAGCTGCCCTCACAAACACACTCTGTGTGTTTGAGAGAGAGAGAGAGAGAGAGAGAGAGAGAGATCAGGGGAAAGAGAGAAGGAAAAGAAAAGGGAGACAGAAAGGTGCATATTCATTTTTTTTCGGCAGGATTTGGAAAACAACATAATGAAGTGCCCACTTTACTTTCGTGTACAAACAGACAACAGTAGGAGTAGTATCTGCACTTTATGCACTCTTGTTTATGAGTGACTGAACTGGTGAATTTTGATCCAATTAGCAGGAGATTTGTTGAGCCAACCATGTTTCAAAGCAACTGTTCTGATCTGCCGTGTCACTGTAAAATAGCAAGAACAACAAAACAATGTAGTGTAATACAAATTATGTATTTATTCAACAGTTGTTCTTTGAACAAGAAGCTAATGACGTTAAAGTAAGCCATACGCATTTGGAACAAATAAAACAGAGTTCGTTTTTGGCTGAACTGTTTCTTTAATGAAATGCTTTTTAATCTCTTTCCCTTCTTTTTTTTCCTTATCCCTCCCTACACTCATTCATTCTCTCTCTTTAGGGTTTACAAATGTTTCTCTCTGTCCTTTAGGCATTTCTTGCATATCCCAGAAACCATTTTCTGCTGGCTTGCAGGGGAAGTAATTGATTTTAGAGCAGATGGAACAAATTGTTCATTTCGAGCAGGATTCTCACACTAGCCCCAAAGAGAGAGAGCGAGTGAGAGATAAGGAGTGAATTGAGAAGGAGGAGTGTGAAAAACTCAATTATGATCACAGCTTCATCTCCGTTCTGCTGACCCTCATCTACACGTATCATATGAGCCCAGCGTCCCATACTGCGGTCGTGCCAATAGGATCATTATCGAATGGCACATATCAGATCGCTTTCGATTTGGCAGAAGTTCCCTCTTGTTTCTCCCACTCGTCCTGTCATCCTTTCTGGTTTTCCTTTGTCCTTTTTATAGGGTGGAGTGATGGCACCCCACTCAGTCTAATTGCACCCTTTTTCTCTCTGTCCCAAACTGAGTGACACAGTAACCATCACCTCCTGGGATGATCAGCTCTGTGTGTGAGAGAGACAGCGAGATAGTGTGATAGAGAAAATAGTTTTGACATTATACGCTAATGGGTTGACAGTGATCCGGAAGGCCTGTGTCTGGGATATGCAGGTGTGCTCACACCAAGATAAGTGCTGGAAAAAGAAGAGAAAAGAAAAGAGAGATAAATAAGAACAGATGAAAAACTTCTGGGAAACATTATTATTTTTATTCATTTTTATTAGTTCTCAATTTTCAGCAGGCATATTTTTGGTTTCTACTTCTCTGTGCTTCTCCATTGTTGGTCTAAAATACAGCTTGCTTGCCAAAGTTGTACAGTATATATCAAGCACAACGAAAATAGATTTATTAATTTTCTCCATTGAGCTGTTGTTATAGCTATGAAGTGTACACATTTCAAGATATACCATGAGATCTGAAGTTGTTGTTGTGATTAAAAAAAAAAAAATCATGTTAAAGTCACAGTTATCATAGAAATGGGAATCATAGCCAAAGATCGGAGATGTGAGTTCCAGGGCGTCAGCAGGTGTTTAAGTGCTCATGAACCTGTCGAGAGCAGAGTCACCTTGGCCAGATCTTCTTGAATTTGCTGCTGGCTCTGATGTCTCTATAGTGGTTAAACATGAGATATAATATCAGAGCACTATATCAAACCGCCACCTTTGTACTTTTAACTCAGGGGTGTCCAAACTTTTTTTAAAGGGGGCCAGATTCGACAATGTGGACACTCTGGGGGGCCAGATGCTTCGACACACACACACACTGAACAGATGGCGCTGTATTAAGCAGTATATTAAAAGTGTTTCTGTTGCTCATGAAAACGTTTCTGAAACGTCTGTGTATTTGACAAATATTGCATTTTATTCACTTCATCTGTGATAGAGTATGCAAACACCGCGTGAGTGTCACCAACGGGAGCAGAAAGTGTCCGGCTTGACGTGTCCGTTTTCAACTCCGCCCCTGACTGCAAGCGGCTATCTCGTTGATCGCTGTCTGTAGCCGTGCTTCAAGTCGAACGCACCTAATGAGTGAATCACTGAATCATTTATTCAACCGATTCGTTCAAAAAGCTGATTCATTCAATAAGTAACCATCTACAATTTAGAATGCCTGGAATTTTTTAGTTTTATTAACGTGCGTGCACTCGTGTGTGCGTGTGTGATTTGGTGATATAGCCTAGCCTACTTGATAATGTCAGATCGCATCATCGCACATCATTACAACAACACTTACCATATTATCGCAGACGATGCGGTATCGCACACCCCAGACTCGACTTGAGTGGAAAATGAATTATCCGCGGTTGTGCGCGCACTTGTTTGAACATGAGCATGAGTTTAACTTGAAGACGCCAGACCACTGATTCGTCAAACATGATTTCTTGCAGTCTGTGTTCTTCTGACTATTTTGTAGTAAGTAACGAATATGCTTCTGGGAAATGTATCGAAGTAAAAGTATAGATTTTAATTAGGAAATGTAGTGGAGTAAAAGTAAAAGTTGGCTGAAATATTAAAACTCAAGTATAGTACAGATACTCCCAAAAAATACTTAACTACTGTAACGAAGTATTATTACTTCGTTACATTACACCACTGTATATATATATATATATATATATATATATGAAACATGTAAGTATCTTCTGTATCTTCTGAAGGGCAGTACAAAATGAAGAAAATATGATATTTAGGCAAAATAAGAAACATTTACACATCTTCATCCTGTTCAAAAGTTAAAAGGCTCTTAATGCATCGTTTTTCCGTCTGAAGCATCAGTGAGCGTTTGAACCCTCTGTAATAGTTGCATATGAGTCACTGAGTTGTCCTCAGTATGAAAAGATGGATCTCAAAATCATACAGTCATTATTGGAAAGGGTTCAAATACACAAAAATGCTGGAAAACCAAAGACTTTGTGGGACCTGAAGGATTTTTTCTGAAGAACAGCAGGCAGTTTAACTGTTCAGGACAAACAAGGGACTCATGAACAACTATCACTAAACAAAAAAACACAGCTGTGGATCATTCAGGTAACAACACAGAATTAAGAATCAAGTGTATGCAAACTTTTGAACTCTTTACCTCATATTTTGGTAAAAAAAAAAAAACATCTTGTAGATTCTGCAAGGTGTATGTAAACTTTTGACTTCAACTGTATATGACAGTAGCTTGAGTTGACAGTAGCAGTAGCTTGAGTTTTGTTGAGGATGTGAAAATCTGTAGCTAAATATTGACAGCCTTAAACATTTTAATAATTATATAATATATAGAATGGCTTTATGGTATGTAGTCTAACACATTTATTTTGTATAAATAGAAAACCACAAAACTGCTTATAACAAAAATATCTGTAATTTGGACTATATTTCATTACTCCATTACATTACATTCAATTGGCCTATATGTCTACATTAATAATATAAAATTTGCTATGAATATTCTACATTTCTGCCACAATACCACAGTTACTGTTACTACAGTAAATCCATTGTAAATGTTGGTGATTTGTGGATTCAAAAGTACCTATTCTAACTGATTGTTGTTGCAGAATGTTTCTCCTAGTTTCCGCATCAGTGTTGTTGAGAATGTCAGGACAGTTTCATCTGACTTCAAACTAATTTAAATCACCGCAGAATCTGTGGTTTGTATTGAAAACTTCTGCTCCAAACACAAACGCTTCTCACAGCGCTGTTTAGTGGTCGTGTGATCGAGACCTGTCAGCGAGTAAAACGCATTTGTTCTGAGCTCGCAATGCTCTGTCTTTAGGCAGAGCTAATAATGATCCGTGCAATGCGGTTAAAATGAGTTGCGTTGTTCTGCTTTTGTTGTGTTTAGGAAATCTCGTGCGCAAAAGAAATGGCAGTGCATGAGTTATCAAATTGTTATCACTCGCGTTTTACTGCTACATCTGGTCTAAAATTTAGTGCTGTCACCTTGTGTTGACATTGTGAAACTGCATATTTATTATATTATGCTTGGCAGGCCACAAATAATACTACATTTAATACTAAAATAATAAATAATAATTTTTACAGACAAGCTGCGGGCCGTTTGAAATTCATTCACGTGCCACATTTGGCCCGCGGGCCGGACTTTGGACATCCCTGTTTTAACTGAATTGCCTAGCAACTTTAATGAGGGCCGTTGTTGTTTATCAAATATTATTATTCAATAAACAATATTTTATATAAATAGTAGTAGTATTTAATAATAGTAAACGTGTGAGTTCGTGATGGTGATTTTAGTTACATTGTTCCGCCATTAGATGGCGACGAGACTTTTATGAGTGTCAGTAGTAAAGACTTTTATATTGAATGAGACTGAAACAGGGTTGTAAACAAGGAAGTTATTTTTACTTTCAACAAAAACTTGTAAGAGGCAGACAACTAATGCTCTGAGCTAGCGCTTACATCGGAAATCCCCCTTCCCAGATGAAAGGATAGTATGACAAAGAAATCGCTTTTCTGAGCAGACATTCAAACTAATGTTTTATGCTGAACAGGAGATTGAGCTGAAGAATGAATGCTGTATCAGAAGCAGGTAATCACACTCGCTCAGTCAATCTCTCTCTCATACTCCACTCACATACATACAGTGAGCTTTTAATGGAGTAATACAATGAGCTTTTAATGAAGCAACTCAACGTTCTTCATTACTAGTTCTAAAGTGATGTTTTCGAATTAGTAACAGAGGCTTGGGCTTTCCTGTTAAACTGTCAACTTTAGATTTGAATCTGTGGCGGAAGGAAGTAGTTCCACACAAAAGAGGGATTTTAAAGACTCTCCGTTGTTACTTTTTTTATACATTTACACGCTTGTGCCATCTACATACACACATATACATAGGCTATATACTGTATACGCAGGTAATCACACTCGCTCAGTCAATCTCTCTCTCATACTCCACTCACATACATACAGTGAGCTTTTAATGGAGTAATACAATGAGCTTTTAATGAAGCAACTCAACGTTCTTCATTACTAGTTCTAAAGTGATGTTTTCGAATTAGTAACAGAGGCTTGGGCTTTCCTGTTAAACTGTCAACTTTAGATTTGAATCTGTGGCGGAAGGAAGTAGTTTTGCACAAAAGAGGGTTTTTAAAGACACTCCGTTGCTGTTTCTTATGCAGTTACATACTTGTGCTGTTGAACTGTTGTATAAACGCAATATCACAGTTGTAGACGTGTGATATGGCTGTATATCGGCACGCTGTGATTACTTATGGCATTTGGTCTGTGGCCTCGTGCCTATGGTCAATTAAACATGAATTGCTGTCAATCAGAAAATATTGAATGTCACATTGTTTTTTTTTCTGTCAGTGAGCACACAAAAATGACATGACACTGCAAATGACAGTTATTCTCCAGTGTAGGTGTTTTCATTGACTCTTTTTTGCCAGTTTGGAAAGAGGGCAACAGAATCACTTTTTTTTACATACTCTAGCATACTGAGGTCGACAAGCGAATAATAATTTGCTCAAGGGTTATTGATCGCTCTTGGACACCCCCTCCCCCCATTACCTCCATCTCTCTTCATCATATGACTTTCATTGGCTCGTCCCCTTAAGCGCAATCATCCTGCCTTCATTCGATCTCGTCCTCATTAAATGGAGCGTAGTGAACAAACACTGCTATTTACCGCCCCGTCAGGCTCCGATTCCCCAAAAACAGGCAGCCCAGGGCAGAGAAGAGACCGATACAATGCAAGGAAGTAGTAGAGAGGGAAGGAGTGAGAGACAGAGGGGTTTTTTATCTCTACTGTAATCATGGTGATCGATTTGGTCTTTAATTTGTCACCCCAATGCAGCTGCCTGACTGTCCGTTGTCACGGGAACAAGCCATTCTGCCCCTGAGGGTAATTAAGACGGTACAGGACGAAACATGCCAGAAAACAGAAGATGGTCAAAACAAGAGAAGTATTATGGTAAAATATAACAAGATGAGCTAAAACACAGAACTGATGTACACAGACAGAGCAAATTCAAGAAAAATGCTGCAAGAAATCACACATGCTGTGAAATAAACCAAATTATCAGTTTTCTAAAATTATAATGACAAGCAGACAGATGAAAATTATGCTGGTACAAAACTTGACTTCATAAACCTGCGGTGTTCTGGGGTTTCTAGGGTGTTGCTATAAAAAGTTTGATTGCTTAGAAAAAGTATTAATACACCTCTTGCACAACACATCAAGCTCCATGTTTGAGATATTCATGTCTAGTAACAATAATCATGTTAAAATAATAGTAACAAAAACAGTGATACTTGCTGTAGCGGGCACACCTAGTAAAAGTTGCACAGAACAATAGAACAAGCCAAAAACATACTGCATAATCAGCATAGACCTGCTATATCTGTCAATCATGTGCATTAGAGAATGCTAAATAAATAAAAAAAATCTAACAATAGAGAAGAGTATGCCTATCTCAGATAACTGGCAGTCATCATGGGCCGCTGTATGCAAATTGCCTCTCGCCCATTATTCGAATTGTCAACCGTTCAGTGTGAAAGGGACCATAAAATGTCACCCTGCAAAAACGCAATAGCAGACCAATCGAATGTGTCGCCCCAGGTCAGCAGTTCTGTCTGGGCAAGAAAGAGCTTTTTTTCCCTACTGATACCGGAACAGCTGGAGGATCTTCAGCTGGCTTCCTCTGTTCTGTAACGAACACCTGTGTCCTCCTGTTGTCTATATTATTAAAGACCTGCATAAGCTGTGCTCCGTCAGGGTCACATGTCTCCAATCACACTCTCTTTGTAGCGTCCTCGCGTTCTCGCCGTCTGGCAGATGTGTGCGGCGCAGCCAGAAGGGCTTCATCGGAGGATGAGGTCATTTGTCAGAGCAGGTTTGGGTGCGGGCATTAACACCTGGATCCTCTGGCTCGGCAGAATGTGCGCAGCCTAATGAGGGATCATAATTAAAAGCGATAGCCAGGATGCCGCTGGGCCCGGCTCAATGCTGCCAACTTGAATCGCCAGAAATGTGCAGGAAATGACACAGTCCAGAAAAATCATGTTACCTGCTGACATTTCGTAAGCCGAATGCCTCAACTCTCGAAGTCCCGTTCGTTGAACGTTATTTAAAAAGAGCTTTAGCTGAGGATCTGGCATGAAGAACATGCCCAGGGTGCCAACATCCTCATCTGCACAATTATTCTTACCCAGAGAATTACAATGAAAGGCTTATATTAAAAGGGAAAAACATTCAAAGAATCAGGCTGACAGCTTCCCACACACCCTCATTTACACTCTGCCCTTGAGTCTGGATACCAAACCGAATGTCCTTGAGTTAAAAACATCACCCCTCGCTGAATAATTCACAGCATAGAGAGGAGAAGATAGGAGAAAGATTGCTTATTCACAATCAATTAATCAGAGTGCATTTACTGGAGGTCGGCTAGCAGCATCTGCATGAGTATTAATGTTTTACATATGAGGTCGATAGACTCTGATATGCTGAGTTAGACCGTTTCACACATGTACAAAACTTGAATATTTATGGTTGAAGCTCTTTTTTAAAAGCTTGTGGCTGCAGTAACCTCTGACTTCTGACTTTCATAGAATGTGCTGAGTGTGATCAGTTCTTATTCACATTCGTTCAAAAGTTTGAGGTTGGTAAGAGTTAATGTTTATTTTTTTTTACGTTTCTTTACTGTAGTCTTCAGTCTTACATGATCTTTCAGAAATCATCCTAATATGCTGATTCGGTGCACATTTTTTGTTATTATCAATGTTGAAGATAGTTGTGCTGCTTAAAATTTTTGTGGAAACCATGATACAGTTTTTTTTCAGGATTCTTTGAAGAATATAAATAGAACAGAATTTATTTGAAATAGCTTTTTTTGTGACCATGTTAAAGTCTTTACTGTCACTGTCAATCAATTAAAACTTAATTCTTTCAATAAATAAATAAAGAACCTTTTGAATGATAGCGTACTACTTCCACCGTCTTGGCATGTTCTTTTGACCTATAGTGCAACAACTACAAAATATGATCAAGTGCTGTTAAATAAGTTTAATTGAATCACAAGGAACAATTTTCTTGATACTTTCAGCATTTACAGTTAAAAGGAGTTGCCCAGCTCACTGTTCTGTACACTTTTTTTCAGTTTGGTTCCTCAGGTCATGTGGTCTTGTGGGATAGAAAAGTTTCGACTGCTTGCACATTTTAGAATCTCAGCAAATGCTGTGTCATCTGGGTATTCTTAGGCTACTGTATTATGGATATCGAGCATGAAAGCACGGAGGCTTGCACATTCAGATACAGGGTCAGTCTTGATTTGCCCTTTTTTTAAACATTTCCTGTCACCAATAATCAATACAGCATAATAAACAATTGAATTGATTTATCTTTGAGTGCGGTTGTCAGATTGGACAAACACTGCTGAGCGAGCCATATTCCAGTGGATCAGTTTTATTTGTGTGATATAGATCAGACCTCAGATCACCTGAGGAAAACAATGGTAATTGTTTTTTATATTTCCCATTTTGCCATTTTGTAGATGGAACAATAAGACAAGAAACAATATAGAAGGAGATAGGAAATGACTCCGACAGAAGGAGACAGAATGCATTTCTGAATTCAGATACAGGCACACAAACACTCCTGTAGCACAAACAGAAGAGCAAGGCGCTAGCAACTCCAAAGCCATGGGTTTGATTCCCAATGAAGGCATGAAATAATCAAATATATACCCTGAATGCCATGTAAGTCATTTTGGATAAAAGCATTTGCCAAAAGCATAAATGTAAGTGATTAACATATTCATATGCCATGGTATTTACTAAGGTCATTCTTAGAATACTACAGTATTCCCATGGTAACACAAAACATATGGTGATTTGTTAGTTAAAAACACAAGACACGCATGCAGGTGCACATGAATGCACAGCCATATGAGAGAAGCCAGCAAGGTAAAATTTGCATAATATCACCATTATAGCATGTTAATTTACAATAATCACCTTCCCCATGATGACTATATGAGTTTGGAGCTGAGATATCGCATGTCAACACCTACGCACGCAAACCCTATGGCTTTTTCTCTTCTGCATGTCTAATTGATTTCAAAAGGTAACAGGGCTCATAACTGTTTACATAACAGGAAAATAAAATCTTTAAGTATAAGTATAAGAAGCTGAATAGACTTTCTATTTTTAGAACTCAAGCTTTTTCACATATATGAAAATGATTTTTGACAGCCTAATCCTGACCCTTCACATAATCCGACGTCAATCCCACCAATGTCACAGCTAATAAAATAATCCAGAGGAAAGTTTTGTGACTCAGAAATTGCTCTTTCATTGCTCAAGAGTTCTCAATTAATGTTAATTTAAATAACAATCACATTAGTCTTATATATTTCTCATATATTTATTATAAAAATGTTGACACGAAAGGGAGTTTTGGGCTGTAAAATTAATATGAATACTGTAGTTTAGATAATTTAGTCTTTTAATGTTTGAGTTCATATCTGACTTTATCATGGTTAAGAGATATTGTTGAGATGTTTTCTGAAACGTTTTTCTTTTTTGTATGGTATGTTTCATATTTCCTAAAGCAATAATGAAGTGAAGAACATGATTATGCAGTGTTTTTGTGATTTGAATGAGCACTGACTGACAGCATCCTTCACACAAACACCAGTGAAATGTCACCAGACACAATCAGACTCACAGTGACTGTCACAAAATCTCTCTCTCACAGACATTCACACATTTGACTGGGGGATACCTACTGAAAACAGCTTGCTCTATAATTTAGCATGGCTACAGTAATGTCAGTGTTTTTAATTAGCAACATTGGAAAGAGATGTTTGCAGAAGAGAAAGAAAACGAATGAAATGCGCTTTGCTTCTCTTTAGCGATTTCCCCCCCCCCTGTAAAGTTTCATGAGAGAATAGTTTAGACAGATTCTCTCTCTTTCTCTGCAAAACCATCTTGCTTGCAATTATTCCATCAATAATTCTACCCCTTTTGACTGATTAATTTCTCTTGCTGTGAATGCTCAGTAAATTGTCATATTGTTCATAAACATAATTTTCTCTTTATATCAGCGGAGGAAGTCTGTAGCTCTGTAGGAAATCTAACAATGCGTTTTTATCACTGTGAATGGGTCCTCAGTACAGTTGTGTGAAGATTATGCTGAGAATCTTCTGTATAAAAATATAAATCAAATTATATTTTGAGGGAAATATAATTGTATAAAAATAAGAAATGTCCACAAGAAAAAAAAAATGTATATATGATTTAGGGTTTAGGGCTTTGTTTGGGCATTTTTGTTTGGGG
>NW_015552538.1:3309468-3322413 GCF_001515605.1 Sinocyclocheilus anshuiensis
TTGGGCATTTTTGTTTGGGGGGGGGGGGAGATAAAACAGTAAAAACGGTAATATTGTGAAATATTTTTACAATTTTTACAATGCCTCAGCTTCTATAATTTGTCACTCACTAATCAAAATTACTGAAAATATTATGTTACAACCGATTAGTGTTACAAGAATTGTGTCTATACTATATCCAAATATGGCACAACTGTATATTATTATTATTGTTATTATTATCATTATTAGTATACGTCACAACTGTACATTAATATTATTGTTACTTTTTTATTCTTTCTCTCCTTATCATATATTGAAAGGCTGTGGAAAATGTTTACATTCTATGTCTTTGGTTTGGGTATATTCCTTTTTCTTGTTGTTGGTGTTGTTTGTTCATTTTTCTGTACTTTGTCATGTCTACTGTCATTTTTCAATTTGTCACATTCTCAATTAAAAAAAAAAAAGATAATTTTTTTATTATTATGTATATTTAAAAGTGTAATTTATTCCTGTGATTGCACAGCTGAATTTTTTTTGCAGTTGATCATTAAAAAAATAATTGTATATTATTTTATAATAGTGGAATGAAGAGCGATATTAGGTATTTTAGTAGACATGATTTTCATAAACGTTCATTTCAGACATGCCTTATACCTTCGGATGATGCATTTCTGGGGTCTTGGTTGAATAGTTCACCCACTGTCATCATTTACTCACCATCATTTTAAACTCGTATGACTTTATTCTGTGGACAGAAATCTGTGTTGTGAGTCTTCAATTTTTTATCTATTTTTTTCTGAAGAGAAAGAGTGAAATTTTTTAAATATGTGCACTTACAAACAGTATGACAGCTGATTTAGTGTATAGTTGACCAGAAAGCTAAAAGACATGGACTAAAAGCCACAAAATGTATTTAAAAATGTGATCTTTAATGAAGCAGAGACAGATTTTTCAGTGTGTGCAGGTGAAACTGAGAACAGTGGAAAATAATGTTAATTAATTAATGTTGGAAAATGAAGGGAAAATCTATAGACATGAGAGTGTATAAATTGGGCAAATCCAGCATGAGTCATGAAACGTCACCTTATATGTGTGCGTGTTTGTTGCTTTTATGACATGGACACCATTAGATTTCAACTCTTCCGTTCAATCTCTCTCTCCTACTCAATCTGAGTCACCATTTTAAACCTGCTAAAGTCTCTCTCTCTTTCTCTGACTCATTTCTCTCTTTCACCTCCTGCCTCACTGACACTCTAGGTTTCAACTCTGCTCCTCCATCCCGTCTTTTAAGGGTCTGAGTCACCAGTCTTTCTATTCAACATCTCCTCACTCACTCCATCTTTCTCCTCTTCCTCCATCGATCATGTATCTTTCTTTTCAGCCTTGTTTCACAATGGAAACATCAATCTAACGACCTGTTCACCACCAAAACATCTCTCAGTGGTCGTTTTGAACCTCGTAAAGTCTTGGCTGGAGCTATAAAGGAATAGATCATCCAAAAATGAAAGTTCTGTCATCATTTACCCTCATGTTGTTCCAAAGTTGTATGACTTTCTTCTTTATTACACACAAAAAAGTTTAGCAGTAAATATTTTTTTGTGTTTTCTATGCAATACATTTACTTGCCTAACATTCTTTTAGTTATAGAAGAATGACAATCATCATCACTGACAATCAACAGGTTTGAAACAATATGTTGGTGAGAAAATAATGACAAAATTTTCATTTTTGGGTGAGCTATCCGTAACTATATGTAGCGTACTATAAGTAGAAAGAAGCAGCTCGATCATCAATATGGTCATATGGATTTTAATGAATGAAATTAATTCTTTATTTGATTGCTGTTAGCTTGGCAAACTGGTATTTCAACCCTGTAAACCCTGACATTTGAAATAATCAGTTTTGTTTTTTTTAATGGAACTGTTTATTAAACCTTTAGATAAATATATGGAGCTCAGACTCAACGAAGGAAAAACAACCCCGTTTTATTGAAAGGCCCAAACAAGGCAAAATAAGTAATTTGGTGCAGTTGCTTATGTTTATATGGCCAAAAAGCAAGATTAAATTCTGTTAGCTTGTAATGTAAGTCAATGAAATCTCTATAACATATAATATAGCTGACTGCATATATAAAATGCCTAAAAATATCAGTTGTCACTAACATGCAAAACAGTGATGATATACTAAAAGGCCTTTTCCTTGCTTTTCTTTCCTTTTCCTTATTAAGTATTATTATTATTTAGAGGCCTTAGAAATGTGTCCTTCAATATGATACAGTAATCTTTATAGGGGTAAAGCCCTAACATATATTTTAAATTGCGTACATTAGAAGTAGGTAAGCTAACAATAAGTAAGCTGATAAAAAAAGGATGGAAGTCATAAATAAAAGCTAACAGAGAGATACATTGACATTAATGTTAATGCATTGCATTAAATGCAAGGTTTTCATTAAAAATACAACCAAGTTATTAGGGCTGTCAAAAAATAATTCGAATTTCGAATATTCGTCGAATTTAAAATAAAAATCTATTATACATGACACTGTTTTGTTTATAGTTGTTTAAAAGCAACTTAATTAATTATAATTGGTTTATAAACATTTTAAACATTATGCACTTTTTTCACAGATAGTCATGTTACCTTATATGTTTTGAATAAACGTGCATTGGTTGATGCGCCCTCTTGTGGCCTCAGGAGAGAAGCCAAAAGCTTTTCTTCACCCTAACTGAAATTATGCATTTTAAATTCGAATATAATTCGAATTTTGATCATATTTAAGTACAAAATTCGAATTTAGTTTTTCAGCCATTTTGACGGCCCTACAAGTCATTGGAAATCTATATCTGTCAAATACTTAAATATAACCAAGGCTTTATAGAATCTTCAAAAACAAGGTTAAAAATACTTGGTGGTGCACGGGAAAAAAATCTCTAAAGTGATGTTTTATAGAGGCTGTGTAGCTGAGTTGAGCCTGTGGTTTATCTACGAGTGGATGTTCATCTTATTAGCAAGCCATTTGTGCAGTCGATATATAAAGCACATGGTTTAATCTGGAGTTTGTGCATTGGTCTGTGTGTGTTCAGTGGTGATTTCTATCCCAAGCACTACTGAACAACTTGATTCCTGAACATGTGGGTTGAACGCCCATGTTTGTCAACACAATTTAACTAAGCGCAATTAAGAGCCAATCAAGCATGCAGAACAATTATACCGATGACCGATCGTCCTCAAAACACAAACCCCACATATTGAATGTAGGGGTTTATTCTAGAACGTTCTGTCTTTTTCCTTCAGTGTGCAGTATGAACTTTTGATTGTGTGATTGGGTGAGCAGCAGCGGGACAGATGGGCAAATAAAAGTGCATGTTTGACCGTTTGATTGCTCTGTTGTGTTTAATGGCCTTGGGATCCTGTGTTTAAAGCGAGTTCATGTGTTCCTGTGTTCATGCATAAAATGACCCTGCTACCTGACAGATATCACTGAAATATTTTAGATAGTCCTGAGAAATCACACCTGTCTCGTTGACAGAAAAAAAAAAAAAATCTGAGCAAATCCGAGCCCACGCATGATACCGAAAAAAACCTGGAGGCGCCTCTCTGCCTGTCAATCATTTTGCATGTTTGGTACATTGATATGTCTCTGGACAGTGATGCTTTGGAGAGAGTTTGTACGATTGAAAGGAAGTTAGTATTGTAAAATTTGTATACACCGCCAGGCTTTTAGCCCGGGAGTGCTCGGATTGAAAACAAGGATCATAATACATTTACATTTATGCATTTGGCAGGCATTTATTTTAATATAATTTAATGTAAAGGCTTTTTTACTGTTTGATGGAATGCGAGACTGCAAGCTTGTTTGTTGTCAGCTAGACTATAGCTGTGCATTTATATTTGTGGTTTAGGTGTAGGCCTGTAATAACCCTTGTGGGTTGTAATATATTAGGGATGTAACGATATCAAAATCTCACGATACGATAATATCGTGATATGAAGTCCACGATACGATATGTATTGCGATATTTTAAAAAAAAAGACAAATGAAGAATTGGGAAAAAAATTAAAAATGTTTACATTTTAAAGTTAAATTATTCTATCTAATGCACTTTGAGAGTTCAAAATTAAGAGCTGCAACCCATATTCTTAACTAAGAAACTTAAGTAAGAAAAAAGTCAGCGAATTGACATGTACCTGAACTTCAAAGGGGACTCAACTCTCTTTATCTGACCAAAACTAAAGTAAAAACAGTAATATTGCAATTTTTTTTATTACAAAACACTTTTCTATGTGAATATATTTTAAAATTAAATTAATTTCTGAGGTGGCAAAGCAGAATTTTCAGCAGTCATTACTCCAGTCTTCAGTGTCACATGATCCCTCAGAAATCATTTTAAAGGGGTCATATGATGCGATTTAAATTTTTCCTTTCTCTTTGGAGTGTTACAAGCTCTTGGTGCATAAAGAAGATCTGTAAACATATCCGTCACACGCTTGAGGTATTCGGCCAATCACAACGCACTGGATAGCTGGCCAATCACAGTACACCTCGCTTTTTCAGACCGATGAGCGTTGTAAAAATCTACGCGTTTCAGAAAGGCGGGGCATAGAGGAGAAACAATAATGTACAGTATGTGGAAAATAATGTTTTTTGAACCTTAAACCGCATAAACACATTTCATTACACCAAATACACCAAATAATGTTGTTTTTAGCAGCATCATATGACCCCTTTAATATGCTGATTTGATGCTCAAGAAGCATTTATTATTCTCAATGTTGAGAACAGTTTATTATTGTGGAAACTGTCATACATTTTATTTTATGATTCTTTGATGAATAGAAAGTATATTATACAGGTGGATATTTATATAAACCACTTCTGCATGTGGTCTGAATGATACTGGATGAGTTTGACCTTGTATCTGTCATGAAAGCATTTTCCTCCTTTGTTATTACCGGTATTTTACTGTCTTTTGAAGTGATCGGACACAGCTGTGTGTGCACACATTTAGATAAGAGGAGAGACAAATGGCATCATGCTCTTCCCTTTCCGACTGTCTTGTGATCGATCGCTGTGTGTGTGTGTGTGTGTGTGTGTGTGTGTGTGTGTGTGTGGACAGTTGAGATAAATCATTAAGCAAATTCCTACAGGAAGATCTGTTTAAAACAGTGTGAGGAGCTGATTTTGGAGTCAGTGCTCTTAATGTCACTTTATGAGTCCATAAGCTTGTGGCACATATTTGCAGTCTCTCTCTCTTTCTGTTACACACACACACACCAAACTGTGTTTGAGTTTTTTTTAGAGCTTTTAAACTTCATGCATAGTCCTTCAGAGAGTTTTTACTTGGGTCGCTATGCTGTCTATCGGTTTTAATCCAGCTTTTAGTGCTGTATGGAAAGTGTTGAAAGTACAACCTTGAAGCATCAAAGTTTCATTGTAAATGACTGTCCTCTTTTTCTTAACTCTCTGATGTCATCAGTCTGGGACGGCCAGGAGTGGACTGTCATTGCCAGCATGAGAGTGGGGCGGCAGTTCTCCAACTGCAGTTTCTCATCAACGAGGTACCAAACACCCACACTTGCAGGCACACATATATTACAGCACATTTTCATGTGTGCAGCATATGTAGAAAGCACGTAGGAGGGCAGAGTGCATATGTGTGTGTTTTAATCTGTAACTTAGGATAGACAGCATGTGTGTGTAAATGCACGCTCGGCTCTGCAGAGGAATACGTTTAGGTCAAGAGCCGCCTTCCCTCTCAGCCCTGTGGTGTTAATGGAGTCAGTCATTACTTCCCATCAGACATGTCAAGTGCTGAATGTTTCTCAGCCTCTGTCTCGCTCTTATGCACACATGCCGCATCATCTCATGAATAACGAGAAGTTAGTGCGTTAACAAAAGAGGGAAAGTGGGAGAGTTGCCATGGTGGCCATTTTGGATTATAGCAATTTAGGTACACTCTCCACTATCGCCATCTTTTTCTGTCTCCTTTCTATAAGCCCATATAAACACATCTGAAGTCAAAAGAAAATGGCATTTGCGAGCCATTTTACTTTTGTAATGGGATGTTTTTCAGAGTGAAGGAGTATATTCAATGAGAAAACATTTAGGGCAGGTTTTTCATCCGCTGGGAATTCATCGGTTGGTGAAAAGTGGAGCCAGACCTGAATCTGAGTTTGCAGTCAGTTGTGGAGATGATGGAATCTTTTCCTCAGGAATCAGGCCACATTTTGATTAAAAATGACAAAGACAAACATTTGTTTTTTCTTCGGAATATCATGCTCTGATTAATTGTTCACAATAAGATGCAGATGTTATACCAGACACTGAAAATCATCTCATTTAGTGAGACGTGAGCCTGTAGGCATTGATTGGACAAATATTGTGCGCACACACTCTTGACATTTTATCCTGAGGTACATTATTTAGATATTACACTTCAGGGATTCAGTCTTCATTCATATTGATTTTATTAACAACACTAAATTAGTGCTGTAAATATCATTCGTCATCACAAGGGATGCTACCTTGCTAACCAAATGGTTACATTTGTACAATATATCCCACACCACTTATAGTGGATTCTAGGCCTGGGCGATAAAACGGTATCGATATTTATCGACGTTAGCCTACACCTTCATCGATAACGATATAAAAAGATATAGCGCACGATATAGGCACGTGCTATGAGTGATGCAGACAGCTCACACAAACATGAACACATGCTGAATTGAGTGCTGTGCCTGCCTGTGATGAGGAGATTGTGAATAATAAAAAAGAATATTAGTCGAATTTAAAATAAACATTTGCATTTGAATGCAAAAATGGTACAATCGAATGTTAGGAGTGTGTCTGAGATGCGGTGATGATGATGTAAGTGACCTTGCATTTTAATGTTTTGTTAGTCTAGCCCACGAGACGCGCCGCTGCTGAGTTATTCATTCAAAATATTAGAGAAATATAGAAGCTCAATGCTACCGAACGATATGAAACATATATCGTTGATATATTTTTAGCTATATCGCCCAGCCCTAATTACAACACATCATTTCATTAGTGTTCTACTGTAATTTAATTTCCATAATATTCCTCTGCATAAAGTGAACATAAAATCAAAATAACTTTGATTTATTTATTTTTTTTAGATGCACGTCCTTGGTCTAATTGTGAATGTGATTCATCATTGCATGTTAATTCAAAGAAAAAATGTGATTGTTTTGTAACTGTATCTTCTTCTGAAACAAATTCCCTTTCCTGCTGACATCACTTAGGCCATGCAGACTAGGACAATAGCCAATAGCCAAAATAGCAACTCTCATCTGTGTTATTTTTAGCATTGTTTATATACTATTATAGTATTTATTCATATTTATTAATCTTCTATAAGTTTGTCATTTTGTTGTCATTTTTAAATTATTTTTTAATATGCACATTTAGCTTTATTTGATTTATAGTTTTAGAAATTTTAGTACTTCCTCATCAATTTATTTTATTTCATCCCAGTTTATATGTATACAGTATATTATTATTATTATTATTATTATTATATTTTTTAATTGGTTCCATATTTGTGTGCAACACTCACTTTTACCATCTAACCAAATCCTGAAGTGCACAATTTATTTTCTTTTTGAAAATCCCATTTCACTTGGAAAATATCATGTTACGGAATTATAATGGGTCGCGAATGTGAATTCACATTGACTTTGACACAACACTAAAATTCCCTCTCGACATCTGTTTTTCTCTGCTTTTGTCCTTTGGTGTGCTGGTGCAATCTGTGTTTACCTAAACACCATCTCCATGGAAACACAGTTGTCAGTCACCTGACTGATGGATCTGGATTCAATGCACTGAGAAAGAACAAAGATGGAGACAAACTCACAAAGTCATGAAGATAAAGTGTTTAGAGACTTCCTGCTGGCCCATGATCACCCTCAAATTAGGCAGTGATTTGACAAAGCGAGTTCACATTAATACTGAAATGTTCTCATCCCCGACATGAAATGCCATTCATTTTTCCAGGTTTGTCATGTATTAATTGCTGCCTGAACATTGCAGCCAGCATTTGAAAAGAAAATTCGATATATTGGCTTCAAAATTATAAAGGGCTTCCAGATAAAATGGGTCAGAAAGACCTTTGTCATCCTGACATTGTCAGATTTTTCACACTCACACTTTTAGACACTTTCATCACTTTTTGCTCTCTTCCCTCTTTCTGTCCTCCATTAACCATGAACACCATCCTAAGTCTTGTAATACATAGAGCACAGCATTACTTGTGGCAAGTAATTATCTCTCTTCAGACTGTTCCAGTCTCTATCCAAGGAGGACTTTAATATCATGAAATATGCATGAAATGCATGAGAAAACAGCAAAGTTATACAGACTGAAACATATCGATGTGACAGAATAAATTAAGGTTAATCATTTCCTAGCAACTATATGAGTAAATTCTTATTTCATTTGTGACCTGGAAGATGCATTATATACTGCATAATTTTCCCCATCATAGAATTTTAGGACATTGAAGTGGAAACGGAAACACACTTTAGACATACAATTCAATTCCATGTGTGCTATTAGGTTCAATATTATATAAAATGCATGTTTTTAGGTCACAAATAGAAAACTGACTTATTTAATATAATATTTTGTCACATAAAAAAGCACAATGGCTGATGCCACGAGCTGTGCCACTGACACCTAAAAAAAAAACTAAAAGTGTGTCTAAAGTGTCATACATTTAATGTAACTTTCTTTGATTATTAAAATTGGTGTAAACTTACCATCTCATTGCATGGATTGAGTGTTGTTGTTACACTTATGTATCCATAGGGGGCGCTTGTCACAGCTTGTGCGGACGATACGCTGCATCTCTGGAATTTGCGACAGCGACGTCCGGCTATCCTACACTCCCTCAAATTCAACAGAGAGCGGTGAGTAGAGCTTCTATACAGTACACAATTGTGTTTTTCAGAAATGCACAGGCATGTGCACAGAGCACACATAATATATCAAGTCAAAAATTAACTTCCCAAGGATTTCATAAAAAAGAAGATTTTTCTTTATTTAATTTTACATTGAAAGTGAGAATCCATCTCAGTATTTCAACTTGAAGTTGCTGACTGTCCAAGGCTGCAGAGCATTGGTCAGAATTAATATGTGATAAAGTAAACACAGATAGCTCAAGCCTGCGGAGGCTGAAGCCGAGCCTCAATATTGTAAAATGTTGTAGCTCCTGTCTTATCTCTTCTGGTTTATTTCTGAGCAAGAAGTGAGGATTTTCTTCTCAAAAATGCAATGGGCACAATACAGTATTTATAAAAAAAAAAGAAAGAAAAAAAGATAAATCCATCATAAAAAATATAGCATTAACCTTACTATGCTACCCTTATCCTTTAGGTATCTTAAAGACCACATGAAAACCCAAAAAAAACAAGTTTTTTTAAAATACATGTATGATATAATTTTCTATAAAATAAGCACTTAAAATGTTTAAAATGTTTCCATATGTAGGTGTTTGTTGGTGCAGTTTGTAACAGCCTTAAAGGGATAGTTTACCCAAAACTGAAAATTCTGTCATTAATTACTCACCCTCATGTCGTTCCAAACCCCTAAGACCTTTGTTCATCTTCGGAACACAAATTAAGATATATTTGGATGAAATCCGAGAGCTTTCTGAACCCTGCATAGACAGCAATGTAACTGACATGCTCAAGGCCCAGAAAGGTAGTAAGGACAACGATAAAATAGTTCATGTGATATCAGTGGTTCAACCGTAATGTTATAAAGTTACGAGAATACTTTTTGTGCACAAAGAAAACAAACATAATGACTTTATTCAACAATTTCTTCCAATTTCCATGTCAGTCTTTACTGTGCGTTCACGAGAGTACCATGGTGCATGCGTGTGAATTATTCTGCTTGCAAACAAGCCGCATCCGGGTTCTACGTCAGAACACTGGCTCCTGCGTCAGCAACACCACATGTGTCATGGTACTCTCGTGGTAGTCGCATTTCTGTCTATGGGAGGGTCAGAAAGCTCTCGGATTTCATCCAAAAATATCTTAATTTGTGTTCCGAAGATGAACGAAGCTCTTATGGGTTTGGAACGACGAGTGTGAGTAATTAATGAAAGAATTTTAATTTTTGGGTGAACAATCCCTTTAAAGGTAGCAACCTATTTTAGTTGGAAATATGTTGACATTGAAATGGAAATTTGATTTGTTAAACATTTAATGAGATCTTTAACTACTGAGCATAACTCAGTAGTTTAAGCCCTTATTTAATTTTCTTATGACAACTCTTCCCCAGCTTCTCAAACTGTGCACTATTCACGTAATGGAAACTAACCCACTAGGTATGACTAATGTGGCTTTTGTTACTCTATTTCCCTTGTTGAATGACTCAGGGCCAGCTCTAATAAATGTCGCTCTCATTCAGAGCTGTGAAATGTGACCGTTGCGTTATGGTTAATGGCCTCTTGGAGTTGTTTAGAAGTATAGAAACCTTTCAGGAAGTTTTAACAGAGAAACTGTACAAACAGAGAGACCTTGAGCGAGTTGAAGAGAAAGTCATGAACAGTCTTTCTTCCTTTTTTATTTTGTTGATTCCTTCACCACCTAATCACTTGACGTGTAAGAGGACCTTGTCCAAATGCGGCTTCTTATCACTGCATTGATTGCCGTGGAACAGGAAAGAAAGAATAAAAGGAGGAAATGTTTTTGTGATATTTGATCCAGAGAGAAAGTTAACTGATTTACCCTCAACAAATGCATTTGATACCAGATTGATGATGAATACTCATAATGATACTTTAGCATTCTAGCAGCACGATCATTTGTTGTTTCGTGAACATGTCACAATGCAGTGAGGCTATGTTGGATCCGACAGCAAACCTGCAGCTTGTGTGAGAGCGCAGGACAGAGCTGTTAATATTTCATATACAATGAGGGTGTTTATATTGAAGTCTTAAAGGCACAGCATAAAAAAAGAGATCAGTTTAATTGTCAGGGTCAGATAGAGGGTGGGAAAACAGTCATGAGAAATGTTTACTACATTTTTTTGTATTTTTCGCTAAAAATTGTTTACATGCAACCAAATGAGCCATTAGTAATCGGATCGATGGCTCAATCAGACTGAAAATCCTTCATGTAAACACCTCATTTGATTTGATTGAGTTTGATTCAAATTAAATTTTGATCCGATTCATTGGATCAAAATCTAACCAAATCCATAAATTTCAATTGTTAGTGTATATTTGACCATTGTTGTTTTTTTGACACATTTTTCACACTGTGAAGTCTTTATGATCGATTAGAATACTCAGAAACCACATGGGACACAAGCATTAGATCGGCATCAAACTGAGAAGCCTGATTAATGAGTGTCATAGAGCATATTGTGCAACAGAACTTAAAATATAACATTAACATTGTTGTTAATGTTTTGGTTCATATTCATCCGAAGCCTGAAAGCTTTGGTATAGCGGTATGAGATGGTGTGTGATAGAGATTTTTCTACGCTCTGTTTTCTCTTGGTATGGCTAATGAGCTTTGTTCCCCTCCGTAATAACTGATGATTGTGTTCATCACCTCGTCAGACCGTCTGGAACAAACAAATAAAGTCATGGTTTCTCCCACCGTGACAGTTTCACACTCATTGACAGGGATTTCTTCTATCTTATGTGTGTGCTTTGACCCTGAAGTGTTTTATATTTGGCTTTATTAAAATTATGCAAATTCACATGTAATGAGATGTTTTCTCAGATCAGTAGGTGCCTGTCTGAGTGTGTGTGTGAACACGGTTGCGTGCATACTTTCGTGCACGGCTGTGTCAGATAACAGAGATTTTCAGCTCAGCAGGGTGAGGAGAGAGACTCAGGGGGGCTATAAGACTGATTCAAGACACTCAGCATGCTTGTCTGTCGCAAAAATACAAGTCGCTTTCATCGCACAACAGAATTGTGTAGTCCTATTACGTTCTGTTTTAGCTGATCAATTCATCTGACATTTGTATTCAAGGCATGCTTAGCCCAAAATATACAGAACAAAACTATGTGCAAGTTGACTGTCATTCAGTGGTGCCTTTTGAAATATGTCTTAAATGTTGACAAAATGTACTTTTAGCAGATGTATAGTGCTATTCAAAATTTGGGGGTCTTTAAGATTTTATTTTTTAAAGGGGTCATATGACGTTGCTAAAAAATAACATTATTTTGTGTATTTGGTGTAATGAAATGTGTTTGTGGTTTAAGGTTCAAACAACATTATTTTCCACATACTGTACATTATTTTTTCTCCTCTATGCCCCGCCTTTCTGAAACGCGTAAATTTTTACAAAGCTCATTGTTCTGAAAAGCGAGGTGTGCTGTGATTGGCCAGCTATCCAGTGCGTTGTGACTGGCCGAATACCTCAAGCGTGAGACGGAAGTGTTACGCCCCTCAGCATACTGTGATGCCATGTCCCAGAACGACGAGACAAAACCAATAAAACCCATTACAAACGAGGCATTTGTTGCATCCAGTGGGGACATAATTACTGATTATAATGACTTGGACTGTCTTTTTACGTGTAATCATAAAACCATGCCTGCATTTGTGATCGGAGAAACGACAAACAACAAGCACTACTCTACACTGCCCAAAACTCACGTTTGAATAGTCAGTGACAAATTCTTTAAATATGAAAACATACTTACAGGTTGTGAGTCAGAACAGACAGCATTGTAGTCTACTCTCCCAGGTTAAGGAAACAGTCCTCCGTAAAATGCGTTGCACACACACAAATATTTGGTTTGAACTGTTCTGGAACAGTGTTGTAAATACAACTTAACTGCTGATTCTAATTGTGTCCTCTTTTGGAAGGCCAAACAAAGTATTTTCGCTTTCGCAACGAACCACAGCGTCTTCACGACATTGTGGCCGCGGCAACAACAATACTACAGCGAGAATAAAAGTTAC
>NW_015552538.1:3322629-3336202 GCF_001515605.1 Sinocyclocheilus anshuiensis
TCACGACATGGCGGCGGCGGCGGCAACAATACTACAGCGAGAATCAAAGTTACGCCGCCTTTCTTTGCGTTAACATTTGGGCGGTGTTATGCAAATCTTCCCAGATCGTGACATAGACATGTGGGGGCATGTTTAAACGAGGCGTTTTAGGAGAACGTGGACGAGTCTTAACTTTTAAATAGAATATCTCTTTGGGTTTGAGACTTTAGTCTTTGCAACTTTAGGGATCTTATCTATTCACGAACAGCTTGTAACACTCCAAAGAGAAAGGAAAACTTGAAATCGCATCATATGACCCCATTAATGTTTTTGAAAGAAGTATCTTATGCTAGCTAATTTAACAAGGCTATATTTATTTGATATTTGATAGTATTTTGAAATATTACAATGTAAAATAACTGTTTTATATTTATTATATGTAAAATGTCATTTATTCCTCTAATGCAAAGCTGAATTTTCAGCAACCATTACTACAGTCTTCAGTGTCACATGATTTTTTTAGGAATTATTCTAAAATGCTGATTTGCTGTTCAAGAAACATTTTTTATTATTAGCAATGTTGAAGTATCAGTGTCAGTGTTGGGCTGATTATTTTTGTGGAAACCATACATTTTTTAGAAAGTTAAAAATAAGATAATTAAAAAAAAAAAAACACTTTCGATCTGTTGAATGCCTCCTTCCTGAATAACATCTTAAATCTTACTGACCCCAAAATTTGGATGGTAGTTTACATACTTAAAATCCACGTTCTCTTTTTCTAGCAAACAGATCTGAAAAACAGGAAAAAATATTTATCCTGCACTACACTGATTTGTGTCCAATCAGACACATCCACATCTCTTTTGGACTGTGTGGTTTTGACCTTGGCTGCCTCAGAGGCCTACAACAGGTTAAATTAGTTATCCACAAACCAACAAAAGAGCATTTTAAAACAGTTGCTCCCTGAATGCCATTAATCACCAAGACAGTCATTTTATAATCTGGGTTTTCCATGTGTTGCAGTCAGAAACAGAAAACCACACATTAGCATGGCCAGGTGCTCCATTAGCATTCTAACCCTGACAAGTTTAGCTGTCTGTCCAGCATCTCGCAACCTTCATTTCCAATCACCCCGACTGTCTGAGGACCCCAGGGGCGTGAGGGGAGGAAAACAGACAGAGATGTGATGAGTGTGGACAGCAGTGAATTACCGTGTGCTGGTCTTTATTTTCTAGTTAACCTGCTTATAAGGATGATTGATGATGCCACTGGATGGATTTCAGCATGAAGTCTTAAACAGACCCTGGATATGTGATAGTTTTATTGATCATTTTCATAATTACTCACTAGATACTTCATATTGTCAAGACTTTTAAAAAATACTTTTTTTTTGGACAAACAGGTAATCTTGCCCCAAACTCCCAGCACTGGATGAGACAGGAGTTGAAATTTTAGAAAGCCACAGTTAGCCACATATAATATTTCATGAATGAAAACATAAAATATCATGTTCAGCATTAAGAATAAGAAGTGCTCACCTCATTTTTAATGCTAAGCGCTGTTTACATGTGTAGAAATATGTGGCGTGTTATTAGACACATTCCCTGGAGAGTTTCTGTTGTGACAGTAGCAGAGATAAATCAGAGTGCTAATAGTCTGCCTAATTTCGTAATTATTTCGCAATTAACGTAGTAAGCATCAGGCAAATATAATCTTACTCTTTTCTTTTAACCTTTTGATGACACTGGAGAGACAGTGGCATGCTATGAAAATAAACACACAAACACACCAGCGTGGGGAGAATAATTTTGTTATATACGTGATTTTCTAGAATAGACAACGCAGGGTTGAATGGTCTAGATTGCATCATTAGGAATAAGAAACCTATTTAAAAACACATGTTAAAATCTAAGAGTCAGTGTCACTCTCATCTCATTCTTGTCTCATTAGCTGTAGTTTGTCTTGAGGTAATCGTGTTCCAATTAATTGCTGCATCCCAAAATACACACAAGTGTACCCAAGAGGGGCTGACGTTTGACTGGCATGAGCCCTAGAGCAGAGCCAAACCAGGCAACACCATGAACAAGTGTGAGAAGTGTTACTTCCAACTGCTAAAGAAACAGAGAACCACAGAGAGCTATGAATCACTGCCTCTGAACACGAATGACTGCAAGATTTGTCTCTGATTAAAAAAAAGGATTACATTTATTTCATGAATTAAAATAATCTTGTTTTTCACAATTAATCATATTGTTTATCAATATTTGCTGACGGAAACCCCCACATGAAGATAATTTAAGACAGCATTGAATAGATTGTACAAAAAAGTGTATTTTAGATGTCAATTTATTTCCATAAGACTAAACTGACTATAAAGATAAACTAAGTAGATTTAGGGGTTGTTCACACAGGATTCTGTCTGTAGTGTTTTTTAATGTTGGTCTATGTACAATAAATATGTGCTAAATAAAACAACTGTTGGATTTTGTTGTTTGTTTGGTGTTTTGTAGAGAAGATGATGAACTGGCCTTCAGTGTGGTTCAGCAAGACCCATTTCTTGTAGTTGTTAATTTCATTTTTTAATACATTTTTTTTAAGAACAATTAATTGTTTTGTTTTGTTTTTGATGATCTGGAGAAATGCTGTCAACTCAGCTGATACTTGTTGATAACAGTTGACAATTGATTTGTTTTTGTTGCTTTTTGTTTTGTTTTGTTGATCTGGAGAAAGATTGACAGTTGTTGACAATTGTTTTGTTTTGTTTTGATGATCTGTATAAATGCTGTCAACTACTCTGTTCATATAACTCTTGTTTATAATGTTATAAAATATTTATATTTTAAGAGTGCACTTTTTGTAAATGCACTTCATTTGAACTTTCTAAACATTTAATAATCCTGAAAATAATTACAGTTTCCAAAGAATAAATAAGCAATTTTGATGTTTGCATGGTGTTTTGTTGGTGAGAGTTACTTTACAAACTGACAGAGAGACTCATCCCTGCCAGGTTTGTAAAGTAACTCACAACAACAACAACAAAAATTTTGGAATTACATGAATGTTTACCTAGACTGTTTTGCACATGCACATTACAAGCAGACTACACCATGGATTTAAAGGGAAGCAAACTCAACCACCTGCAGTGATGGAGTTTGTGCACAGCATTCATCTATTGCAAACATGCAATGAGACAATTGAAATGAGCAGAATGTGAAAACAGCCTACCGTGAGGCCCATGTGTGCTTGTGTAATAGTCGAGAGACAAAATAAAGCACCGCCCCTTCACTTTGAAGCCCACACTGCATGCAGACCATATATTTATTTAATTCAGTTGAAGCCTTTTTCCAGTTTAATAATCACACAAGGCCATATTGTGATTCAGATTTTAATTAACAGTTCAACCCTAGTTCAAATGATTAGCAAGGACATGTTGAAAAATGTGAGTTTGAGCAGAACGTTAAACTTACACATACATCATTTGGTTCTTATTTAGCTTTTTTGTACAGTTTCCTGTCTATTCTGGTAATGAATATATGTACAATAATGCACATTACACTCCTATGGGGTTTTGTAATTACATCTGCAGCTTTCTGAAGAAAATGGTGACTGGCTGCTATGTAATTGGATAAAATATGATAGTTGTGCGTGCATATGAATCAAAATCTTGAAGTATATTAGTTACAATGGTCATTATTGGCTTGCTGGTTCTATATAGTGAGATATTAATTACATACTTTAATATGATGCCAACATATCCTGTGTTAACTCTCCTCTCCCTCTCTCTTTCACAAATATGATTCCCCTTCTTTTCATCTCTCTTTTAGGATCACATTTTGTCATCTTCCGTTTCAAAGTAAATGGCTTTACGTGGGGACAGAACGTGGAAATACACACATAGTGAACATCGAATCCTTCATTTTGTCTGGATATGTCATCATGTGGAACAAGGCCATAGAACTGTGAGTATAAGTGTAAATCTAAAATTAATTTTATTTTAATATCAAAGTCAATGCAGTTAACATGACTAATAAATAGCTAATTAATACAATGACAGAGCACCCACGCAATCAAATGATACGTGTATCTAATAAAGATGATTATGTGCTACCAAGTCATCTGGAATATGAAACAATTATAAATGCAGTTATAAATGTAAGTTTATATTTACATGGAGGAGTATTAGAGGTTTAGCACAGTCATAGTCCTAAAGGAATAATTTACCCCAAAATAAGAATTCTGTCATCATTTACTCACGTTGATAAAAACCTGTCTTCTGTGGAACACCAAAGATAAATTGTACAATTTCTATAGTACTCATTTTCATAATAGCAAAATAATAAATAAATATAAAATAAAACAAAAAAAATGTGAATACAATGGGAAAATGCATTAACCATCTATTGATTTCTGTTTATTTTTAAACTTGTTAATTGAATTATGCCTTCCAGAGTTCATGCATATATTTACATTAGATTTATGCATTTGGGAGCATTTAAAAAAAAATCCAAAACAACTTACATTGCATTCAAGGTACACATTTTTCACTTCTTGCTTTCCCTGGGAATTGAACCTATGACCTTAGTGTGGCTAGCACCATGCTCTACTGTTTAAGCGGATAGATTTTTTTTTTTAATTTTACATTTATGCATTTAGCAATTCGTCAAAGAGCCAAAAGTATGCATTTTGTGCAATGCTAGGTTTATTAGGCAACTAGATTAGGAAACTAGCTTGTATTTGATTTTATATTATTTTTTGAGTAAATGAGGGTAAATAATGACAATTTCAATTTTGTGAACTATTCCTTTTAAAATAACTTTTATTGGGTTCTTGAGATTGAGGCAGTATGCCTCTTAAAAAAAAAAATAATAATTTCTCCATGTTTCAGTACATCAGAAGTCCTTCAGATCATTGTACAGGTTCTAAGTATCATTGCTATGGAAGAGTGAAGTCTAGGTTCTTTGAAGCACCAGTTCATGTTTTCCAAAGAACCACAGAAGTGCCTCATTTTTTCATTTCTTATTTTGAGAGTCACAATGAAATCATCACCAAACTGATTGTCACTCTAAAGACTTTGATCTGATGCCTGTAACTTAAACACGTCACAAAATCCACAACGACAATAAATGCTAACCACATCCTGGCTGAAGAATAAATAAGTTATCAGGTTTCAACATTTCAAACCCCAGAAGATACGTTTTATCTATCTGTCTACAGATACACTTTTAGACACACTGAAACACACAGACAACCATTGGTTTGCACACATCTATGACACTTTTCATGAATAAATGTGTAAATCAACACCAACACCTCACTCCCATGAGTGATAATCTGACAAGCAAATAGCTTCTGCATGTCAATCAAGTCTCCTTCTACACAAGAGGCTCTTGGAGGCATCCCCACTCACAGACATTAACGTTAGTAGTGAGTAACCGTAGATGCATTTCTGAAGGACATGTAGATCTCCTGTTGCCTACTTGTGACCCACTACAAATCCTTTACCCACAATCCCCTCACCTTCTCAAGTAGCTCAGTGGCACATCGAGTGTGTGCTAGTATATCTGTATTTTTCAAATGAGAGAACTTGATCCTAGCGTTTGATTATTCTGAAGGACTATGTAAAGGTGCTTGATGGTAAATGCACCAATTTCTTGCTTTTATTGAAGTTTTTATATACTTATGCTCAGAAGTGGTTTAATCGTATGAATTAGCACATGTTGCTGCAGTTAAATAAAGGGACTGTTCTGGGTATTGTGAATAGGGCTGTCACGATTAGGGGTGTCCCCGACTAAGGATTTACATAGTCGAATCAGATTCGACTGAATCAGACTATAGTCGACTGATAGTCGAATCGGGGGTGGGAACCAGGTAGTCAACAAGTGGGTAAGACAACTTTTATTTCCCTTCGCACACAGAAACAACTCGATAAACGATTCCTCATATGAAAATGTATAAAAACATTTTGAATATGAAGAGTTCAGATGCAAAAGCCTCTAAGTGCCATCTGAAATTTTCTTCTAAAATTAGCATTTTTATCAGGCTCCTATGTTTAGGTTCAGTAATTTTACTTTAATGGCAATGTATATGTCCTTTTCTATGCCATTAAAGTGAAATAAATGAACATAAATATAGGAGCCTGATAAAAATGCAAAGTTTAGATGAAAATTTCAGATGGCACTTAGAGGCTTTTGCATCTGAACTCTTCATATCCAAAATGTTTTTATACATTTTCATTGCCTGTGCGAGCACGCTCTTAAGTACAGAGCAACATCGTTGCAACGACAACGATAAAAAAAATAATTTACAGAATTAAATTAGAACAGAATATACCCTTCTTATAAAAAAAAACAAAATAAGTCAGAATCAACAACCTAGTTAGTCATGCAGTTAACACGCTTCTAATTCAGTTTTAATGGCCGCAGATGAGGCATTAAGTGCATGGCACTGCGACCAACTTAACATTTTACAAAGTTTAATGTAGCAATGTGGCCGCTAGTTTTTCTAGATGTTTTAATCGTGTAATAGATTTGAACAAAGAAATCAAGTGCTATGCACATGTATTGGCCATGACTTGATTGCAAACACAAATACAAAAATTAGACGAGTAAAGAAAACGCGTTACTTATTAAAAGAATCACCCCTTTATTTAAATATATGAACACTGGAAACCGCTGTTAACAGGTTAATGTAATGTTTCCCATTCCATGACTAGTAAAATAATGGCAACTTACTGTTTGAACATGGTTCTTCTCGGAGTAGCGCGGCCGCATGCTGCGTCTTCTTCTTGATTGACAGGTGTCAGCGTTAAGGTGCAATACTGCCACCTGGGAGGTCAACCAGGTACTGGCGCTGGAGTAGGTTATTTGCGTGTCCTGTTATCATAAGTGTCCTGGGCCCGTATTCACAAAACATTTTATCTTACCACTAAGAGTTCTCCTAAATAGCAGTAAAAGTTTTTAGCAAAGAGTTTTCTCTTAAAACCTATTCACAAAGCTGCTGGACAAACTTTTACTAAGGAATAGAGAGAAGTCTTAAGCTAAGAGTAAGGGTGGGGTTGACCTCGTTGCTATGGATGATGTCAGCATGCTTACTAACTATGCACACAGTGATTGGCTGATAGTCTCTGTCAGAGATTTATTCATGGAAATATTTTAGAGTAAAGATAAATTTTGAAAAATAAAAATGTTGCCACATTCAAATAAAGATTTTAAAATGCAGGCTAAGTGTCACCAATTAAACAAGTATGTGTTCAGCTAATTGTCACCCTCTTACATATATGCTTCTCATAATTAGTGAATATAAACAGCCTTTTAATAAACAGAGTAGAATAATCATGGCTGATAATAAGACAGCCGACAGCTCTTGCCGAGCTGGTTAATGAAAACAAGGACATAATCAAAGGAAAATTTGGAGTTGGGATAAAAAATGTAGGAGTCCTAAATTTAGGATTGACGCGCCCATTATTTTTAAGATTTTCTCCTAAATTGGCGAGTTACGAGCTACTTTTAGCCTTAATATGTTTTGTGAATACGGGCCCTGTTCATTTTAAATATTGTGGTTATCGCCAATACCGGTATATCGTCACACCCTAAATTAACACAATGGAGATTTTTCATGATTTGAATATCACGGTTATCGTCAATACCGGTATATCGCAACACCCCTAATGTGAATATGGTGAATATGATTAACAGGCTTTGTTAGTGTGGGAAATTTACCATAATCATGTACTATATTCATATGATTTTTACTGGACATGATTCTCCAATGCAGAATATGTTAATGGTGCAGAGTGGGGTGTGGGGGACAGTGTTGCATGTTTTTGCCTGGAGCAATGAGTGTTTGTGTGTGTGTGTGTGTGTGTGTGTTTAAAGCGTTGGTGTTTTCTCTCGTTCCAAGATCAGTGTAATATTGCTCCATGACAAGCATATCACGTCATCATCCCATAATACAATAGCAGTCAGAAATGAAACTGATGGAATTTAATATGATATTGTGAAAGATTGTTATTTATTTTTTATTTTCTTACTATTAGCAGTAAGAACAAAAGTATGAAGTTTGTGAAATATGAAACAATCAAAATTATACATTTTTATTTTAAACTTTTTTATTTATTTACATTTTCTTAATATTAGCAGTCAGAGTGAATCATGAAATTTGATAAATATTAAAGATACGTTAAAAAATACATGTTTTACTTTTATTCATTTATACATTCATTCATTTTCTTACTATCAGCAGTCAAAGTGAAAGACTTAAGAAATTTGTGAAACTTTATGAGTTTCATTTTTAAAATTTTCTCAAATAAATTATTGTAATATGTTATTAATATTTCCCTTTCCTCTCATGTATAGTCTATTCCAAAATTCCTGCTACTTTTGAAATATTAACATCATACTAATGCACTGTGCACAACCTTGAGGAGTAGGAAATTGAAAACACAGAGTGGAATTGATTGAAGTGGACTGATTAGAGAATACTTTGAGCTGGGAAATTGCTGCTGCTCTACTGCACTCACACTCTTCATAGAATACTGTGAGGCTACCATGGTACATGACCAAAAAACATGGTATTACTATGGAACATTTTGATATTTGGTACTTTACTTAGTGCAAAAATATATATTTGAAGGGTTAGTTCACCCAAAAATGAAAATTAGCCCATAAATTACTCACCCTCAAGTCATCCTAGGTGTATATGTCTTTCTTCTTTCAGACGAATCCAGTCGGAGTTATATTAAAAATTGTCTTTGATCTTTCAAGCTGTTTAATGCCACTCAGCAGGTGTTGCATGCATCAGTCCAAAAGAAGTTAAATAAAAAGCGTCCATCCATAAAAAAAGTGTCTCACACGGCTCCGGGGTGTGAACAAAGGCCTCTAGCTAATCGATGCGTTTTTGTAAGAAAAATATCCATATTCAAAATGTAATAATCACTTTAATGTAGCTTGCGTCAACAGTTGTACACGGAAGCAGCTCCGGGCTGATGACGTATGAGGTCGGCTTTGTGCATGCACCGCACGGAAGTGACGTACGCGGAATTTTATTTAACTTCTTTTGGACTGATGCATGCAACACCCGCTGAGTGGCATTAAACAGCTTGAAAGATCTAATACAATTTTTAATATAACTCCAACTGGATTTGTCTGAAAGAAGAACGTCTAGTGAACTAGGTGAACTAACCCTTTAATATATCTCAGCACATAAAAAGAATCACACTATTTCTCATTTCATATAACACATCATAATTTTGTATTATATTGTGGAGTGCATGTCGATTGCCCACCTGTTTATACATGGCACTTTCTGCCATGGCTTTCATGACAATGTTTATGTGTTCTATAAACCTGTCAGTTTTTAAACAGGAAAGCAGCCTTTTTTCAGCAGTGTTTGAGAATAGTTGAAGATGAATGCATGCACACACTTGTGTTATTGAGAGAATTCCCCTTTACAGAGGCAAAGTGCAGCTCATTTCAATAAATAAATATGAATAAATATAAACATGGCCCCTGTGCGCTGGCAGCAGGCGTCCTCTGATGGAAATCAAGTACAAGGATGGAAGAGAAGCCAGGGATTTGTTTTTCTTCCTCTTGACTCACACATGAATAAGTGAGGCAGATGAAAACCGGAGAAGGATTCAACAGGGTGTGAGGGATTAACTGAGATCCTGTAACCTTACAACCTTCAACAATTCCTCGCTGTGCAACACTGAAATCAGCTGCCTTCAACCTGCAGTACTCACGCCAGCAGATCTTTTTTTTTTTTCACCAGAACCTTTCAAAGTCATATGGAGCAAAATATCTGACACGTCCTTTATTTTTGTGGTACAACCTTCAAATGTGCAGCTCATCAGCCATAAGGAACATCACTGCGTGTGGCATGCGTTTGTCTCGATTCTGCACACAGTTTTATCTTAAACCTCCATGCCTGTTCTGAAGATATCTGAAGGGAACCCCGATCCTAAACATAATCAGTACTTCACGGATCTGCCTTGCAGCAGTAAGCTAACGTCACGCCTACATTTCCAAGTAATCTGTTTTAGACTTTCAACATCTTTGGAAATGCCATGGAAGAATTTCATGTTCTAGGTCATGCTGCACATTTTAAAATGTGGATTGTCTGTTACGATATTCAAATCTTTTTATACAAGACTGATGTTTTTACATAACTTCGCTTCTAATGGTTCTCTAGATATTTCAGGAGCTTGTCAGTACCTCTCAAGCCTATTAAGGATTTTAATGGTTTTTATTTCCCAGAATTTTCTTGCATTCTTATGTTAACTAGGTTTGTTAACCTTTATTAAAAAAAAGCAATAAGCTAAAAGCTACAGTGACTGAAAAATGAAGTTCTGGTTCTTATTATTTCTAGGGATTTGTTCATTGATTCATGTATTGATTGATTCATTTTTCAGTTTAAACAGTCCTCAGGGATAGATGGATAGATAGATGGATGGATGGATAGATAGAGCACTAATCTTGTTTGCGTCGCACAAAATGCTGAAGATGCCCTGCGGTACCCTTAAGCTTTTCAAATCACGCTCACCAAATTGCAACCAACCAATTTCCGGTTGTTCACCATAATATTCAAAGCTATTATCCTGAATGAGATTGCTGCCACCATTGCCACGGCAACCATTGCAAGCACTGAAAGCACTTCAGTGACTCTTATCATAGCCTTTGTAGTTGGTCTCAAACAGAAAGAGTGCTCTCACAGCTAGCGAGCTAACGTTAGCATGCGCCTCATGTTTGCTTTCAAACGATGAGTTAACAATAAATGAGTGTTTTTGGATTTGATGACCAAATAGGATGCAAACAGTGGTCCAGCTCTGATCTGCGCCATGAGCCGCTGCATATGCGTCTCTGTGTGCTTTTGCCTGAGGCTTGTGCGATCACACAGGTAGCGAGGGAAGATAAGGTGAGGGAGAAGAGTCTTGTCTTCCTTTTTCAGCTGATAAGCAAAGGCCTCCTGTTCTCAATTTACTTTTCTGTCATTGGCCTGTGTAAACACACACACACACACACACACACACACACACACACACACATTACACACACAAAGAGCCAGACAGTGTCTTATATAGCGACTGTCTGTCTGCTTTCTCAGAAAGCTAGACAGGGGTAGAAAAGATTGGCCATCACTTTGTGAAGAGGACAGTTTCGGAGGTCTCATTACTGATTGTAAGGTGGATGAAATAGTCAGTGGAAAGAAAGAAAGAAAAAAGCCTGTTATACAAAGATATCGATGGGGGAGGAATATTAATAAATAAATAGAAGATAAATAGACTGTTGGTCTGAGATAGAAAATTTGCACATTTTCAAGTTAGAACCATCCCAAAATCGTTTAATCGATTTCAATAGCATATTGAGAAGGAGGCTGAAGTAGTCTTCAGTGAAAAGAAGGAAATTTAAAACAAAATGTCTATTATACAAAGATAAAACTGATTGCAGAGAAAAGTAAAAAAATGAATAGTTGATGCAGTAAATTACGGTAATAGTCTGTGTGTTTGAGGTAGACCATTTGCACATTTTCAAATCAAAACTGTCCCAAAATCATTTAAATAACACTTTTAATAGCTTTTTCCGAAGGAGGTGGAAGAAATAATCAGTGGAAAGCTGAAAGAAAAAAAAAAGCCTATTATACAAAGATATAATTTATTTGAGAGGAAAGTTAAATTGCCCGCTGTGTGTTCTTAGATGAAGAGAGGAAGAGGAGTATATTATGGCACTCTCACAATGACTCTCAGTGTGTTAGATCACAATAACAGGTCTCATAGAGTGAGCAGAGACAAAGTACAGCTGAGAAGAGAATCAACACTGTGCTGGACATTCCATCAGACTCAAATTAGATTTGAAGCCCAGCAAGACAGACTCGTTTAGGATGACATATCTGTCCTATATCCTTTCTGCTTTTGTCTTTCAGTAATATAATCACTCTTTTTCATCATTTCTTGAACCTGCAAGTGGTCAAAACGCTCTCCAAAGGCCGCCCTTTTATCTCTTGGGGTGATGTCTCACTGGCCAACTTAAAACTGTTTGATTTTGGTCGTGGAGTCACATCTTCCAACAAATTCCCAACAGTTAGCTGGTAAATGCAATAACTTCACCACCAAAGTCAGATTGGCATTAGTGAATTACTTCATTTAATTCATTCATGAATGAATGTAAATGAACTGATTTGAATAAAAAAAAATCACTCATTCAAGTATGCCTATTAAAAAAAAGAAGAAAAAAAAAGAAAATGGCAAAATATTTACAGTAGCTGATAATGTTTTTTTATTTTTTTTTATATTTTAATTTTTAAGTTAGTTTCTTTAAAATTGTATTTAGTGTAAACTGATAAAATTGATATGTGCAGTCCTCTTATACTAATCGAAATTAATTTATAAACCATAAAATGGTTTAGAGAAATTATATTATAATTTATTACATTATTTAATATGAATTAAAATAATATAAATTGAATAAATTATTATAAAATAAATAGATATAACAATAATCCCTTTTACAGAGCTCTAAAGCTTACTGGTATAAAATGAAGAATTAGGAAGAGGAGGCTTCACAAGAGAAAAAAAGCACTTCTTAATCCCAGAGTCAAGAAAGAGCTGTTGCAGAAATGGAGTTATTATGATGGACAGGTCGTGGTCTGGTGGAGTTGAAGGTCAGTCGATTATGAGAACTGGTGTGGATCGAAGCAGTCCGTGTGAGAAACAAGCAGTAAACAAAGGGACTTCAGGCTGAAGATGAAGGACTACTGAAGTGCATGAGGTGTTTGTGCTGTGGCTGTGTGCCGATGTGATATAACAACACAAAAAAGCTGCCTGGTAGATTAGATGTGCTGTATATACACCTTACATACACCTCATTTTATATATACAACGTAATTTTGTTGGCTGAATACCTCTTCACTGCTTAATTTTAATATGAAGAATCATAGTCGACAATTTTGTTTTCTGAAAAGAGCTGCAACAAAATCCAAGTCTAATAATTAATGAAGAATCACAGCTGCATTTTTGCTTTCGACATGAAAGTAGCACTTCAAAAGATCCTACCACCTAAGAACTTTGTTTTGCTTTGAGCCCAGATGGCTGAATTTTCTAAAGACAATTTTAGTTGACAAACATGGTGCTTCTTTACCATTTAATCTACAAATTCGTGTGTGTGAGCAAAGAGGTTATAGTTTGCCTGGTTAGTTTGGTCCATTTAGCCCCTGCTAGTTAATGCCACATCATAGAGGCAAAAAGCTTCTTTCTCATTTGATAGCATTTAAAAGTAGCTGTCTATTCTGATTTTCTTTCATTTTTAACAGCTAAGAATAATTGGAACTGCCATTAAGATGAATGAGAATGCAACGTTTTATAGACCTCCTTGGTATGAGTTTACATTGCAAGTAAGTGAGTGGAGCGGGCATATAATTTAGGTTTCTTGTGCACTTGTCCTCTTGTTACCTTATTTTGCTGAAGGCAACTGAATCTCTTGCAGCCTCAGCAGCATTGATACAAGAATGATGAGTTGACAAAAGTATCCTCTGCTTTCTGCAGGGGACATGTGATGACTCTGTTTCTCATGGGGAAGCCAGCCAGATAAGGCATATATATATA
>NW_015552538.1:3336219-3358363 GCF_001515605.1 Sinocyclocheilus anshuiensis
TATATATATATATATATATATACTGTATATATATATATGTGTGTGTATATATGTGTATACTATATATATATATATACAATTTAATTATGGTCTGGTTAACTTCTTTTTTTATTTTCTTTATACACGGCAATTGATTAGTTGGCTAAATGAGTTTCTTTGCTGCTATGGTGCCAGAGTTCAATATGGCTGGAGGCATTATGGGATGTTTTGGCTCTGGTTGGCCAAGCATCTCTGTAACGTCTAGTCAAATAACATTTATAGTAGCAGACACAGACAGAGATGTGCGTCTGTTGTTGTGTATGTGTGTATGCAGGAGCATCATATTTTTTCTTTAAGAGGCAGACTGGCAGTCCTTTACTTGGTGCCCTAGGCGACAAAAAACATATATGTGTCTTAAATTCAATATGTGTGAGACATGTTAGTCTCATGGTGCAGATCCCAACCAAATATATAACTTTGTTTTTAATAATCCAAGAACAATTGCAACTTGAACTTGACAAGTGATCACCATGTTTTTGTTGTATGAAAAATAGCAGCTTTGACATTTTAATAATATCTCCATGGGATCTGTGAAGTTTTTGACATGAGGGTGAGTAGACAATGACAGAATTTCTAGTAGGCCTATAAAGATGGGGTAGTCAACTTTTTAACTTTTTTTTCTACAATAATAGTTTTACATTTAATCCGCAGGACAGTGTCACATCTTAAAATAAATGTTAGGTCTATTTGCATATAGTTATTTTATTTTATAATAAATAAGTAGCTTTAAAACAGTTTTGGTTATATTTCGTTAACAAAAATAACGACTTTATTCCACATTTTCGTCTCTACTGCGTCATTTTGGACGTGCGTTCACGACAATACCATGACGCGAATAAAGTCGTTATTTTTGTTTTCTTTGCGCAAAAAAGTATTCTCGTAGCTTCGTAACTTTACAGTTGAACCACTGATGTCACACAGACTACTTTGTCGATCATCTTGGTACTTTTCTGGACCTTTCCTGGTAGTTACCTTGCTGTCTGGGAGGGTCAGAGAGCCCTCATATTTCATCAAAAATATCTTAAATTGTGTTCCGAAGATGAACGAAGGTCTTACGGGTTTCGAACAACACAAGAGTGAGCAATTAATGACAGAAAAAAATCATTTTTGGGTGAACTAACCCTTTAAATTCTATTTGCCATGTACACCAGGAAAGACAAATGATAGCTTAAAGAAATATGCCAACATGTTAATGATAAGCACAAATTAACTGTTATTTCAATTAAGCAGTTGTAACTATTATTATTTTTTGTATTATGTTATATTTTTATGTTAGTGGTGCTAAAAATGCATCATAAAAAGTGCATCAGTGTTATGTGTGTGGAGTGTGTTACGGTGTGGAGTTTTGAAGACCAGGTGTGATGGGCCGTTCTGTACCATAAAGTCCAGGGCCACTTTTAAGTTCCGTTGGGGATGGGTCTGAATGGGAATGACGATTGTGTGTGTGTGTGTGTGTGTACTTGTATAAAAGTCTTTTGTATCCTCCTCGCTCTGACCGTCACTTTACTATTTTTCCGTCTCTCTTGTACTTGGCACATCCTCACACAATACCAGGGAAGTCAATTCACTGGAGGCTGTCAGAGCACATTTTCTGACCTGTCGCTCTTCGCTTTTGAAATACTACTGAAAAGAAAACCTTGATGTGTCTAATTCTGCTGAAAACACTTTCAGACCATTCTAGCATTTACCAGTAACATGTTGTCTGACAAAAATCTTCTTCTTAATTTTATCTATGAATTCATTTATTTTTTGTTCAGTTTAATGTTTGAACAGCAATAGACCAATTTTCTGCTATGACTAAAAGGAATAGATTACTGCAAAACCAGAGACATGATCATTAGTGCATTGACTTCTGTATTATTATCCCCCCATAAAATGAGACAATGAACATAATGTTTCGACCTAGAAGTATTTCCTGTTGAAACAGGATGTTTGTGCTCAGCATATCCAGAGGAGCTCATCCATTTTAGAATCAGCCAATAGAAGAAAAGGACTGTACAGTACATTCTACATGTGTGTATCTTTTGAAAGTTTATTTTGTCAGCTTTTATGAGTTTGTTAGCCTAAAGATGACCTCAGAGCTAACAGATATGAACTATAAGCCGCAAGCACAGAGAATGTGTCATTTCCATCGCCCTGTTACCTTTTGAAGGAATTTTTCTTTTTCTCTCTTTCTCAGATCAACAAAAACACATCCAGGTCCTGTTGTTCATCTGAGTGACAGTCCAAAAGATGAGGGAAAGGTGAGGAATGCATTTCTTCTTTTGCTCATTTTTCACTGAAATAAATGGCTCAAAACCTTTTAGAAACTAGTGTTTACTAGTGTTTAGAAACACAAGTTTACCACTATGAAAAAAAAACCATTAGTTCCCTTTCGAGGGAACTTCGAACTGCGTCCTCTAGGGGTCGCTATGGGGGGGACGCCTTTAGCGTGACCGGTGTCTGAAGCATATATCTAAAAATGACAATAACTTTGGCTGACGACAGCCTATGACGTCATTACCCTGCACGAGCACAGTATAAAAGGGCGCCAGGATGACACGTCATCCTCTTCTTCGTCTTCACTGACCGTTTGTTTATGTTAGCGTTACGCTAAATACGACTAGGAGTGCATGTTCTCTCGCCAGAGGCTTTGCTCTGATACCTGCGGTTTCACATGGCTCGCGTGCTTTTTGTGTGTGGTAAAGAGCAAGCGTGTTCAGCTCTCGAGGGAGCTGGATGCACTCTGTATTCATTGCTTATTTCTTGTGAGAGATAAGCATGAATTGTACGCGCTCGTCTCACGAGGAGGCGACTTGTGCTCATCGTGATGTATTCGCGGGACTACTGAGGGGGATGTGAGTACTTCACCATTTACCTGAGTTTGCAGGTAGCGTTTGCATGAGTGCGTTCGCCTCTCGCTTTTCGTTCTCGCTTGATTTCTGAGGTTATCTAGTGGTTGGGCGGATCGTGTTAGCTCCCGCGTTGCGATCGCGATCGCGGTGTGAACATGGAAAGGACCTGATGGGAAATTTCTCCCTATCAGTAATTTCCTTTGGTTTATATAGTAAGTGTATAGTGTGGATCTGTCTGCAGTTGCTGGACAGATTATTTATATCATGTCCTTCTCAGATAACCACATTATACTGCACTCCGGCTTGAAAAAAAAAAGAGCCTCCCATTCCTTCCCGATCTTCATTTGGAGATCGAGAGGGTTTGGAAAAATCCATTCTCATCCTGCATCCACAGATTCCAGCATATTAGTTATGCCAACATCGAGGGGATGCGTGAGAATGGTTATGAAAAGATGCCCCCTGTTGAAGAGACGCTGGCCTGCTATCTCTCTATGGGGGAGACATCTTCTGTTAAGGCTCCCTCCCTGCCCTTCAGGATGCATCTTGTTTGAATGGCAGGGCATACGCGGCAGCAGGTCAGGCTGCAGTCTAGTTGCACACCATGGCGGTGCTTCAGGCTTTTCAGGCTGATCTGTTGAAAGACCTGGATAAATGCAGGGTCTATCCCCTGATGAGGTGGCTGAGTTGCGTCACACCACGGATCTTGCTCTCCGTGCCACTAAGCGGGCCACTACTGCCATTGGCAGATCCATGGCGGCCATGGTGGTTACGGAGAGACATCTGTGGGTGAGTGTGGGGGATATCGGGTTGAAAGAGAAGGGCTTTCTTCTTGATGCGCCGGTTTCCCCTTCTGAGCTTTTCAGCACTTCCGTCGAGAAGGTGGTTATGAAGTTTTTAGGAGGCCAAGACGCACTCGGCTGCCTTTAAATCCTTCATTCCACGAAGGTCCAGGCTTCGGACTTCGCCTCCAGCCTATATCCATGAGCCTGAGTCATGCGCAGGAGCCATGGTTGGTTTGACCCACCTGCTAAGTCAGGACCTCCTGCTGTTGACCGATTAGAGTAATGGTTTCACTCATCGGTTCTGGTTCCAGGCTGGTGATTGCTTGGACACGCAGCCTGGGCTTCTGAGGAAGCCTCCCAGCATCAGATCCCCAGTATTCTCACTGAGGCATTGAGGTGCTCAGCGCTCCATAGACGGTCGGGCCTGTGGGTCTTCACTGTCACACTGCCCTTATGGTTGAACCAGTAATCACCCCTCTGCAGAGTGGGCTGGAATACACTGCGTTCCCTGAGGTAAGAGGGATTTGTGTTTCTGTGGAAACCCCTCTGTTGTGCTTTTGCTCTGAGGAGCAGTAAGCTCTATATGCATTAATGGTTTTTGGGTCCCGCTATTTCTTCAGATTCTTTCGGGTCTGGTTATACGGGACCCACGCTCTCTATCGTTTCTCTTATTGGGCCCTGCTGGGTTACCCCTTCTAATCTAGCGCCCCTTCTGGTCAAGCTGAGAAGTGCTCCCCTCTCTGTGAGGATTAGCTATGAGTCGCTCCCAGTGCTTTAAGGGCCCACCTCAGCTTGAGAGCCAAGAGCGCTGCTCCCGAAGGACCCCATTTGCAACAAACTAAGTGTTAGGCCCTTCTCTGTCGCCTCCTTGGTCAGTTGCCTTTATGTTGGGACCCTGTTGTTCCCTTAGAAATGTGTGATCCCCTTCTAGCAGGATCCCATTTCTTATGTCCCATTTGCGATCTATCTGCCCCGGGCATGGCTATGCTCCCCTTACTGCGGGAGGGTCCCTTTGAGCTCGCCGGTCCTGGGCAGACTGGGTGAGTCTTCCTCTCGACTTGAGAGTTAGGTCCTCTACCCTGGGCTACTGGTCGCTTCGGTCGAGCTGGGTTCCTCTCTCTCTTCGCTAGGGGTTGAACCCTCCGCTCTTGAGCTTCTAGGCAGTGACATCAGGTAGTTGGGCCGCTTGCTTCCTTGATAAGCTACCTCTATTCGGGTTAAGCCAGGCAGTGCTCCCCTCACCTCAGAGGGTTGTCTTTGAGCCTGCCGCTCCCGGTTGAGTGTCTGAGGACTTCTGGGCATCTGTGAGCAGATGCTTCGGAATCTGTTCTCACAGTCACTTAGGGTCCCTAGGCTGGCTTAATACAGCCTCAGTTACCCTTTAAGCAACGGTTTTTCTAAATCCATGCTATGGTAAGTGCACACGCTAAGCTCATAAAATCCACATTATGGTAAGTGTGCACGCAAAGCATTCTGCGCACTTTCTAAAATCCTGTATGGTAAGGGTTACCCGCTGTCAGCCTCTTTCCCTTTCTCTGAGTTGGCTTAGGCCCCGGTTCTTGCCTTGGGCTCCACTCAACTAATGTGTCTCTTTGATACATTTCTGAGCAGGGTGTTGCTACCTAAGATCTGTCGAGTCAGTTCTTTGAGCAGGTTTATTCAGAACTGGTGGTAGCCCCCCTGGGTGACAGGCCAGGGTCTGGTGTGGTTTTTTAGACACCTGGCCATATCCCCTTAAAGGAATCTCTTTCTTTGATTCCAAGGCTTGAACTCTGCCCTAGGCTTGGGCTTCCTAGCTCAGCCTTAACAGGTAAGTTCTTTTAGGGTATGCAGCTCAGGCCCTTGGCCGAAGGGGGTAATGTCACTGACAGCCGTCAAGACGTCCTTTGGGGCAACTCCCACGGCTATGGTAGAGTTGGTACTTAGTGCTCGCCGTGGTTTTCTGGCATGAACTCCCCTCAGCATAGTGGCGTGGGTATACCGTTCCCCATAGCGACCCCTAGAGGACGCAGTTCGAAGTTCCCTTGAAAGGGAACGTCTCAGGTTACGTATGTAACCATGGTTCCCTGGGATACATATGTAACCATGGTTCCCTGAGTAGGGAATGAGACACTGCGTCCTCTAGTTTTCTTGCCATGCTGCGGACGCAAGCTTCAGACGAAGAAGAGGATGACGTGTTATCCTGGCGCCCTTTTATACTGTGCTTGCGCAGGGTAATGACGTCATAGGCTGTCGCCGGCCAATGTTATTGTCGTTTGTATATATATGCTATCCCCCCCATAACGACCCCTCTCAGGGAACCATGGTTACATATGTAACCTGAGATGTTTTCCTTAGTGTGACTGCTGGAGTTCTTTATAAAAGGTACTTTGCATGCGTTGGAACAGTTCTGATTCATTAACACTCATCAGGATACACACACACGCACACATACACTTGTTATGTGACCTGATGTTCACCCGACTACTGGTGTTAACATCTTGTATTGAGGATGCATACTAAAAACATCTCTCCCACTCTCACAAACACAGAAATTCACATTCATTTAAAGGAATAGTTCAGCCGAAAAATGAACATTTTATCATCATGTACTCACCCTCATTTTGTTTCGACCCTGTATGCGGAGATGTTAGGCAGAAAGTCTGAATAGTTTTGCAATGAAAATAGATAGTGATTTATACTTCATGCGTTAGGTCTTCTGGAGCTTAACAGTATAATAGCTTAACAGTAACAGTATAAGGACATCCTGCCTAACGTCTTGTTTTGTGTTTTCTGGAAGAAAGAACATAATATACAGGGTAGAATGACATGGAGGTAAGGGATGAAATGTTCATTTTTGGGGGGATCTGTTTCTTTAAAGCGTTTCTCTAATCTGCTATCTCCAGGAGGAGGCATGGCATTTTGGAGTCAGTACCATGAGGTCATCTTCCAGGAAAAGAATGTTACATGCTGTTGTAGAAATGCTGTTGTAGTCACAGCAGGTCAGATGCATTATGGGAACTGATACGGACGGGCTTAGGGGACCAATAATGGAAGACAAAACACAAAATATACTGTAGCACAGACAAATATAAGAGGTAGAGACAGTCCAGTGTCTGATTAATTTGAATTTGAATTAAAGGAAGAATTATTCAAATGTGATGAAATTGCAGTTTAGTAAATTTATTTTCCTTTCATTCCCATTCAAATTCCAATTCAACTTCCTGTAGTGTGTTGCCAGTTCAGTTCAAATTCACACACATGAACTGAAAGGGAGCCAGTTCTTAAATTCACAATTTTTGCCCAACATCTGTGACAGAGAGAAGATTCCCAGGATGGAGCATGGGTCTGTTTTGATCAGCGCTTGCTCCATCATGTCCAGTTAAATAATAAATGTGCCCAATCACCGGAGTGTCTGTTTTGTTCTGAACAGCCAAAAGGCTCTTGACATTTGTAACACACACTCTTGCCTCTGTTTCCACTATTTATTGCCATTCTGTTGGGATTTATAGACTCCTGTTTCTCTCTCTCTCTCTCTCTTCTGTGTGTGTGTCCCTCAGTTGCTGATAGGTTTTGAGAGCGGTACAATAGTAATGTGGGACTTGAGGGCCAAAAGATCTGACTTCAGGATATACTATGACGAGGTGAGTGTCAAGTGTTTGCCACTTACACTTCCTTACAAAGGTGAAATGTCTTTTTTGCATAAAGCTACTTATATATAATAATATATACACTATTGTTCAACAGTTTTGGGAGAGTCATTTTATTTATTTATTTATTTTAAGTTTTTGGGATAGAAGTCTCTTATGCGCACCAAGTCTGCATTTATTTAATTACAATTCTGTAAATACAGTAATATTGAAATGTTGCTTTCCATTTTAACATATCTTAAAATGTAATTGAAAGCCTGTGATGACAAAGCTAAATTATTATATCTGATTCTTTAGAACTCATTCCATAATGTTGATTGTTGCTTGAGAAATGTATTATTATTATTATTATTATTATTATGTTGAAAAAGATGTGCTGCTTACAATCTTTGTGGAAAAGATTGCTGCTGGTATATATATCATATATATATCATTAATTACATTAAGTACATTCTTTTATCCTGAAAGAATTATAAATTTTTATTGTGTGAAGTGATTATGTATGAAAATACAGATTTATATGTTTTATTTTTGTATTATTTCTCTCTCTCTCTCTCTCTCTCTATATATATATATATATATAGATATATATATAAAATGAATATATTTTACATGAAGTGCATTAATTTTAATTGTGTGAAGTGAAGTTAAATTGTGTGAAGTTATGTATGAAAATACAGACATATATGACATATATATATACAGACATATATGTTTTATATTCATGTTATTTCTTTGTCTCTGTGTGGGTGCACAGTCTCTATGTATGTGTGCGCATTTGTGACCCGAAAGCTCCAGTTTATCATCTTGTTATAATCCAGCCCTCAGCCAGAAACAAGACAAATAAAAATAAATTGGAGAAAAAAAACAAAAACAAACTAGGCTATATAAATAAAAAATGACGTCTTTCTCGCTCTCCATTGTCCAAGTAAATTTGCTTTTGGCACTAAACACTTGGCTTATCTGCTCATTTTTTTCCACACTGTTGCTGATTTACAACAACACTGAGCACAAGTCACTTTTCTGATTTAATTTCCCTCCTTGTGCCATGTGGATCTGTTTAGCATAATCACTGCTTGGCACACAACTTTATCTTTCTTCTGAAAGAGGAACTGCCTCCTGCAGCCAGCTGCTCGCATTCACCCTTCCAAAACATGTTTCAATCACAGCGCCCCTTGGCTCACAGCAGCACGCACAAACCCTCCCAAAAACTCACCCTTTTCTCCTTCCAACCCTTTACTGCGTGCTTCAATTTAGTTGACGATGCACCCTCTGATCATCTGTCAGCACCGCCTGTACAGAGGCACTGTCGCTCGGCAAGCGTTTGTCAGAGTGGGTAAATGCACATGTGTGTGGAAAAAAACATACTTTTAATGGTTTCCATTTTTATTTGACCCTCTAACTCTAGCACTCTCTATTCTAATTCTATTCTTTAAAAAAAACACTTGTCCCTTTTAGACTTGCACTCTATTCATTTGCTGCTTGTTTTCTTAAAAAAAAAAAAACTAACACTTGCTTTCTAAACTTTTTGTATTCTATCTGTTTTCTTTTCATTTATTATACAATTAACAAAAGCAAAAGAGACCTCTAACACTATCTTGCTCTATTTTTTTTCTATTCTATCTGTTTTCTTTTTTATTTATTATATTATTTAAAAAACCCTTGCTACGTGTACTGCGTTAAGCTAACTGAGACTTGTTATAGCACTTGTATATCATTGCTCTTTTGTTAGTTTTGATTGCTTCCATTGTCCTCATTTGTAAGTCGCTTTGGATAAAAGCGTCTGCTAAATGACTAAATGTAAATGTAATGCAATGTAATAGAAAGGACTTTGAACGAGAGAGTGAGGGAAGAGGAGAGATACTGGGAGAAAAAAGACAGGATGGAATGAGAAGCACGACACAAAGGGATGTGTTTGTTCGTGTTGAAAGAAATAGGAATAGATTTGGAAAGGTACAAAAATCTCTTTCCCTCACATTCATTTCTACAAATAGACTGATCACAGAACTACCACTATCATGATATTATCGCTCTCATGACTATTTAGATAAAACTTTAGCTGATTTTTTGGTATGTCTTGGAATAATATAGAACATCAGCATCAAACACTTTCATACACACAACTAACAAACATCAAATAAATCTGACGCTGATATAATTTCACTTATTATTTACTGTGTGACATTAGTGAGTAGATGAGTGGAGATCAGGCTGCTTTGATGGTGGAGTAATTACTGATATCGGATTATTGACTCTCAGATGGATGAAGGTCTGAGAGAGAGAGAGAGAGAGAGGGGAAGAGAGAGGGAGAGAGACTTTCACAAGCAGGAACTATTAGTCATGTCTTCCGTTCTCTGATTTCTCTAATTTCCAGAGCTAAATTGACGATACACACATGTGACAGGCAGCATCTCTGAATTTCTTTTTTTCTCTTTCTCTTTTTTTAATGTTACTTCTCTGTCTTCCTCCCTCTTGCTTGTTTGTTTGTTCACCAAATTTGCATTTATTAAAAAAATACAGTAAAAACAGCAATAGTGTGACATTTTATTACAATTTAGAATACCTCTTTTCTATTTCAGTATAATTAAAATGTAATTTATTAGTGATGGCAAAGCTGAATTTTCAGAAGCCATTACTCCAGTCTTCAGTGTGACAAGATCCTTCATAAATCATTTTAATATATTGCTGGTTTGCTGCTCAAGAAACCTTTTTTTTGTATTAATATCACTTTTGAAATGAATTTTGTAATTGATCACAGCAATAGTTGATTTCTATCTATCTATCTATCTATCTATCTATCTATCATTGATAGTATATCTAGTTTATATACAGACAATCTTACTCTGATCCAACATTATAATACAGTTGATTGATGTATTCCTGATGGCTTCTCTTCTGGTGTCTCTCTGTCAGGCCATTCACTCAGTAAGCTGGCATCACGAGGGGCGGCAGTTCATGTGCAGTCATTCTGACGGCAGTCTGAGCATGTGGAATCTGAGAAACACCGCCAAACCTTTTCAAGTCACCTTCCCTCATGGTGGGTACACACATACTGTATGTATGGTCTTTTTTCACATATTAATAATAATTAGTGCAAAACTAGTAAAACTAGGGGTGAGATTAAGGGATGTAAAATATGGTCATGCAGAATAAGGCATTAATATACTAATACTAAAAGTACTAATAAACAGTCAATATGCTATGCATGCCAACAAGCAACTAGTTAACAGTGAGAATCGGTGCCACATTTTTGACATTTTTACTTTAAACCTCTCAAAAATGTCAAAATTACTTTTAATTAAGAAAGGTTTAAACATGTTTATTATGAATTGAATGTATTCTAGTCATGCTCTGTATGAGTTGTATTTTTAATGTTTTATAAAGAAATTGACAGGCTTGGACATAAAAAAGGCATTGAGGCCTCATCACCATACGGTCATTTGTAAGCATTTAAATCAGATGAATAATTACAGTTGCAGTTTCAGTTGCATTTTTTCCTATCATATAATATGTGATATTTTAACTTGTAAAAGAAAAAAAATGTTGCTGGTGTATTATCCTTATATCCTAAATTTGGACATGCCATAGCCTTTTATTGTTTTATATAAAGCTATTTATATTTATACCAGACTAACCCTAACCCACACCCAAAAGAACCTTTAAAATGAGCATTTTTTGCATTTGTAGAATTTAAAAAAATTATTGCCTTTATTTATGAATCGTTTCCACAATAAATACATCTTCAAATGTCCCAAAAGGGAGGTTTTGTCAGTCTTACTTAACTTCTAGGGCTAAATTTTACCCCAAAGTATAGCTAAGTAAACCCACACACATTTAAATACCCCTTCAGCCATTAGGTTAAAGGCTCACCATCTATTAGTGAAATATGACTCTGACATAGTCAGCAAACACACCCCCTCACCAGGTGTGTTCATTATGGAGGATGATTCAGTGTGTGGGTTCACTGTATGTGTGTGTGTGCAAGTTTGATTTGACAGGAATAAGTGATTCACTCTCAATCTTTGCCACTATGTTTGGGGTCCTGGCCTTCAGCTCAGTGGTTAAATAAAGATGAACATGCTTACATTGGGAAAAGTGGTTTCTTAATCAGAAAGTTCTGGACATAAACATAAGAAAGGTTAAGGTGAAAAAGTGAGAACTCACCATTTAATCTCTTTTTTTCAGGTAAGACTCAAAGAGATGGTAGAAAAGAGTCATGTAAACCCATTCTCAAGGTCGAATACAAGACCTCCAGAAACAGGTAAGAGAACACACAAAAATCCCAAACAGACTAATATACTGCTGATGAATTTTGGGAAATGCAGTCTTGAGTGCTGTGGATGAATTTAATCCTCCTATTTGATTGCGACAGATGTGTCCAAGTTCCACTCGAGAACCATTACTGCTGTTTTATCTTGTCACAAAACAATTAAAGTTTACTGCCTGTTTTTATAAAGCCTGTTTTCCTTGGGAGATGAGCAGCAAAACATCATTTGAAGAAACGTCCATTTTTGATTGCTTGTTTTTTTGCCTTTTCCCCCAATGCTGTGTTCAAAGAAGTGGTCATGAGTGGCCGCCTCAGTTATAATGATATTTTAGATTAGCTTGGCTGTAATATTGTTGTCCCCCTTTTGTTTCTTCCTATTTGCATAGAGAGTATTTCAGGGTTGTGAAAAAGACTTTAAATTGAAACAATACTTTCAACGTATCGAGAGGACGTTCAACGTAAAAACAAAGCATAAAACTTGCCTTCTAATAAAATATAAGCTTTTGGCTCTTGACGTGTTAAAGAAAGAAATTCAGACAAACAAATGTGGTTTTCAGTTAACACTCTTTTTATTTTCCGTCTTCCAGTAGTGAAGCATTTGTTGTCTTCTCCGGGGGTCTTTCATATGATAAGGCAGGACGGAGACCAACCCTAACCATCATGCATGGGAAAGCCATCACAGTGTTAGAGATGGACTATCCAATAGTGGACTTCCTAGTGCTCTGTGAGACACCTTATCTCAACGGTGAGTGTACTGAACAGGTCAGTTCTGTCTCCTGCTCTCTTCCATATCATTAGTGTTGATTTTGGTGGGCCATTTAAGTGGATTGAGTAAAATCAAGTTTTTGTTGTTCTTCTCATTGTAGACTCAATCACTGATGTTAACAGAGAGTGGAGAGGAGATTAATTGAAGTGAAACAGTTCATTCGTTCAGACAGTTCTTAATGATTCAGTTCAAAACAACTGATTTCATTTGAATCATCACTAAGCAGAGTTCCAAGATATCCCTGTTCTACATTTGAAATCTCTCTTATTTTGAAATTAATTATGTAGTTAAGTACTTTTAGGGTGTTGTATTTGTATTTCATTTAATTTTATATATTTGTTCCAGTTTGATAATGCTGGGTTTTTTATGGCTCTAACATGTCCCTCAACTTATTGTTTTATCCCCCAGAAAATTATTCCTTACAATTCAATGATTTTATCAAGTGCTGTTAAAAAAATGTGGGGTCTGTAAGTTAAAAAAAAAAAAAAAAAAAAACTAAGGAGGTATTAAATTGATCAAAGGTGTCATTAAATACATTTATAAAGTTATAGAATATTTATATTTCTTTTGAACTTTCTATTCATCAATGAATCCTGAAAAGGAGACCACGGTTTACAGAAAAATATTAAGTTTTCTGTATTGATAGTAATAAGAAATAAAGAAAAATCAGCTTTGTCATTACAGGAATAAATTACATTTTAAAATATATTAAAACAGGCAACGGCTATTTTTAAACTCTAATATTTCATAATATTACAGATATTTTCTTTTACTGTATAAATTCAGTCTTGGTGAGTATAAAAGACGTAAAAAATAATACCAAACCAGTACATTTGAATGACTGCAAATGCATTGTGAATCAATTACACAAAACTTTTTGAAACATCCAACCTAAAGGAACAAGTCATTTGCGAATCCGACATCAGTAAGGTGAAATGCTACATAGGAACTGATTCTGAATGGTTTGAGAAGTGACAGCTTCAGCTCTGTTCAGCCAAGGGGAAAGAGTGTATCGCTATATCTGTCTTTTTCTCTTGAGAAAAGCAGAGACAGACAAAGCACAGAACACACATGTACAGAATTTGTTACCCAGAATACAACAGCAAACATCCAGCAAATGTGCAGTGATTTCAGTTGTTAGCCATTTTAATCTTCCTTTCTCCCTGTCAACTCTCTGCTTGTTTGTTCATTCTAACCAGTGCATATACAGCACAGTACATGGCCCTGCATCTTCATCACCTGTACGGTTTTCATGAAAGAGAATAATGGATTCTGCTGTGTTTTCAGAGCATAATTGTTACACACAAACACAGAGAAGATAATTAATGCCTTCGTCCCCTTGGTTTCAAGATGTCACCTTGTCATCAGTTTTCCTCACAAAGCTTAAAGCTGAAGTGTGTAATTTCTGCACCACCAGAATAAAGACAATTAGAAAAATAATGAGTTTTAAGTTTCAATTCATCTTCTACTGGTCAGACAAACACATACAAACACTTTTTGGGGCTGGTCAGGACTATTAGGGCTATTACAGAGATGTTTCACACAAAAATGAAAATTTGGTCATCATGTATTCACCCTAATGCCATGCCAAACCTGTAAGACTTTCTTCTGTGCAACACAAATATTCATAATATATTAATCTTCAAAAATGTCAGTGTATTTTTTCCATACAATGAAAGTCAGTGGGGTCAAATGCTGTAGTTTCAAACTTCTCCTTTAAATGAAGTAAAATCCATAAATCTATGTTTTTGTGCTCACTTTGTCTTGAGTTCATAGATGATTATTGGTTGAGATGTTGTGTTTGTGTTGACAGAGGTCCAGGAGCCATATGCGGTGGTGGTTCTGCTGGAGAAAGATTTTGTTGTGGTCGATCTAACCCAGAGCAAGTGAGCAATCTCTTCTTCAGCTTTATGCCATGTGTGTGTGTGGCTGTATGATGTAACTCAATGTGATGTACTCCAACAACACCTCACACTAGTACTTCCACCAGAGGCAACATCGCTCAACACCCAATAAATTTTGTGTCTGTGTGTGTGTTACTTTTGAAGATGCTTTGCGGAAAAGGGTTTAAATCTGAGTGTGTGTGTGTGTGTGTGTGTGTGTGTATGTGTGTCTTTATTTGTTAAGAGTAAATATCATTGGATTTGTCACTTATAAACATCCATCAAATGAGTCATTATTAAGAACCAGAGCCAAGGTCAGCCTGACACACTCTCTCGCTCTCTCGCTCTCTCTCTCTCTCTCTCTCTCTCTCACACACACACACACACACACACACCAACTGGCCGTTTGCCACTCTTTTAAGTATTGCTCCTGCCATAGAGACTTTGCCAGTTTGACATCAGATGTTTTCTTTGCTTTAAGGCCATTTCTTCACAAGGACGCACTGAAGGAACAAACAAACTGCTGTACTCAAACCCTCTCAGAACCAGACAGTCATTCATACATTCCATTTAACTTGAACTTTAAAGTGTACTTTAGTTTAGTTTGATGTTCTTTAAAAACATTATTTATTTAAATAAGCTTATATAGTAAAAGCAATAAGCCACTCAAAGCTGCAATGTATGTTACAATGATTTAATACAGGCACTCTCAAAAATGTGGTAAAATCACACACAGCCTTATTACTTTTATATCAGCAATAGCAATATGGTAAAGGCACATTTATTAAGAATAAAAATAACAGTAGCACTTACAATTTATTATTATGATTACATTCTAAATTATTATTAATTCTTCTGATGGATAATGTAGTTCAATTGCATAAATGTAGGCCAGCGGCATCAATACAGTACTCGTGGGTATCAGTACCTGGTAGCCCACTTAGAGTCGCCCACAGAGCACATTCTATAAATAGCCTCAGTTTCTTTTATCATAATAATGCTCATTCTTAAGTATTTCAAATATGTAGCCCTCTAGCACTTTTATCGCTTCTGGTTGCTCTCACTTACAGGAAGGTTGGAGGCACCTGCTTTATGCTGTTTATGGTCGTCTGTAGCAACATAATGCACTTAAATATGGATTTCAGTTGATGTACGGTCACGAATGTGTGTGTATATAGGCTATTTTATGAGAACTGAGAGTCAAAATCTTCTGTGTTTCATAAATGCCTGTTATTTATTTTGAAGTCTCTCTCTCTCCTGTAGTTTTCCTATCTTTGAGAACGCCTACCCCATGGACATCCATGAGTCTCCAGTCACGTGCACGGCTTACTTTGCCGACTGTCCCCCCGACATCATACCTGTGGTTTACTCCATAGGAGCTAAACACAAAAAGACCGGCTACAGCCACAAGGTTCATCAAAGTTCTTCGCTAATCTAAACATTTTTGGAGTTTCTCGATGACCCAAATTGCAGCCTTTCATTTGAAATGCTTAGTGAAACTTGTCATCTATTTTGCATGGCAGTTGAGTGTTTTAGAAACTCTTTTTATGTGTTTATATGTTTGTGTTCAGGAGTGGCCGGTCAGTGGTGGCACATGGACGGTGGGTTCACAGACATATCCAGAGATTATCATCACAGGGTAAGTTGTAATTTGTTGCTAAAAGCTCAGAAACAAGGCTGAATGTTTTTATCAATTTTTTACGGTATTACATGCTTAAGTTGCAGCTTAGAATACACTTCAGGTTCATGTTCAAGTTTGGGGTTGGTCAAATTTTGTATGTTTTTGAAAGAGGTTCAAAAATGTACTAAGGTCAAAAACAGTAAAAAAAAAAAAAAAAAAGTAAAAAAGTCATACTGTAACGTTTTATTACACTTTAAAGTAACTGTTTTCTATTTTAATATATTTTAAAAAGTAATTTGTTCCTGTAATGGCAAAGCTGAATTTTAGGCCATTATTTTAGTCTTAACCCATTTAATCCCAAATTTTTCCCAGACATGAAAATATCCAAATGATGTGTCATTAGTTACCCTTTGAAATAATCAATAATTCTTTTTTGAAATTGTTTTGGAAAAGTGTGTGAAAAATTGTGTTTTATGGTTGGTCACAATTGTGACCGGTGGGATAAGGTGAGTACTAAAAACAAACAAATTCAACCATCAACGCATTTCAAAATTGTTACTTGTTTGTAAAATATAACATCAAATTTTTATATTAGTGCTACCAGTATTACAACATCAATATTGTACATTTTTTGTAACATCAACTTAAGTTCACTGTTATCCCACCGGGAACACTATTGTGACAATCAACATGTTTACTCATTCTATGACCACACTCAACAAAACTGAATATATGTGAATTCATATATTAATACTAGACATGTTAAAGATAATGTGTACCAAAAATCTTTGTCATATCTTTATGTTGACATACTTTACTAGCCTTTTGTTTTGGAGCTTTGATGCAGTTATTATCTTCTCAAGGTGCAAACAGGAAATAAACTGCTCTGGTCATGTGACAATTTGCACTAATCATGTGAAACTGCACATATTTCATTGAGACCCTTTATTTTTTCCATATTTGCAGGAAGTGCACTAAAACATCAGTCAGCGAGGTTTTTAGAGCTTTATAAATGAAAACCTTTTTACGGTCACTATTGTGGATTAAATGGGTTAATATCACATGATCATTCAGAATTCTTTCGAATATACTGATTTGGTGCTAAAGAAACAGTTTATGTTTTTTGTGGAAAACTTGATATTTTGTTCATGATTCTTTGATGAATAGAAAATTCGAAAGAACAGCATTTATTAGAGATTTTGAACTATGGTGTTTATATTATTTAACAAAACATGTTCAAATAATTTTCTGTTTATTACATATTATATTTATATGAATTTGGTTAGTAGGCATTGGAAGAATACGTTTTTTTAGCATTTCACATAAGCATCAAGTTGAGTAAAATGTGTGCTTTTTTGTCTGAAACTAAATATGTGGATGTTTCAGCTGTCCCAGAGCAACACACTTCATTTTCTCACTTGGGATGCTTGTGCATTTAACACATTGTCGCTCACAGCAGTATTGACAGGTACAAGGAATAATATTGGGAGTAAAAACTGAATTTCACACTTGTTGCCAAATCTCCACTGAATGATTTTTAGATATAATACATTAATGGGTGTTTCTTTAAATATGGGCGCCTTTGACCCTGACGGCTTTTACAAAATAAACTCTCTTATACTAACTTTTAAACTTACTTTCCACACTTTCTCTAGTCTATTTCATGTATCTACTGTACCAACAATGTCCAACATACAAGCATCCTAGACAGACTTTTGTCGTGAATATCACAGTATCATTTACACCATGTCACATGATGTTGTTATGATGTTATATGTTTATGTAATCTAAAGGCTTCTTATGAAAATTTGTAAAATGCTTCCTACAGTATGTGTGAAATTAGTAAAACAATGTGCTTGCTTTTCTTGCACCTCAATTTTGAAAGCATAAAGTTTATCTTGAACTTTAGTAGCTTTAGAAGGGTTGTTGTGCAGGTAAAACAAAAGAAAAAAAAAGAAGAAAAAAAACGGCCCACACAAGGTGGCGCTTCTTACCTAAAATAATTTCAAGCCCCTGCCTCAAAAAAGTGAAACTTTCCACCCACATGTGGAGATCATTTATAGTATTTTTATTTGCTTGAAAAATCTGGATTGATTTTGTTTTTGTTCCGAAGCATGCATTGATTCCGTTTGTTTTCACTTGAGGTCAATGATGTCTAAAATGTGCCCTTCTACTTGACTCTCATTGGTAAATGTATCGCAATTCTCTGCTTTAATTCAATAGCGCTATTGACCCTGCGTGTTGTTCTCTCTGCCTCTTTTTCCCTCTTGTTTCCATAGCTGGCATTGCTTGCTTTCTCTTAAGCGGTTTAACACACACACTCATTGGCTCATACGATCGCTCTTTGTCCTTCCTCTTTGTTGTCCCCCTCAGACATGCAGACGGATCAATAAAGTTTTGGGATGCCACGGCGAGTAAGTGTCTTCGCTTTGAAAGCATGTTCCCCCCTTTCAGCCTCATGCTGTTTCCGTCTCACTTTTTCTTACTGCTGCCTTGATTTAGAAGAACCACTTCCCTTGATGCTTTGACATATGATTCCTCATTTCTCATTTCATTCTTGACAACTCAAACCAAACAATATATGACCAAAATGGACATCCAAATACCAAATATGTGCTGGTTTCACAACCATGGGCATTACTTAAAGGACTATTCCAGGTTCAGTGCAAGTTAAGTTCAGCAGACAGCATTTGTGGCATAATGTTGATAATCAATTCATTTCTTGTTTTCTATTAAATAATGGTGAGGAACTTACAGTGGAAATAAATGGGGCCAATTATGGAGAATTTTATAATTTTATAATAATAAGTTTATAATTTTCGGAACACAAATTAAGATATTTTTGATGAAATCAACCCAACTGACACGTTCAAGGCCCAGAAAGGTAGTAAGAACATCGTTAAAATTGTCTATGTGGCATCTATGGTTCAACTGTAATTTTATGAAGCTACGAGAATACTTTTTGGGCATAAAAAAATGTATAAATAAAATAAAAAAATAACATCTTCATACAATACAATCTTCATACAATTTCTTTTCTATGGAGCCCCGAACATGGCATGCAGGAAAAAAATAGTAGGCTAAATCGTGTGCACGATTTACTATTTCGTTCCCTCGATTTATAAATTGTGCGCACGATTTACTAATTCATTCCCTCGATTTGCTAAATCGTGCACACGATTTATAAATCGAGAGAACGGATTAGTAAATTGTGCGCACGATTTAGCAAATCGAGGGAACGAAATAGTAATCGTATGCACGTTTTAGTACATTGAGGGAACGAAATCGAGGAAACGAAATAGTAATCGTATGCACGTTTTAGTACATCGAGGGAACTAATTAGTAAATCATGCGCACGATTTATTTATTTTTTCTTGCATGTCATGGCATGTTGCATTGCGGGGCTCCGCACTTTTCTTCCATGTCAGATTTTTTTTTCTTAAAGTAGACACTAATCTTTATGGTAGTCATCATTATGCTACTATTAAGTGCTTTTGATTGAGCTTAACTTGTACTAAACTGTAGCGTCTGGACCAATCAAAAACACAATTTTTCATTTGATTTAACAAATCAATTATTCATTAGATTAACAAACGTTCACAGACCACTCACCCAATAAACATACTGGGTGCCAAGTTGTCTGTGAACAGGGCCCAGGACCCTGGTTACCATGGCAACCCTGACACCAGATACATTTACGACCTAATGGAATGCGAAGCAGGGAAAATCACTGCATGTTCCATCGCGAGCGGCAATTCATATTTCCCCATGAGCTGATTCGCTACAAAACACAGAATATTTCCTTTAAAGCACTGCTTCTGTTTAAATACCTTGTGCGTCACATTCAGTATGTAATAAGATGTGATGTGGTGATAACCTCCATCTCTGTCAGTCACACTGCAGATGTTGTATAAGCTCAAGACGTCAAAGGTGTTTGAGAAGCCTAAGAGTGGAGATATGGGACGCAGCGCTGAGCTTGTGGAGGAAGACCCCTATGCCATTCAGATGATCAGCTGGTGCCCGCAGAGCCGTATCTTTTGTGTAGTCGGCATCAGCGCCCACGTCATCATGTACCGCTTCAGCAAACATGACGCCAACACCAGCATCACTGTGAGTGTGCTCTTAAAGTGATAGTTCACCCAAAAATCCAATCAACATTTCTTACTTGCATGTTGTTCCAAACCTCTATGGCCTTCTGTGTAACACAAAAGAAGATATTTTAAAGAATGTTTTGTCCATACAATAAAGATCAATGGGGTCAAAAACAACATTGAATGCCATTAACTTTTATTGAATGGACAAAAAAACGCTTTTGTCTTTTGTGTTCAGCAGAAGAAAGAAACTCATTTTGAGTGAACTGTTCTTTTAAAGCAAACCTTTAAGAGTTTGAGTACATGCTGTAGATTTGATGGATTAGCTTTGTGTTGCATTTGTGTGTGTAGTCCCTAGAAGTGCGACTGCAGTGTGAGATGGAGGACGTCATCTCTCCGTCAGATACAGAGAACACTCCATGTTTTTCGGACCCCAGCGGTCTCTCGCCCCAACCTCAGCCTCCAAGTCCCCGCAGCAACATGCCGGACAGTGTGCGGGATAGCATCCCTTGCCTCAAGTGAGACTATGCAGCAATTGCTCAATATTTATGTTTTCCTATGTAGGACTTGATAAGATCAGCTTGCTTACTAGATAATTCTACATAGAAAGTATTAGGTCAATAAAGTGTAACATAGATTCCACATGTACTGAATCTGAATACTCTCATCACAGGGTTAAAGATCGTATGATCCGAATGCCTCCTGGGTACCAGGCGGAGCTGGTGGTTCAGTTATTATGGGTTGATGGAGAACCGCCACAACAAATCACCAGCTTGGATTTAAACTCTGCCTACGGACTGTAAGTGGCCCTTCCTCTTTTATGTCATCTATTTTATTCAGCCAATAGAATCCTTACTTTTTCCTCTAATTTAATATTTTGTTTTCCATTTTGCCTTGAACATAAATACTATAGTATTTTACTATACAGTACCATGGTAATACCAAGGTTTTGTGGACTTCTGTGGATTTATTTACTATGGTATATGAGTATGGGGCAGCAATTTAGTATAGGACCAATTCTCACTATTGACTAGTTGCTTATTATCATGCCTATTATTAACATATTGGCTGTTTAAAGCACATATGCTGCATGACCATATTCTACATCCCTGATCCTAAACTTAACAAGTACCTTACTAACTATTAATAATAAGCAGCAAATTAGGAGTTTATTGACGCAAAAGTCACAGTTAATGGTTTGTTAATGGCAAGAATTGGACCTTAAAATAAAGTGTAACTTAGTATGGTAATCAAACATCAGTGTTCCCATGTTTAATGTAATTTATTTTGTCATCATAATAACTTCAGACTCATGTGTCCAACTGTTATTCCAGCTTGCAGGGTCTTTGATTTTTGATTAAAGTGGTAAAACTCTAATTATAATTCGGCCTTCTTTTGAATCTTTCACTTGTTGTCTTCCTGTTTTGATTCAGTCACAACCACGTGCAATCTTAATCACTAAAGCATTATTACGAGCAAAGGTTGCCATGGTGATGTTTGGCTACAATGGTCAGAAAGACTTTGAATTCCTTTGAATTCAGTCCAGCAAATTAAATGTCACTGCACACCCAGTATCATACAGTCCGCATTTGTGTATGCGTGTCTTGTGAATTGTTTGTTAATGACTGGACCCACGGTGTGGGATTTACCAGTAATTAATGGAACATTTTAAAATCAGTCTCATTTTACATTTTACCCCTTGTAGAACCTGTTGGATGTTTAGCATTCTAGACAACATAAATTATATTCATGTGTTTATTTGGTCAGAAATACTGTAAAAACATTTTTATAACATTTTGAAACATTATTATAATTTATAAATGTATAATAACTGAAAACTGTTAAAGGTGCCATAGAATGGAAAACTGTATTTACCTTGGCATAGTTGAATAATAACAGTTCTGTACATGGAAATGACTTACTGTGAGCCTCAAACACCATTGTTTACTCCTTCTTATGTAAATCTCGTGCATGCAAAAGACCACTGAAAAATAGGCGAATCAGAACATAACACCGACTGTGACGTTACAGTCGGGATCACTAATAGTTACGCCCCCGACATTTGCATATACCCGCCCATGTTCTATGCCAGCCCAGCCGAACCTGCACAGCCGAATCATCAGAAGTTCTGCAGGTATTGTGAAGAAACAAGCGAGGATAATAGCGAAAATGGCAGATCATGGAAATAAATGTTATGTTACAGGCTGTGCAGGGGATGTGATGTGCAGGGAT
>NW_015552538.1:3358582-3389403 GCF_001515605.1 Sinocyclocheilus anshuiensis
ACTTACCACATAAACAGAGTAAGGAGAGATGACTGAGGATGATGGCGAATGATTTACAGATCCTGAGCACCACTGACAAGCATCTGATCTTGTAAAATGTGTGTTAAGTACTGCCGCTGTAGTTTACACAGAGCACGTGCGATCGCAAATCTAGAAAGTGAAAGTAAAAAGCGATTGTGCATTGAATATATTAACCCTCTGATGCATCGTGGTCACTACAGTGGACAGCTATTTGGAAGTTATTTTGAACCATTTAAGATGTAGCATCATGTTCCAACCACCAACTGGCGAACCCCCAAAGTGTTGTCAACGATTCCATTTAATTGTTGTATAATATATTCAAAATGGCGGCAGGAAAAGGGGATGCACCATGTACCTATGACATAGCTTGTTGTTATTGAATGTTCTTATGTGTATTCATACCATTTTCACGTAGTAAATATTTTAAAGACGTGTTTTTTAAGACCACCCATTAAGTTCTATTGATTTACTTTTTATACGTTTGATTCATGGTGTCCACTACAGTGGACAGATATGTAACTCCCTCAAAATATAATATATTGACAAAAAAAAAAATTTTGGCATGATTTTTCATTTGTTTAAAAGTAAAAACATACATGTAAAAAAATATTACTTTGTGATTTAATAATGCATGCATCAGAGGGTTAATAGCGGCTCCCTGATGCCCGCATTTTATATACAGTATAATTACCCAACGATGTAACTGCGAGAGAAAGTATTGAAATATATATTTTCCCTGTGTTTCCTTCCTCCTGTGTGAGCTACTGAAATGAGCCGCACTGTGAAACAGCCAATCAGAGCAGAGCTCAACATTATTATTCATGACCCTTCCAAATAAGGTAAAAACAGGCCATTTCATTCTAGGGACAAATCCTAGGGTTGTAAATGGACATGTAAAACCGTTTCTGGAGATTTTTTGCCCTTACCTAAGCCACATACCTTCTATGTAGATATCAGAGAACAATTTAAAATATTGTATCAATGCATTCTATGGCATCTTTAAATAACTGTTTCCTGTAATATATTTTAAAGTTTCATTTGTTCCAGTGCTAAGATGGTTCTGAAGCCGGTCGCACACCGGACGAGAAGCGTCGCTTCTCGCTGTGCTTCTCGTCTGGTCCGTTTCATCTCGGCCGTCTTTACATTGTTTTGAGTTGTTGCTAGGCACCGCAGACAGATGCAGAATGGCGCCGCTGATGTGCGTGCGCTCATATAATCGTAATAATTTTAAAGACGTGGTGCTGCACTTCTCATCCGCTGTGCGACAGCCTTTAACCATCTCAACAGTCTCAGCAGTCATTACTCCAGTCTTCAGTGTCACATGATCCTTCAGAAATCATTCTAATGTGCTAATTTGGTGTTCAAGAAACAATGTCGAATACAGTTATGCTGGTTAATATTTTTGTGGCAACCATGATACATTTTTTGATGTATATAAAGAAAAGAATTCATTTGAATTTACTCTTGAATTTATTTATCTTTTTGTTTAGCCTTTTTAGATTTTTAATATATTAAGAATTTATATTTGACCTTATATATTTAATTTTGAACAGGATTATTTGTATATATTCAGTTTAGTTTTGTGAACTATATGCATCAGTTTTGTCCTATCTGTTTTGTCAAACATTTCATCAGGCCAGTGTTAAAAATAAATAAATAAAAAATAAATAAATGCAATTTATTTTTATTATCCCACTTTTAAAATACATGCAAAAATAATAAAAGAAAAATATAAACATCGTAAAGATTCTTCAAGGGAAATGTAAACTGAGCAAAGCTGTATGATACATTCAATAATCATATTATATTTAGACATACAGTAACTGCGATTGTTAGAAATATTGTTAGTCATAACTGGACTTTATGATGGGTTTTTGTATATCTGACACTTCTAATATGAAACATAGTTGAGTATGATCAGTGAGTGTGTGTGTTTGTGCAGGCTGGCTCTAGGTAACTGCAATGGTTTGGTAGTGGTGGACTACCTGCAGAAAACCATTCTGTTGTGTATGAGCACCCTGGAGCTGTACGGATCCGCAGACCCTTTCCAGCGACTAACACGCTCTCCTCGCAAAAACCGACAGTCCACATCAGGTACACATGCACTATGTGTCTCAGAATCCCACAAATGTTCAAATACAGTGTGTAAAATAAATTTCAGCTGGCCTGCATCTACAAACATGCTCAGCATTTCAGCTATCAAAACCAAACTTTGCAAATCTCAGGCTGTCTAACTTCTGTCCTTGCCTGTAAATAGTCTGTCTCTTGTCCATTTAACACACACACACATACAGTCCCTCTCTTTAACTGCATGGGACAGACTGCATTCCTGGTTGCCTTCTCTGCATGTCGTCTGTTGTATCTCTGTTGCTGTTGGTCTTTGCCTGAGCACGACACCTATCAGAGAATACAACGTAACCTGCCATACGGACTCGCTGTTACTAATCCAGCACAGATTTCGCTCCACCTGCCCTCCTCTCTCCTCCTACCCCGACTGCTCACGCACATACACACTCACACGGACCATCCAGAGAAAGGAGATGTCATAAGTGAAAGCTGAAGATGAAGATCTGTTTTCATAGAGCTTCATCAAAAGGAAGCTGTGGGGAGGCGGCAATGCTGGCTCCTCACTTCAAAGTGGTCGCTCTCCCTCCTCTTGTTCAGGCAGCCGTATCTTTAGAAACCGAGAGGCTTTGAGCCGACATGGAGATGCAGAGGTGGGCAGAAAGGTCGTTCGGTGCGGTCGAAGAGTGATTTTGATCCATAGCTTATGTAAGCTCTCAAAAAAGAGAGAAAACGTCTTAACGCTCACCCACACACTCAGGCCAGTGTGTATAAAGAGACTGTTTTATACTCTCTCTCTCTGTTTTCCAATCCGATGAAAGGAGCAGATGTCCCACTCAGTTTTTATTCTATCATTGATTACATTCTTTAGTCATTCTCTTTATATATGCTGGGATCCAAAAGTCTGAGACCACTGGTCAAAATGTTTCTATTTTGAAATTTTTAATGCAGTTTTTTATTATAATGTCAGTATAATCAAAATTTTGAATTTAGTGCATCCCTATTTTTTTTAAAGTGCACACAGCAATTTTCCCTCATTAAAATGTAATCATATTTTTGTATTTTAATAGTAATTTTCTATGCTATATTTTGTTATGTTTGTAACTCACACAGGCTACATATATCTGATTAAAATACAGTGAAAATAGTAATGTTGTGAATTGTTATCACAGTTTAAAATAAGTTTTCTTTTTAAATATATTTAAAATATAATTAATTCTTGTGATGTTAAAGCTGAATTATAGCGTCTTCAGAGTCGCATTTTCCTTTAGAAATCATTCTAATATGCTGATTTGCTGCTCAAGAAGTATTTCAATGTTGAAAAGTATTCTTTCAGAATTTTGATGAATAGATTTTTTTAAGCATTTATTTGAGATAGATTTCTTTGTTCTTAATTTTGATTCAATCAATCAATCAATCACTGACCCCAAACCTTTGAATGGTATTGTAAATATCTTTAAATTTATGTACACCTACATGAATTAAAGACCTATCAGTGACCAAAACATTATTGGACCCTTTTGGTTCATGACATAAATTAATCATGGCTGATTGAGAATTGGTCATAATAGGCTTATTTGATTATGGACAAAAAATAGTGCAGAAAGTATTCGTGATTTGTTATAAAAATTCTTTAAAATCTAAAAACTTTGTTTATCTCCAGGTTTGAAATAAATTTTGAAACCAACAACTTCAGTCTGGTCTCAGACTTTTGGACCCCACTGTATGAGCAGTGCTGCAGTTTGCATTGTGTGTGCAGCGACATAAAAAAAAAAGCTTACATTACAATCAACAAACTGCAACATTGTGATGCAGCAACTTCCAGTGGGTACAAAAACAGCAAAGTTCATGTGATCCGCTTGCTGTCAGACGCTCACATTCGGTTTAGATAGGGTATCCATCAGCAAAATTAATCCATAATACTAATACTTATGCATATAAATACATCTTCACATATACACTTTAAGATAGCCACTGAAGAGAGAAGTCATTTCTATTTATGTTAATATTTATGTTTGTTTTGTTGGTTTGGTTGTTTGTACAATTTCAGTGCCACCTTCTGTGGTGGCTGTTAATCTTGAAAGGTTTTTCCTTATGTTTAGTTCTGTTTTCTGACTTATTTTGTTGTTTCGGTAGAAGTAAAAAAAAAAGCAAAAGGTTAGGATTCATTTTCCTATTTTCATTCCTTCATTTTCTCCCTCAGTACACTGGGTCTTGCTCGGATTGTGGTCACATGCGTTTTGTCACTCTGAGCCTATTTTGTTCTTCTCTCCTCCTCTTTTCCTCCCTCGCTCCGTATCTCCTCTCGTGGGTGGCGGTGCTGGGGCATGGGGGCGCTGTTGCAGACTTTTGCATGCGCGGCCTGTCTAACTTTTATTCCGATTCAAAGAAACGGATCCGTACTTCTTACCAGAGTAAGTCATGTCTCCAGTGAAACGCCGATAGGGGCAACACAACAGCAAGGAGGCAAAGCACAGACAATGGGATGTCATTTATCAAAATGTGTTATTTTGTATAAGTTTACAAAAGGTAGAATTACCATACCATATTACACTCAATGCAGCATTATTTATAGTAATTCAATTAATTGTTACAGAATATCACATATTCTGAATTTGCATACATCGAAACATCCAATTACAACCTTTGATTGTCTCCTTGCTAAGTGTTTTATTGATTTGTGCCAAAGGTTTGTGTAATGAACCAATCAAAAATGACCACGTTCTCATGGTTCAAGGAAAACTAACAAAAAAAAAATGACATGACTTTTCCATTTAAACAAAAAATATAACTTTTTTTGTGTAGGGAAAAAAGTCAATATAAAAATACCAATTTAAGTCAACATTGCTAAAAAAAGAAGCTTAAAAAAAATCATTGTACAGTAAGTGACTAGTGAATTTATATACAGTAGAACTTTTTTTAATCTGAAATGTGTCTGATAATCATGATGGCCCAAAAATGCAATATTAAAAAAAAAAAAAACAGACTCTGCCAAAATAATTAATCTCATTTGTGAAAATGAGGCTTTCACTGCATTCATGTATATGACCATAATAATAAAGTTATTGTTATTATTTAATAATAAAATTAGCTAAGCATGTACTTTGCAGATAAACTTTAGTTCACACACACACTTTCAAAATGATATTTCTGCAGTGCAGGCCTTATCATGTTTTTACCGTCATGCCTCGAGTAACATCGATGCGATTTTTGTCTCTCCTGCATGCACACACATGCATGGAATTGTTGTTGGTATTGGTGCACATGCTTGATTCTGGAGTTAATATACCCTACAGTGGTTGAACAGCTCATATTCACAACAGACAGAACAACCACGTCATGGCAATAAATGTACCGTATACGCCTAGTTAAAAGTTTAAAAACTCTATGCTATTAAGATGTCTATACATCTTCCTTGCATCGCTCCAGGATCATGATAGTGTCTCAGACCACATTGTTTGTCCTGGTGATTTGATGCATGCAAATGTGTTTGGTGGTCATGGAACCCAGTGATTATTGTCATCTTCTTCCTCTTACTGTGCCTTCCATGTTTCTCCACGGCAGGCCTTACGGAGCTTTCTGATAATCAGGTGTCTTTGGACCTAGAGAGGAGCAAGTCACCCACCTCAGGTAACCATACCCACTCATGACCGCACACATCTATGATAATCTCACCACCTCTGATAATCAAGCATACGTCTATACTTCTATCTTTGACAGCCACACCCATGCTTGACCACACCCACTTAATATAGCCACACCAAAACATGACCAAGCCTATCTCAAATAGCAGTATCACCTTTGATAATCACACCTACTCCTACTTCTGATAGCCACACCCATGATTGGCCATACACACCTCTGATAATCACACCTAATTCTACCTTTGATAGCCACAGCCATTATTGGTCACGGTTACTAAATATAGCCACACCCACTAATGACCACGCCCACATCAAATAGCCATATAACCTATCATAATCACACCTAGAGTGTGTTCCAATTTGCATACTTATTCTATGCCTTTTTGTAGTATACACCTCTCATTGCCTCACCACCTCTGATAATCACACTTACTTACACTTACTTTTTATAGCCACACCCACGATTGGTCACACACACTTAATATAACCACACCCACTCATGACCACACCCACCTCAAATAGCCATATCACCTTTGATAATCACACCTACTCCTTGTTCTGATAGCCATACCCATGTCTAGCCGCACCTATAATAACCCCAATATAACCACACCCATCTCTAATAGCCACACCCCACAGGAAACAGTAGCCGCATTTCCATTACCATTCAAATTGCGCAAATTGAAATTGGAAATTGAAAATACGCCTAATGGAAATATGTCAATTTTACAAAAACTTTATATTGCAAAAATGAAATTTACTCTCACATTAGGTGGTTTTTAGGCAAATCGAAAAGGGAATATATCTCACAATTGCAAATGAATCTCCACACTGCTTTGCTAAAGATACATGTCTACGGCTCCTTCAATTAAAAATAAAGGCTAGTGCGGTGACTGCGACATACATTAACCTCCCAACATTGGTCATCATGACTTTTTGCAAGAGGAAAAAATTGCGTTTTAGTCGCATAACATCGGTTAATGGAAACACTGTCATTTCGCAATTGTTTTTATCAACATTTATAAAATATTGCAAAAGTTTTGCGCAAACCTATAATGGAAATGCACCTAATGATGGGGGAGTGTTTAAAAAAACCTGTTTGATAACATTCATTATTTTTGAAATTCCACTTGTGGTGCAAATGTCACACATTTCAGCTTTAACGACAGAAACGTTAAAATAGCGACACTCACAAAAACCTTCAAACCTTCATCAAACCAGCAGTTTTCATCTTTTTCTTTTCTGTCCTCTTTTCAGTTTCCCCACAGCACAGGTCTTCAGTCCCTGGAGGCTTTTTCCTCTGCTCTCTTACCTCCAATGTCTTTGTTTCTTCTTTCTTGTTTAAAGCCATCATAACCTGTGTAGAATTTTTATGAGAATATGATAATGTTTACAGAGCTCTACTCAATGTTTGCATCGCCTCAGTGGGATGAACATGATGACAACAACAGTGCTTGTCCTTGAGGATCTAAATAGAGCTCTTAATTTAGAAGAATTATTTCAGTAAAGCTTTGATTTCTCAGGGGAAGAAATATTGCATTGTGTCTTTTTGAAGTTGTTGTTTGAAATGTCAGAGGCACATTTTATGTGGTGTCTCAAGAATACAAAATTTGCTGTCTGTTTTTCTCTCTCTCACTTCACTCTCATGTCTCAGTGCAGTTGAAGCCTCTGCTTGTTTTCCCAGTTCCCAGCTCAGCAGGCAGCCTGAAAGATGGAAGTCGCTTGGGAAGGCGAGCTGAGCTGTAGCCTGACATTAGTAGTTTGAGAGAAAGAAAGGAGTCATGAGATTTACTTCTGAAATGTGGCTGTGTTCACCAAAAAGTGAAAATTAGCAAACCTATATAAATTTATTTCTTTTGTGGAATACAGAAAAGTTGATGTATTGAAGAACATTTGTTTTCACACAACAGTGACAGAATTGTCAATTCTGGGTGAACAGTTCCTTTAAGATCTCAAGCCTGTAGTGAAGCACAGGAGTCACATGTGTGTGATTTTCTGAATGTTCTGTGGTAAAGAGCTGGCTGTCAGAACAGTATCGTTTGTGTGTTTTCTTCTTTGGGATTTGTTGTGTTGGCTTCAGGCTGCTGAGTATTTAAGATGTGTTTTTGTGGAAGCAGCTATAATGACAGGAGTCGGGAAATGGCCTTCTACGATTGGATGGGGAAATCAGCCAAAAATTGGACTGAGATTCTGGGCATCAGCCACTGAAGCATAAAAAGAAAGTTTGAAGGACTATAGAGAAAATATAAATGATGAGGAAGGAGAATACTAATACATTATTTGTTTGTGTTTACTGTATGTATTTCATTGCACTCATGTTTGAATGAATGATGCATTTTTTATATAGCGCTTTATTGTGTATTGCTGTACACCCAAAGCGCTTTACAATCATAAATGTGATATGATTCATCATACAATCATACAATTGGTAAATGTGCCTGGGTGTTTCATATGGGAGCTGTTGGCTTTGTAGACTTTTAGAGAGAGAAAAAAAAACACTAGTCGGTTGTATAGCAATGTCGAACAGCTGTCATACGGGACATGCATCACTTTTCCCTCACTACATCTCAAACAATGTAATTAATAGGATTCTGCCTTGATGGTAAGACATTTTAAATGTTTTTGGAATAAAATGGCAGACTTCTTTGGCTTGTTAAAGCTATTTTCTATGGAAGTTCTAAGAGGCCATGGATTATTATTTTTTTCTTTCTTTCTTTTGTCGTGATAACGACTTAATTATCTCGTGATCTCGACATAAGTTATTTTCTCGTGATCACAACTTAATTTTCTCGTGATCTCGACATAACGAAAGTTGTTTTCTCCTTATCACGACTTAATTTTCTCACGATCTCGACATAACGGAAGTTGTTTTCTCGTTATCACGACTTAATTTCCTCGTGATCTCGACATAACGAAAGTTGTTTTCTCCTTATCACGACTTAATTTTCTCATGATCTCGACATAACGAAAGCTGTTTTCTCGTTATCACGACTTAATTTTCTCGTGATCTCGACTTAACGAAAGTTGTTTTCTCGTTATCACAACTTAATTTTCTCATGATCTCGCGACATAACAAAAGTAGTTTTCTCGTTATCACGACTTAATTTTCTCGTGATCTTGACATAACGAAAGTTGTTTTCTCGTTATCACGACTTATTTTTCTCGTGATCTCGACATAACGAAAGTTGTTTTCTCCTTATCACGACTTAATTTTCTCATGATCTCGACATAACGGAAGTTGTTTTCTCGTTATCACGGCTTAATTTCCTCGTGATCTCAACATAACAAAAGTTGTTTTCTCGTTATCACGACTTAATTTCCTCGTGATCTCAACATAACGAAAGTTGTTTTCTCGTTATCACGAATTATTTTTCTCGTGATCTCGACATAACGAAAGTTACACAACTGCGCCAACAGGTGTCACTATAGACCTGAATATAACTGATGGGGTGTTGTATACTGTATATCCACTTTACTGTACACGTTTGGGACAGAATAAGGACCTTCTTTGTGATCGCTATAATTTGTGCAGTATTGTTCATTACATTGCCTTTTTTAGACTGGAAAGAGCACTTAATTTGCTTTTCATTCAAATTAATAATAACCCTGTTTTTAGATACCAGCATTTTTTAGATACCAGCTGTGCTGTCACCTTTTACTTTTATCTGTTATCAGGTAAAGTCAAAGCACAAGTCAATGTAATGTAAGCTGATACCGCAGCACAGATGGGTGAAACAATGTGGGCAGTCCTGAGTTCATATCTGCATGAAATGGCAAGAAACAGTATTTAAATGAGAGCAAAATTAAGCTTTTGGACAGAAGGGCAGATGATTCCAGAAAAGACTGAGCAAGGACATTATCGTTAAAACAGAATAACCAGGAGTCCTGCTATACACTTGTTAGTCTCTCACAACGCTGTTCTCTCATCTTTACCCTCAGCAGTTTGGCCTCAATTCACACAGCAATCATGATTTTTACTGTCAGGTCGACACCTGCAGTGATTTGTGAGTCTTATGAATTCATCTTGTCTGATGAGGTTAAATGCAGCGAGAATATCCACCATTCTGTGTGTGCTGAAATGTCCTCAGTATTAAAAAAAATAAAAAATAAAGCATGTCAGTTGCTGCTGAAAAAAATTCTACCAGATATTTTCCAAGGTCAAGACTGGCTTTTCTAATAAATGCACATTAAACAAAGGTCGATGCAATGGCATGCCTAAGATTTCTCAAATGCTCTTTGTATAAGTCACTTAACAGATTCAAAATCACGTTCACAACCAAAAGTTACTTTAATTAAAACTTATCTATAAAGAGGCATGAAAGCATTTAAGCGCCATAAGTGTTTAATTACCACCAGCCTAAATTATATATAAAAAATAATATATTTTTGTTTTGTTTTAACATTATTTTTTATAATCTTTAGAATATGGTTATATTATTATTATCAGATTATTTTAAAATTCCTTGTGTGTGATTTTCTCCACTTGTAGGGTCCTGTTATGAATCCCAATGACCTATAACAAGCTGCTTGGCTGTATTTAATTGAGCCTGGTATGTGACAATGACTGTGTGATCTCTGATTTCCAGCACCCTACACCCCTTCCCTCCATAATGACCCTCGAGGCACAGGGGAACCTGTGTCCAACCTCCGGTCCTGCCACCACAGTCCTGTCTTTTACCTGTTGGACAATGGTAAGAATGTGTCCAGCCCCTTAAAAACACCCACACACAGCAAGCCAACGGCTCATGTGCTTCTCCGTCTGCGTGTGTGTGGGTGTTTGTTTGGGGGTAGCATGCTGCAGTAGAAGTAACCTTATGCTCGTAGTGTCCTGTGCTACGCTCCGTGCTGCTGAGGTGTAGGTGTAGGTGTGTGTGAGTGCGTATGTGAGTATGTGTAAGTGTGCTTCACGTTTGGCTATTGTAGGCATGTGTGTGATCGAGGCATGGTAGTAGGTAGTATGTATTGTGTGTGTTGATGAGAGGGGTGATATTGTGACTGTAGCCCAGACAGAGCGTTGATCGTTGAGGTCCAGTAGAGTCAGATGACACTTTTTTTTTTTTTTATATGTAAATAAAGTCTGTTTTCATTTTTGTCACATGTAGTTTCCATTGGCTGACTTGACACGGGATTCTTTTAATTTTACTGAATTTCAAAATTCAATTCAAATTCAAAATTTTGTTTGCTCTTTAGAATAAGCAGTAGTCCTCTTTTTCACCATTTTATTTTTTATTGTTTTCATTCCAAACATTAGCATTAGCACTGTTGGCATGGCCAGTTTGGGTTTGAGCCACAGGGTACAACAGGGCTAAAGACATTAAAACATTAAGAAAATGTTCTATTCAGTACTTCCATAATGTATACTTGCAAACAAAAAATAAAATAAAAGACTATATATTTATTATTTAATATTTATGGAACAACACATTAAATGGGAAACAAAATCATAAAATTTGTTTGTTTGGTTTTATTAGAAATCATACAAATATATGAGGTGCTAAGCTTTTTACCCATATTCAAGTACAAATACTTTAGCAAAAGTAATGTATTTTGCATAATATTTAAGTTAATACTTGTTCAAAACAATCACTTTAGCAAAGTTTGTACCATTTTCTGTGCATTTCAATAAAAACAATAATTTAAATGACCTAAAACATACATACATTCATTTTTAAAAGTACAAAATATAAAAGACAAAAATTCTGAAAGCTTTTTTCACTGTTTGAAGGAGATTTTTTAATAATTTAATATGACTACGGTAGTAACAATAAATAAATGTTATGATATGATTAATACCATATTTTGAAATATGTTTTAAATTATACTAATCAGTAGAATCTAATCTCAAAATGGAAAACTCAGCCAGATATTTCACGTCAATTATTGTACCTTTGGCCCCAACAGTAGGGGCGCTTTTTCCAAAAAAAAAACACTTTTATATTCAGTTATTGAAAAACTGTTAAATAGTTAAAACAGAAAACTGTTTAAAAAAACATGTTGCTACAAATCAGCCAAATTTCCATATGCAGAGTAAATGTGGATGTTTAAGAAAATTAAATTAAATGCACCTTCAGCCCCATTGTACCCTACTATTTCAATTTTGCTTGAGTATGATTAACAAAATCAGTTCTAACATGTAGCTTTTTTTGCAAGATCTCACTGGGCTCATATTGTACAGCATGACAAACAAAATCTGTAAAAGAAAAAACTTGCTTTAGTTAGACCCCAGCAGGCTCTCAAGGGTTTTTCTTTGGCCCTCAGTAGCTCCACCATCCATGATTGTACAGTATGTGTGTTATTGAGCACATGTTTGTTTTTTGAAGACATTTACAATATCTTAAAATTGAATTAATTAATTGGTTAACTTATTTTATCAATGAGTAGTGCTCTAGTTATTCTGTACATTGATGAAGTGTTGTTAAAACTTGTTATGAAAGGCATAGCAAATACCAAAAATGTTAAACTTATAGTTAGTTGTGTAGATGCAACTAATGTAAATGGATTTATATAACTACACAAATGTGCCAGACTGCAAAGCTTTGTCTCCGAGAGCATGGCAGAGAGAATGGCTACAAGCATGAGAATTATATGCTAATAATGCTTTTGTTCACTTTTGAAAATGTTCTGCATGTGAATGGCCTTAAGCGTTGGCTCACTTTAAAAAAAAAAATACTGGGTCACTACAAAGGTCACCAAATCGGTGATGCTAAGTAGTGACGTATTCTTTTGCCAGACAGAAGTAAATTAATGTATTTTTGATGAAAGGCTTACAAGAGAGGAAGATGCTGAAGATTTGACATTTTATTTCAGCAAAAACAACACTGTGGCTCAAAAATGCTAATGCATGCTTCTGAGAATGAAATTCTTTTGAATTCATCGTAGAGTCTGGCGTCGGCATCTTTACTCCTGAAGTATATCCGCCTCTACGAATTAGCGGAAGATGACGTGAGCTGAAAGCAAAGGAGTCGGTAATTCATGCAAATTGCAGTGCAGGATAGCAGAAGACATTTTTTGAGATGTTTCCAAAAACAATCCCAAATTACCGTTCATCCGAGTCAGGCTCACAGAGGAGTCAACGGGATTGAAGCCATGCTGCTCGGAACGTTCTAACGAGCAGCTAAACGACTCCTGAAATTGTGCCTATGGAAAAAACAATAATACAGGGTAGCCACTTGAGGTCTGACGTTGAAATCAGCGGATGCCAGCTGTTATGTTTGCCATTGTAGCTGTGCCACTGGATAACAGTAACAAAAGATGTCTAACATGGGTTTATTCAGTCTATACACACAAAACACACACAGGGAGAATATAGTTTCCGAATCCAGTCGGAGTTATATAAAAAATTGTCCTGGCTATTCCAAGCTCTATCATTCCAGTCAGCGGGTGTTGCAGTTGAACAATCCAGAAGTCGTCAAATAAAGCGTGCGCATTCCTAATAAAACATGCCTCACACGGCTCTCGGGGGTGAATTAAGGCCTCCTGTAGTGAATGCATGCGTTTTTGTAAGAAAAATATCCATATTTCAAACGTAATGAACACTTTTCTCTCACTTCCGTTATCTGTCATATCCGGAAGCCGTTCCGGCGGATGACGCAGGACGTATGCGCAGCGCGCGCGCCTCTGAGATATGCTAGTCTCGCGAGTTTGTTTATAGGAACAAAGGAAGCAACTTTTCCTTACTTTAGCAAAGGAAAACCAGTCTCCTCTTGGTTTATATCGAAATCCTCCAACATTTTTCTTTGCAAATCCTCGGTTTGTACTTCTAATTCGTGACCGGCATTTTGTTTTGTTCTCTCTCCGCATTCGTCACTAATCACGCAACGCCGACGTGCTATGTCATCCGCCGGAACGGCTTCCACATATGACAGATAACGAAAGTTAGAGAAAAGTGTTTATTATGTTTGAAATATGGATATTTTTTCTTACAAAAATACATGGTTTCGCTACAGGAGGCCTTAATTCACCCCCCGGAGCCGTCTGCGGCACGTTTTATTATGGATGCGCGTGCTTTATTTGGCGGCTTGTGGACTGTTCAACTGCAACACCCGCTGACTGCAATGATATATAACTCCGACTGGATTCGTCTAAAAGAAGAAAGTCATATACACCTAGGATGCCTCGAGGGTGAGTAAAACACAAGCTAATTTTCATTTTTGGGTGAACTAACCCTTTAATGTGCTGCTCTCATATCAAAGTGTAGGTAGCCCACACTTCCTGTGGATCTCTCTTTCATGTTTACACACCTGCACATGTGTGCACAGATTGATTTTTTCAGTGTAGAGATTAATGGGAAGCATTCCACATCTAAGGCACAGGTTATTGATCCCAGAATGTTAATTACTGCCATTTTCAGGAGCAATTCCCGCATTGTCTTACGCTCAAATCTCATCCAACTCCGAAGAGATGGAGCGAGAGGATGATATATCGCCATCTATATATATATATATTTTGGTTTGGTTTGCTAGTATGATCCAGTTAGCAGGGGTCAGTTAATGGCACAAGTACACCATCTTCCATTCAAAACGAAAATTTAAAATTTTTGCAAGTAACATAAAGGACTCTTAAAATGGTAAAACGGTGGCCTTGCTCCAGCCAAGATGAATGGGAGTGCTAATGGATAGCTTTCTCCAGATATTATAGACCTCTTTGGTCAACATAGGAAAGCAAATTGCATTCATCAAACCATTTCATGGAATCCATAAGTGGAAAAGCATTAGCACCCTGTTGAAAATGACATTCTAATATCAAACCCTACTTTAAAATCATTTAATCGAAATGATGCTTAGGAGGAGAGTGTCATCTTGGGAAGTATTCTGCTCAACATGTTTTAGTGTTCTGGAGTACATCATATAAATAGAGACTTTGAGAGACGTTCTTTGGGATACCATGCCTGGTTATTACATTTCTTTGCCTGCATAACATTGGAAACTGATGTTGAATTAGTATTTTGGATCCACTCATACATATTTTTTTCAAATTTTCTTTTAAATCCCATTTCAGCAGTAATCCTGCCATATTAGACATTCGGCTCAGTATATACTCTAACCTTTTCAGTGCAAAATGCTTGCAAAATGTTGACCTCACTTTGTTTATCTGATTGCACTTTAATTTGAACCTCTGTGTTTGTTTTACTAATTGTGTATGCATGCACACACGTGATTGGTTTCTGTGCGGTTTTTGTGGTTTCTGTTCAATATAGTACAGTAGATCCAATCTGTATATTTTGCAGTTATTTTGATTGATTCGTGCATTTTTTTTTCCTATCAACATGGAAGGAAACGGAAATTAAAAAAATGGATTTTGAGTTATGCGTTTGAACTTAGATGCGTTCTGCATGCATGTGTTTGCTTGTCTAAAAACAGACAAATCTGTTTATCTGGTGGCAGTGTGCGATCAGGCATGACTGTCGTGCGAAACATTACATGTCAGTGTGTATACCTGCATGTGTTACACTAAATGATTTTCTTTTTCTTTTTTTATTTTAATTTGAGCTGATCTCTTTATTTTGCCTTTTGTTTTGTTTTCTTAACTGGATTAATTGCCCCTTTCTGTCCTATTTTTGTTTCAGTCAAGGGACCAGGCAGAAAGTTAAGTCTACCCACAGATCTTAAGACTGATCTTGGTACGGTAGGCCGAAAGCGAGCAGACCTTTTTCCTTATTCTTGCGTTCGATGCATCAACTTTCTCTGTTTCCATCCTGTTGAGAATGACATGATGAAGCCCCTTGTCTTTGCATTTTACAGTTCATATTTAATGCATTTTTATTTTTTCACTTTCTTCTCATTTGAATTCATGACGTGGCGCAAAATTTCCCTCCTCACATCTCTGCGTGTGGCCTTTTTAAAATTTTTTATTATGCTTCTCAATGTACATTTTGCAAGTGTTTACAAAGGTGGTTTGTTCAACATACTCATTCTTAAGTTAAGAAAGGTATCACTCTGAAATCTTGCTCTTTCGCGACTGGTTCATCCTTTATGTCTTAAAGGCCTTGCTCCATCATAATTGGGTCATTCTATACCTCAGAACATGCTCTAACCCTATTGGACCATTCTCTAACTCTGTGAAAAGCCTGCTCATTTGTGATTGGACCATCTTCTACCTCTGATCGACATGCACTAATGTAATGAGATCATTCTCTGCAAGTGAGCTTGCCTCATCGTGACTTGGATCATTCTTCAGCCTTGTACGGAAATACTCACTCTGTCTCTTTCGCTGAATATCTTTCCTTGTTCTCTTTTCCTTTTTCTTTCCTCTTGTCTGGCTTTTTGTTTCATGCTAGGCTGTGACTAACACACCTCTCGCCGAGGGCTGAACAATTTCCTCTCCAATTTCTTGTGCCAAACTTGACCTAATGTGTAATAATGAAAGTGTTCCTTCAACAGGTCAAGCTGTGCAGCATTACAAAGGAAAATAGACCATCTGGGCCATGAGTGATTACACATGTTTCTAATCCTCGAAGGTTTCGATTTGTGCTTGGAAAAATATTAGAACTTAGAAAGCGGGTGTTGGGTCATTTTGTAATATGAAAATATCTTGAAGGTTTAGGTCATAAAAACAGAAAAAGGACATAAAAAATCAATACTTATTAGAAAGCCAATTTATGAGTGTTGTGTGAGTGTAATGTATGTGTGTGTGGCTCAAATCGAGAGCTAGGGTGTGTGTCTACAGGCAGGCTCTCTGTAGTTTTGTGCTTGGAACTGTCTCCCCTTGAATGCACCGGGGCTTTTGTAATATTTTCTACTATCCTAAACCTTCAGTTTGGATCTTTTCATGAACCTGGGCTCATTTAGAAACTCTGTCCCTGGTGCAGGCCAGGGAAAACAGATGTAAAGACATCTGCGGACTGGGCTCCATTTTTTGGGCTTTCTCATCCTGACTCTAAGATGACGTTCTCTGACTTTCATGAACAGAATATCAGTCCTGCAGCAAAATCATCTGAAGATGCTGTATTCCTGCCCAGTTACCACATTCAATTGGATTTTAGTTAGTGTCATGAGAGTTAATGTAAAATTTGTTTGATGTAGCAATATTTTTTTTTACAAAAATAAAACATAGACATACACTATCATTCATAACTTCGTAAGATTGGTAAGATTTTTTAAAATGTTTTTGAAAGGACATCATTTATTTGATTGATACAGTGTATAACAGGAATATTGTGGGAATATTATTACAATTTAAATGACATGTTTTCAAATGTAAGCAATTTTAAAATATCATTTATTCCTGTGATGGCAAAGCTGAATTTTCAGCAGCCATTATTCCAGTCTTCAGTGTCACATGATACTTATATCATTATAACATGCTGATTTTAGTGCTCAAGAAACTTTCCTTATTCTTATCATTGTTGAATATAGATGGGGTGCTTAATTATTTTTTTTCAAAACCATAAAATATTTTATATATAAATTATTACTGACCCCAACATTATAAATGTTAGTGTGTAACTTGTACTATAAAAACTTGTGCATACAAGAAAATATGAACTAATGTAGTCTTTAAAATGATGATTGAAGTTTCTCAAACGTACTACAGATGGTGTTCTTAATAGTGCTTTGTTGCACCATGAGTCAGTGTCAGAGTTTTGGTTGCCAAGTCTACTGTGTGATATAAAAATGACTGAGTAGAAATCCCACTGATATGAAATGACAGCATACAGTCGTGGATTTGAATGGCTGCGTTGGCATGAAAATGACTGATAGATATAAAATGGAGGAAGGGAGGGAAATATACAGCTAGAATGTCAAAATAGTCAGGAGTCAATCATAATCTAGAGGATACTGTGGAACATATAAACAGGCTGCTTCCATCTGAGAGCTTCTGGCTACAGGATGTCTCTCTCAGGTAGACGCTAGTAAGACTTTGATCCAGGTGTGTTGGAGGTGTTGTTGAAAAATGTGCTGTTTTAGATGCAGGGAGTTTGAATCTGGGTCTTTTCCTGCATACTCAACCAGACCTCCCTCAACTTCCTGCATAAACAGACTGCAGAGGGAAGCTTCTGTTTTTCTGTAAAATCAAGTCCTCCACCTTCATCCTTTCAAGTGTCTGAGTTGAGAAGGGATGAGAAAGCCTCTCTGAGGCTTATTTTTTTGAACAGCTACCATTACCTGCAACTTTCCTTTCCTTTTCCATGTTCTTTCTCTAGTCCCTTTTCATTTTTTCTTTTTGTATTTTTACTTCTCTTTACATTTTCCTTTCCTTTTCCTGTTCCTTGTTTATTTTTTTCTTTTCCCATTTTATTTCATTTTCTTTTGCCTTTTTATTTTCCTTTTTCATTTCCTTTTCTTTTCCCCCCTTTTCTTCCCTTTCCATTATCCTTTTCCCTTTTTCCGTTCCAATTCCCTTTCCCCTCCCCTTTCCATTTTCCTTTTTCCTTTTCAAATCAGAATGATTTTTGGCTGATTAAAGCTGCTATTATATGACTGCTTCCTCTTACTGTTAACGCTTCTCTCTCCTTTGCGGCTGCATTGTTTTCATCCCACTGCCCTCTTCACCTCTCTTTCTCTCTCACACACTCTTCTATTTTCAATCTCATTTGGTTTTTTTGCTAATGCTATGCCCGTTGTTACAGATCATGTGAATGGACATTGCACTAGCCCCACCTCCCAGCCCTGTCCGACTGGGAGGGCCAGAGTCCCGGGGGGCCCTGAAGGGCCACGCCTTGCCCGCAGGGGGCCCGGCCGACCGCCCTTCCGCAAGGCCCAGTCCGCCGCATGCATGGAGGTCTCTTTGCCTGTGTCCTCCCTCACCGAAGGTGTGTGCTTGTTCTCCAGCTCCTTTATCCCTTTAATCCATTTACCCTTTTTTCCCCTATTCCCCCACTGCCCATTCCCCTTATGCATGTTTAACACTCATCAAGGGATACAAGGAGGAGGGTATGGGGTTTTATTGCTATGTTTTCTGACACTGATTTCACTGCCTTTTCTTTGGTTTTATTGTTTTGTTTTCCACTCTTTTGGAGAGATTGGTGATTACTAAACCCCTGTCATGCCACACAGGATGCATATCCCTTTTCCACTGAGCCGGTGCTCGACCAGGGGATCTGTGGACCTCTTCCAGCACCGCCAGAGCCACATTTGAGAGCCGAACAATGCTATAACTGCCCACAAACAAATATGGTACATCATGGTCTTTTTTCTTGGTTTTAAAGGGATAGTACCCTCAAAAATTAAAATTCTATCATCATTTACTCAGCCTCATATTGCTCCAAACCCAATTGACTTTCCTCTGGGGAAACTTAAAGGAGATGACTGACTGCCTCAGTCACTATTTAATTTAATTGCACCATTTTTCCATGCAGTAAAATTCACTATAGTGTAGCGACATATACTCAAGACGTGACAGAATTCACATACTGTGCTTGTGAGGTTTCATACCCCTTTAAGAATGTTAAGTTGTGGGATGAGGTTGTTTCCCCTTTAAGAGATGTACTTTTGCTTTTTGGTCGGAGTCCATTAAAGTGGTTTAACCGGTTCTCTGCTTTTCATCCAATTTCCATGTTGCTTGTGTTTGCATTAACACCTACATGTGCTGACCCTGATGCTCTTGGACATCTCCAAATATTTTTTTGTTGTTGTTGTGGTTTGACTAGTGATTGCCAATTTAGTCACTCTCGAGATACCAGAGTTTTAGGAACAGCAAGCTGCAGCATGGGTCGCCCAGGCGGAGAAACATTTTGCACGTTGGGGTCACCACATCTAGGTATTTGTGTGTTTAATTGAATGAAAAGCCATGAACCGACTGAATCACCTTAAAGCTCTCCAACCAAAATGCAAGCATAACATTCTTAAAAGGGAAACAACCTCAACATGCAAGTTAAGCACAGTAGGTGAATTTTGTCACAACATTAGGTGTGTGCTGCTACAGTGGTGACTGCAGTAATTCTTCCTAACATTTCCTTTATGTGTTTCAGGGAAAAGATTAAGTCATATAGGTTTGTATTTACAATTAATGTCCATGTATTTATATCAAAACAGGACCAGATTGGGCTCTGGCACTGGCACCTTGTTGGTGGAAAAGGGGTAACAGAGTTTCTTATGCACCAATTACCATACTGCATTTTTGCTGAAATTTTGGTGGAACGTTTTTGTGATCTCATAATAGGTTTGTGTTATAAACTTTAATTAAACTTAAATCCCATCTATCCTGATTAAAGTCAGTATTAGGATGAATGGGATAAACGTTGATGAAATAAGTGTGTTATTTTATTAACCAGCATTTCAAAAGTCATCGAAAGTAAAACGAAAAGAAGAAGAAACGGCACAAACCTTTCAAAGTGTGACTCACAAAAACGACTCTGCTTTTCAAGCTTTGGGGATCTTCTGTCCCTTTTATGTTTGAGACCGTATTTGTGCTTCAAACATGGAGGCTGAGGCAGACACCGCTGTGAGCCTAATTATACTTTTTGTTTTTAATGCTTTTAATTACTACCTCTACACCTGAGGTAGTCATTTGACAGGTGGGTTGATGAAAAAAAAAAATTATGTTGGCAGTCTCTTCGCAAGTTTAGGTTGGTGTTTACACAACGATTATGGTTGTGGACTTATTTCTCTTCGAGCATCTTTCATAATATGAAATGAAATTGCAGCTGTTTCATCTGGATCACTAGAAGGGAATTTACCAAAATGAAATACATGGACAATCCAATCACTATCAACACAACACATTTCTACAAAACACATAATCAGAATATGTGTGTATGTTCAAGTGTTTCTTCATATCACTTCCATATTTAAATGTGGGAGTGTGTGAGTGTGTGTTACAAGAGCCCTGCTTTAAAGAGGTCATATCAGGAAAAAACAAATGTATCCCTTTCTCATCTTTCTCTGCCTGCTGCTTCTCATATCCTTGAACCTCAGAATAAAAAAATATTATTATTATTATTATATTTAGGTTCATTATGTATGTGGTATGACTCCTTTAACTGTTATCGTGGGCTTGCACACAGCAAACGTGACTTCTGTATGTCTTTATCTCATGTCAATTCTTTGTCCTTGTCAGTCATATATGTCCCAAAAGCAGATGTCTTGTTCATATTAGCGTGATCTGTACAGCGGTAACGCATCACTTAGATCATATCCTCGCTTGGGCACCGACTTCCTATCATTCACTAATCCGATCGCAGCGATAGGCAGTGTCTCCCCCTGTGCCATCATCTGTGTCCATAATCCTGTTTACGTGAAGGACGCCAACCAGGACAACCAGCCCAAGTCGAACAGCAACGTACAAATTGTGTCACAGAGTTCATAAGGTTTTCACAGTGACTGGATGGTTCCCAGAATGACGTGCTGTGCACTGATATTGCCTTAACCTAATAATCTCTATTTGATTTCATTTTTGAGAAAAAATAGTACAAAAATAGTACGTCTTCCCATCACCCCTTTTTCTTTCTTTTTTATTTCCACCTGGGCAGTTTTGAAAGCGCAATAGTCATCTCTGAAACTCTTCTGCACAGACTCAGCTTGAAATTTTTTAATTGAATAATATTGCGATATTCAAATAGATCCACGTCTGTCTAGATATAGACAGGCCCATTTTTTTCTCCACACTTGGAAAAGTGTTATTGTCCGTTAGAGGACTGCCTACTGCTTCTTTGGTCTCAACGCGTGGCGTGCGTCCCTATCGCTACAGTAACATGCATGTGGTGCCGCAGTGGGGTCGCTAGGATAATTAAAGGTCAATTAGCTGCGAAGAGAGCCAGGCCGCCGCTAATGAGACACGCTACAGGAAGAGAGAGCTGCGGGTAGTTGGGATACGTATCTCATATAAAGAGCATTAAGGATGGAAAGACACATGCACATACTTGATTTAAGCAAAATAAGGACAGTTACAGACATTTGTTACAAATCAATGAATAAGTGGTAGTGAATGGGACTTTCAATCAGCCCATTGTCTCCTTGACATCCCATTATCCCATTAAAATCTACTGAGTCACATCCCATTTACCAAAAAGAATCATTCACTGATTCATTTAGAGCATTTTCTGCAGGTTACATCATAACAGAAGTACAGTATGTGGCGATAAGTGGGCATCTTTTTGTGAGTCAATCATTCAGTCACACACTCATTTGATTAGTTTAACAAGAATCATTTGTTAACTTGTTAAAAGAAAAAGTTAGACGCCATATTCAATTTTACATGGTTAAAAACAAGGTAGTGAGAGATAGACTAAAGTGTTTACAATGGCATGCACTGTATAAAGGTCCTAGATTAAATGAAATTTTCATAACAGTTTAATAATTTTCAAACAGTTTTATGGAGTTTTTGTCTACTGGAAGACATTTTGAAAGATGTATTGTCAGCTGAACAATTGGTAAGCTGGTAAACAACAGCACAATCCATTGAACATTGAACCTGTACTTCTATAAATCACAGCCTTGTTTTCATTGCTGTCAGAAATTAAATATGGTGCTGACTAAGGTCTATAAGACTAAGCAACGTTTATGTGTGTACACAAACTATAAACACAGAGGATCAGAAAAGTGAATCACTGAGGGACCCACAACAGACAGATAAAATGAATTTCCTCAGAATCGTTTGCCTGTCCCACAGAGAGAGGGCGTTGTTGCTGTTTCTAATAACAGGTGTGTAATTTGGCTCCCCTGCAGTGATTGACAGTCAGTGACCTCAGCAAAAGAGTCCCAGAGAGAGTGTGAACGAGCGAGCAGATCAGTTCTCTCAGACATCTATATCATGAAATATTCACACTAACAGGCTAACAGGATGGATACGACTAATTATGTTCACAGTTCCCGCAGATACAGGTGCCGTTGTTAGAAAGGTCAATGTGCGTGTCTTCAAACAAACCTATATGTGATTTTATGCGTGACCATTTTGCACTGTGTGAGAGTGGATTTGTGGGTTTGTGTTCAGTTTGCTTTGTGTTATATTGCTTGGGAAATGAATGCTGTGAGACCTCAGAGTCCCGTCTTGGTCAGTGTTAATGAGATAGTTCACCCAAAAATGAAAATTCTGTTATTATTTACTCACCTTCATGTCGTTCTAAACCCATTAGACTTTATATGTTCTGTGGAACATAAAAATATATATCTTGAAGAATGTTCATGCTGCTTTTTGTGAAAACACACAGTGACTAGAAATGTCCAAAAAAAGTCAACAAATCTCTATACCATAAAAGTATTCATATATCTCATATTATATGCTAAAGTGATTGGTCTCCCATGAGCTATTCATTCATTTTGATAGGCTTTTTTATGGTAAACAGAAGGAAACAAATGTTTTGTTCACCTCTCGAGCCTTCTGGTCTTATAGACATTCATTCTTTTGTGACATGAAAGCTGCATAGGCTATGTAAAGGTAACAGAAATTATTACATGGTTGACAACGATATTTTACTGTGACTGTTATATTTTAGGTTCTGCTTTAGGGCAACAGGCTAGAGGAAACAAGCTCCCAGCATATGAACAACTCAGACAAGAAGACACAATTGAGTAGTAATTTAATCATTAATCATTTATCATAATTTGTCTTGGCTGGTATTATCATGATTTTCTCATTTGGAATATGGTGAAAGTTGACGCAAGTAGACGTGTTGGAGAAATTTGGCTACTGGAAATGTAACATTTTAATTATTTTTAATAACTCTGTTCATATGAATGAAATGACTTGAATAAAGATTTGTTCATTTTGCTGAACAAGATTCAAAGATCCTAAAATTATCTGATCTTCCCATTATTAATACACCATTTAACAAGTTTTTGAACATTTTGAAGCCAGTATTATAGGTTTGGACTAGGGATGCACCGATACCACTTTTTCCAGTACTCACCCGATACCGATACTTTTATTTTTGGTACTTGCCGATACCGAGTACCGATACTGATATTTTTATTGCATTTGTACATTTTTTAAATATTGTGTACAGAAACCAAAAGGGTATGTATAATGTTAGTTGGTTAACTTCATTTATCAAATAGATACAGTCAAACCAAAATTTATTCAGACACCTTCAACATTTCTCACATTATCACAGTTTATTCGCTATAGTTTAGAAAATGGTAATAAAATATGACAAGAACTCAGAGTTAAACTGTGTCAGAACAAATTCATCTTGATAATGTTAGATAATTTCCGATACCGATACCAGTATCGGTATCGGTGCATCCCTAGTTTTGACCGACATGAGTGTGAGTAAATGATGACAGAAATCTCAATTTTGAGTGAATTGTCCCATTAATTATTGTGATCACAGACACACACACACATCACAGCCCAGAAAGGATTTCATTCTGTCGACGGTTTTAATTTTAATTTTATTTAGGTTTTTTTTTTTGGCTATCTAATATACTGAAATGTTGTGGGCAGGTATTCGAAAAAATATCGACCTGTCAGGACCCTTTTTTCTTTCTTTCTGGCATATTGGTTAATCGGTTTTCTCTTTCTCTCTTTTTCTGTCACTCTCTGTACACCGTGATGTTCTGGTCATGTATTTTTGGTGTTTTGGTATACGTCTGACATTTGTGTCATTTTGTATGTCGTGGTCGCGTATGGTTGTATTTACGTGTGTGTGACTGTGGCCGTTGGGGTGTCGTGTGTGTGTGCGTTTGATGGATAGGTTATCCGTCCCGACGAGCCATGCTGCAGCAGTTACACGGAGTCAGTATGTACTCTCATGATGAGCATCACATCACCACCTACTCCTGGAGCGAGAGAGGTAAGGAGGGGCTTTTTGAGGGTCACAAGGACCACTCGCCCTGTAGCGTCACGTCTCGCTCTGTCCCGTCCTGTGGCTCATAGTTGCTTGGTCAGAACCCCTCTCTCGTCACGTTGAATGATGTTCAAAGTCTCACCTTGCTCTTCATCTTCAGGTTTGGATTTACACCTTAGTTGCTAGCAGCTGAATATTACAATGATGTCTGCTTTGTGTTTCACACCAGCCTCTGTCAATCTGCAGTGTTGTCGGCTTGTAGTCGTCTGTCCATCCCACGCACTGTGACATCTCCGAGACACAGATTACATCTAGTCCTGGACTACAAAAAACTTATCCGTCCAAGGCGAGGCTTAACCTGTTTCAGGAAAATACTTTCTGTATGTCAATGTCTAAGGGAGGTCTGATGATTCTGTCAGTATTATCAATCATTATTGTTGTCATCAATGTAGAGGTGAATGTTGTGAGGTCTTTGATGGTTAGGATTCAAACTGGGGGATAGTGTACACAGAAAATAGTAAGGTGTGCTATCATGACCATGTTGATGGTTTTATGTGTTTCATGTACCTTCACCAGGAAAAGAAAGACGACCTTCTCTGGGCCATAGGAGAGTCATTCTCAAGAAACCGTGCCATTTGTGCAAGAAAATAAATTAATTTGTTTGTTCATTTATTAATTCAATGCCAAGACCCTAAATACACTACCGATTATAAGTTTTGGGTCGGTAAGCATTTATTTGATCAAAAATACAATAATATCTGTAATACTGTGTGAAATATAACCATTTTCCATTTATTTGAAATAGACCTTTCACTCTTGATCAATTTAAATATCTTTATTGAATAAAAGTATTAATTTCTTAAAACTTACTAAGCCAAAATATTTGAACAGTAATGTAAAATTGTCAGGGGTGCGGTGTATAATGAGCGCACGAAGAAGAAGATGAACGTAAACAGTTTTTAATTAATCCACACAGAAGGTATCCACAGAAGGCAGGCAGGTAACACGCACAACTCAACTTTAACACTGGACGAGGGAACACAGGACAGACTAGAACTAAATACACAGGAAAACGAGGATAATTAACAAGACACAGGTGAACTGAATGACACAATCAAACATGAGGAAAAACTAGGTCACACAGAGCACATGGGGGAAGAAAACACAACAAAAGTCCAATGGGGTATGACAAAAATGCTACATTACTTCAAACCATTCATGTTTTCTTACAATTTGAATTTCTTACCATTTTAAAAAATGTTTTTGCTGACCTTTAAAGATGTTTTGAGGCTAAATGCGGGAAATTTAAATGCAATTATTATTAATAATGTTCTTAGCAAGCACATAATTTAAAGTCAGTTTTCCTGTTTTGTGTGAAAATTAATCACTATATATATATTTTTTATAAATGCATTATAAATACATTTATTTATTTACTTAGACATTAAAGAGATACATCTATTATATAATGTTATTGGGTGCAGTACCATGTTAATTAATTTACCCATATGTTTGAATATCATGGGAACACATGTAGCACACAACACTGTTTCCTGAGAATGACCCAGAAGCAGAAGTTTAGTATTTAAGTAATAATAAATTATAGAGGTCATTATGATATGTAATGTGGCATATTATAAAATATTGTAACTGACACTTTAGAAACCCACAGCTTTTTTGATGTACCTACAAACATTTGGTATTCTCTCCACAAATTACTTTCCTTTCATCACTACACACACAAACCCATGTTCTGACATTATGACAAATGTCTGTCAGTGTTTCTTATAATGGGGTTATGTTATGAGAATGCAGTACACTTTTGTTCTGCAGGATAAACAGGATTCTCAATGGAAAACACTACTCAAATTCTAATATAGAATTTTTGTTTCCTTGTAATGCGTGACATAGTACATTGATAATGAATGTCAAATGAGACATGACAATTACAACAACCAATCATATATTATCAAAATACATATTGTATTGCAACAAAAATCTTGCTATTTTTGCTTGTTTTTTTTTTTGTTTTTTTCATGACATCCTTCAGATTAAGATAAGCGGGAGAGAGAGAGTTTAAATAATCGAATGAAGCACAAATCAGGCAAGTCCAGAAACATTTTTCTGTGTAGGCCTGGCTATATGAATATGCAGTGGATATGAACCTGGAAGCATTTCAAGGTCAAAAGGACAGTAAAGGTGATGAATGGATTTGAAATTGTGAGAGTGTGTTCTGTGTGTCCTCTGTGCATGTGAATGAAATCTGTGACACATTTGATGATGTGAACAGGAGAATTTTAAGATGTGTTCACTCGTTATGTATGTGCCACCCTGTCCTGTACGTACATTATTTAATGTTTTTACCTTTTCAATAACAAATCTAAAAAATAATAGAGTTCTGTTTGCAATTGCACATTTGTACCTCTTTATTACTTGGATTCTGGTTGATGTGGTTTAAATGTTATTGTGATCGCACATATGGAGTGACTCCACTTTTTAACAGCATAAGGATTCTTCTACCATCTTTTTCTGTTATCTTTTCACTCTCTGCTATTCTTTATCTTTTACTACTCATCCGTCTGCCCTCTATCTATATTCTTGACATTTCTCTTCTCCCCCACCCTCTCTTTCTCTCTCCCCTTCTCCATTCTTTCTCAGAGAGTCGAGAAAACTCGTTCAGCCGGTCACGGAGCTCTAGCGTTTCCAGCATAGACAGAGAGACTAAAGAGGCCGTAACCACCCTGCAGTTTGTAGAGTCATACGGATGTAAGTCAGACACCCTGCCTACGCCATGCTTGTGGGTGGGCACGAGTCTGGGCCTGGTGCTTATCATCCCAATGTCCATTCCTACGGATGAGCAGGAACGCCAGGAAGACCCCGTTACTGTGGCCCCCACTGGTATCTCTTGATTTCTTCCTTTTCTAATTCGTGAATGCCCCTGAATGCAATGTTCCTATCCTTATGTTTTTGTTCTCTCTCTGGTTTTTCCTCTCAGGCACAGTGTTAATGCTGAAGGGATCCGTTCTGCGGTTTGCTTTTCTGGACTGTGGAGGTGCTCTTATCAACAGTCCCTACGAGGTGTGGCGGGATCAACATGCCCCCGATGACCCAGATCGACCCCGCAAGCGGAAACTGGTCAACTTCTCGTCCTCGTCTTCTCAAGAGGCCAGTGGAGATGGTCACTTAGCTGTAGTGTGTTCAGAGAGGCAGGCCAAGGTCTTCTTCATGCCCTCCCAGGCCTGTCTATATGTGCATAACATCACTGAGTCGTCCTTCGTGCTGCGGGCTGACGTGGTGTCGGTTTGTAACAGCGTTTGTCTGGCCTGCTTCTGCGCCAATGGACACATAATGACTTTGAGGTTTGCATTGACTTTTTTGTTTGTTTTCAAATGGGAAACTGTAGAGAGCTCAGGGCTTGTAACCAGAAGGTTGCTGGTTCTAGTCCCTCAGGGAAAATTTACATTTCTAATATCTAAACTGGTGATCATTTACTGACATTAAAACATTAAATATAAAGGATTATTATTACGGTAATATTATAAATTAAATATTATTATTATTATTATTATTATTATTAAAAACTAAAATAAAATAGGAGCATATCAATTAAAAGCTATATTATTATTATTATTATTATTATTGTTGTTGTTGTTGTTGTTGATTTCACAAACTGAGGGACAGGTAAAAAATGCCTGTGGTAATTAACAGAATTATTAACTAAACAGAACTTAAGCTCTATTGATTGTCTTTGTGGCATAAAAGGGGGAAAATGTAGAATTTTTTTTTTTTTTTTAATTATAGAAAAAAATGCAAAAAATAATTTATTATTATTATTATTACAAACTAAAACAATGTAGGAACATGCCTGTAATAATTAACAGAATTATTAACTGAACAGAACTTAAGCTCTGTTGATCATCTTTGTGGCATGAAAGGGGGAAAATATAGAATATATATATTTTTTAATTATAGAAAAAAATGTAAATGAATGTATTATTATTATTATTTTTATTTCCAAGTTTTCATCCCAGTTATGACCATGTAAAACCAGTAAACCCTGGAAAAGGGTCTATTCCTAAAATCTATACAGCAAAAATGCAGACTGTTCTAATTCATTCACACTTTTCTGTACCGAATAATATAAGTGCATTAGCAAGAGATGTGAGCTTTTAAACCCTCCAGAACACCTTAGACTTCCATTTGAAATGTATTACTGTAAACACGTTTGCTTGATGAGTAAACTGAGGTGTCTGTGGCAATCGACAGAATTTGACAGGTTCTGTCAATAGAGATTAACTTATATTTAGCCTGGAACATTCCTTTAATACCAGCTCAGAACCTTTTTGGTATCGATTTTTAGCTTAATCCAGATTACAGAAACCAGTTCAATCTTTCAATAAACTCTAAACCTCTAGTCAGAAGAGCTGAGCTGTGCTTTTGTTGGCTTCGTTCTAAATCCTGCCTTCAGCGTGGTGTAATATTTTAGGCGTGAATTTCTTCATTCTTCACTATAAATTAGTGTTTACACTGTCATTTCCGATATAAAGGATATTGGAATGCAGTTGCTAAGCCTGTTATCTTATATGTGTGTATGTTTTACAGCCTTCCCAGTTTACGGCCTCTGCTAGATGTCAGCTACCTGCCGCTAACGGACATGCGCATTGCTAGAACATTCTGCTTCACCAACGGAGGGCAGGCGCTGTATCTGTGCTCCCCCACAGAGATACAGAGAATCACTTACAGCCAGGAGATATGTGACAACCTACAGGTGGCTGTGCCTCTGTGTGTGTGTGTTCAGAAAGACATTTGTGTGTGTGTGTGGTGTGTGGTATGTGTATGTGTGTGTGTGTGTGTGTGTGCGTGTGCGTGTGCGCTTGCTGATGGTGGTTATTGAAGTGAAATGTCATGCTTGTAATGGATGCTTTGAGCTCTGCTGAGCTGAGCCCTGCTGCATCTCGGCTGTAATTTCTGCCACACAGGTTGTCATTCTGTCCTTTCCCTCCCTCTGTCGTTCCCTCTCTGTCTGGTTAGGATGGGAATAGCATAATGCCATACTATTCATTCTATTTTTGCAGTATGCAGTATGTACCATGTGCACAGTATGCTAATTTTTTTTGTATGCATCCGAACTGAAACATGTGTCACTGTTCAAAAGTTTGGGGTTGGTAGAATTTAAATTTTTTTTTTTCAGTGTTTCAATTCTCTTGTGCTCACCTCCGCTGCATTTATTACATTGAAAATACAGTAAAATATGTAATATTGTGATATATTATTACAATTTAATATACCTATTTACTATTTTAATGTAATTTATTTCTGTGATGGCAAAACTGACTTTTCAGCAGCCATTACTTTTCAGTCTCTTTAGTCTAGACTTTAATGTCACATGATCCTAATATGTTGATCGTTCTTTAAATCATTCTAATATGTTGATTTGGTGCTCAGAAATATTTCTTATTAATATCAAAGTTGAAACAGCTGTGCTGCTTGATATTTTTGTAGAAACTGTGATCAATTTTTTTTCAGGATACTTTGATGAATATAAAGTTCAAAAGAACAGCATTTATTTGAAAAATGTTTTGTATGATTATAAATGTTTTACTTACACTTTTGATAATTTTAATATGTGGATAAATAAAATAATTCAATTATTTCTTTCTTTAAATAATAATTTAAAGATTTTACAGTCCCCAAATTGTTTAATGTTAGTGTATGCATCTCACAATGCAATGTTACTGACTTGATCATTTATTTTCAGTTTGACAAATTCCTACCATGTTATTTTATTAAAATAATCCAAGGTGAATTCAAAAGAAAAAAAATCCCAAAGGTGACTGACGAAATGAAGGCTACTTGCTCTCTTCCACACACAGCAATGTGGCATACTACTGTTTGATTTATTATTGCGTAGTGCATTTTGCTTAACATACCATCATTTAAAGTAGGCCATATTTAATGCATACTGTACAGTATGCTGTGAGCATACTAGTATTTCATTTCAAACATAGCCTCTTTCTTTATAACTGTCTCTGTCAAACAAACAAGAGCAAGAGAGAGGTTATGTCTTGTCAAAACTTTCCATTTTACATTGTGAAATGTGTAACTATACCGACATCTACTGGTGGAGTTTTGAATCGACTGTCCTGCTATCTCTTTCATTCCAACATTCAATACGATTTTGTCTATTTAACACTTTGATTCACTATTCTTCATTAATTGTAGGAGATGTTAGGGGAGCTCTTTACACCCATCGAGACCCCTGAGGCTCAGAACCGTGGCTTTCTCAAGGGCTTTTTTGGTGGCAACGCCCAAACCTTCGACCGAGAGGAGCTGTGTGAGTATAGTTATTTATCACTCCTCTGTCTGTCTGTCTGTCTGTCTGTGTGTGTGTGTGTGTGTGTGTGTGTGTGTGTGTGTGTGTGTGTGTG
>NW_015552538.1:3391538-3434161 GCF_001515605.1 Sinocyclocheilus anshuiensis
TGTGTGTCTGTCTGTGTGTGTGTGTGTGTGTGTGTGTGTGTGTGTGTGTGTGTGTGTGTGTGTGTGTGCACTGTGCAAGCATATACTCACAGATCCAGACCTTTCACTATCGTGGAATCTGGTTCAGCAAGGAGGAGACTGTCTATGTTGACATATAAAGTGTCCATCTTTAATTTGAAAAGTATTTTAATCAGTTTTAATCTGTAAATCTGAAATATTTCTCTCTTTTATTCTCTTTTCTCACTTTTCCTGGTTTTAGTGTTATTTTAGTGTTGTTTATATACTATTATATAACTCTTGTTTTTTTATTTTCCTGATTTATATTTATTTTAATTAGTTAAATTACTTTTCCTTTTTTAGTTTTAATTTTAGTTAATAATAACATCACTGCCTTGTTTCACTTTATCTCTCCTGCTCTGCAGTTGGTGAGGCAGCGGCGGGTAAGGCGTCCCGCAGCCTGGCACAGCACATCCCAGGACAGGGCAGAATGGAGGGCATGAAGGCAGCAGCAGGCGGGGTGGTGGGAGAACTGGCTCGAGCTCGCATTGCCCTGGACGAGAGAGGACAGAGGCTGGGGGAGCTGGAGGAAAGGACTGCCCTGATGATGACCAGTGCTGAAAGCTTCTCTAAACACGCTCACGAGGTATGTAGCAGAGTGAAAGAATGAGAAAACAGAAATATGAATACAAATAAATCATAACATGCTTATACAATTTTTTTTGTTTTCACTTTCGCCCTCCACAGCTGATGCTGAAATGCAAAGACAAGAAGTGGTATCAGTTTTAGAGGATCCTCGAGGCAGGGCACATTTCACGCTCGTGCCACAAGAGGGTGCTACTTTGGTACTTGGACTTTCACTCTTTTAAAGAGAGAGAGCGAACGAGACAAATGGACCAAGGGCTGTTCAGCTTCTCTTCCGCCTGTGTACAGGATTGTCTTACTCTGATTGGTTAAAAAGGCTAAGACCAGGTTACGATATAATGGACATGTACCATTAGCATTGAAGAGTAAGAGGGGTTCCATACCCATGTTGTAAATCAGACGACATCTTCATTCATGAACAGGGGTGGTTCGGGGTCTCCTCACAAGAAGCAAATTGGCTCACACCGTGTAGATACTCGGACAGTTACAAAATCAACAAGAGTGCATGAAACAAAATGGACGACCTATAAAAACGTAAAACTGCCATATTAAAAAGCAGCATGTTACTTTAAAACAAAATGGAAATAAAAGATTAACAAACTTTTATTTAATAACCTTAGCCAATAATAGAAACTGACAAAAAAAAATTATATTTTTTGAAATAGCAAACAAATATATATATATAAACTAAAAAAAATGTATACCTGCATTGCTATAAGGCCAAAATATTTTGTTTTTTGATGACGCCATACTGTTCCTTTCAGCAATGTATATTTTCAGAATATTTACCACTCTGTCTTGTCATATTTGACAGCAACTTATCCACCCTCGTACTGCAAATCAGGCCGACGGCGGCTCAGTTGGCCACTCCAACGACGTTCAGTCACAAACGCAAACTTTTTCCGTTTTCTTTGCTGCTAGCTCGCAAAAAGCACCACAAACAACTTTTTAATCTGTCTTCAAAAGGTACTTCACCCTCTCCTAGAGACGTATGACGTGACATGGTTTTAGAAGTGTGAGTAGTAAAATGTATTTGGCGCCACGTGACGAGTGTGTGTCTGTGAGGTCCTTTTCGAGCGTGTTTCTCATATGTAATAACTAACGTGCCATATTCTAGATGGGTGAAGTATCTTTAACTGTAAACTAGCGATGAATTAACTCATCTGTGGTTGATCTTCTGGGCTCTTACTTCAAGTCAGCCAAACTTGGATGGAAGGATTGGCTCTTCATGCATGTCTGTGGAAGTACAAATACAGTTTGATTTGTTTTCTAGTTCGTCATAATGTTCGTTTTATTTTAAATGGTCAATTTCAGCTGGCCTGTTATTTCGTTTCTAGTCTCTTCGGTTGCCTCAGGGCACGTGTAACAAAAATTGTGCGTTGTTTTGTACCTTTTGTACTCGTTGTTTAGGACAACGAGTGAGTGATCTTCGTTTTCTCTGCCGAAGTTCGAATGCATCATGGAAAGATTTTCCTCACATTCTAGTACAAGGGACAACTTTTGTTCATTTCTTCTTCTTTTTTTCCTTTAATATAATGTCAAAACGATGTTTCCTACCTACTGCTGTTAGTGTCAGAAGATTGTTCGCTTGTGTCTTCTGGTTGTCAATTGACTGTGGAAATGGTGTTTAGACCGATCAGTGGGCGCTACTGATGAATATTCATGTTTTTTTGAATATGTGTCTGGAAAGATCAAATCGAGTGAGCCGCTCTGCGTGAATTAGTGTTACGTGTAAGCTAAATCTTCCAGAATCGTATTTGAGACTCATGTTGTGTTTCTATGATTTGTCCTCTGATGACCTCTGACCTTCTAGTGCTTTACTGTAACAATCTCAGCATATCTTCCGTAGTCCATGCCTCTGCCCATTTGGCTTTGTATATACAAACTGCTACTCAGTAACGTAGATGTTGTGCATTAAAATACGAATTCAAGGCTCACGAGAATACACATCATCAACCATTAGTCAAACTTGGGCTCTTACGCAATATTACTTTTTTCCTTATGCTTTTATGTTGAAATAATAGCTCATGATTAAGGAAGGAAGACAATGCATGTGTGGAGATTTGGACTCAAGAAGACACTCAAGACTCTAAGATGCCAAAACCATGTAAAGATGCTCTCTGCTCCTGTACGTGGGTTTTAGTTCATGTTCACCATTACATTTGTTTCAACTGATGCTCCAATAATTCCTCTTCAGTGTCAAAATAAGTAAAAACTGACTCTCACAGACAGGGTGTTTTATTTGTATGTTCTCAGTTTTTATATGAAAATGTACAGTTCAACCTGGAGGAGAGCGACATGGTCATTGAACTAAATTATGTGATTTGGATATTCCTCTGTGAATGTCGTACCTGTTTAAAGATGGTACCGTGTCTGATATTCTGACTGAAGTTCTGTAGGTCTAACTAGTTTCCTCCACCCCAACACCTGGTCCTCTGATACCTTCAGAGAAGGCAGCAACGTCGGTCTTGTTTAAATGGATAATGCCACCTTTCGTTCTTATCGATATTCTAGTAGTGTTATAGAGGTTATTGAAAATAAAATGGAAAAATATGTTGATGCAAATCAAATTGAAATAAACATTTATTGATGTACACATCATAAGACTGGTTTGTCTCTGTAATATGATGGGCTAGTAAGATGTCAACCAAGATCAACCCTACAGTGCCATGTACGTAAAATAACTTAATGTGTATTCTTATATATGACCCTGGACCACAAAATGAGTCTTAAGTCGCTGGGGTATATTTCTAGCTATAGCCAAAAATACATTGTATGGGTCAAAATTATAGATTTTTCTTTTATGCCAAAAGTCATTAGGATATTAAGTAAAGATCATGTTCCATGAAGATATTTAGTAAATTTTCTACTGTAAATATATTAAAACTTAATTTTTGATTAGTGATATGCATTGCTAAGAACTTCGTTTGGACAACTTTAAAGGCGATTTTCTCAATATTTAGATTTTTTTGCACCCTCAGATTCCAGATTTTAAAATAGTTGTATCTCGGCCAAATATTGTCCTATCCTAACAAACCATACATCAATTGAAAGCTTATTTATGATGATGTACAAGCTTTCAGATGATGTATAAATCAGATGATGTAAAAAATTGACCCTTATGACTGGTTTTGTGGTCCAGGGTCACATATGGATCAAAGAAGACTGCTTAGTTTCATATGCAAAGATACATATGAATATACTGGCCTGTAAATGGCATCAGATGTGTTTTTCCTATCTCTTAACATTTATACCTCATGCCATGGGGTATCTATCTATCTATCTATCTATCTATCTGTTTGTCTGTCTGTCTGATGTTATTAGAATCTCTTAAAGGGGTCATATGATGCGATTTCAATTTTTCCTTTCTCTTTGGAGTGTTGCAAGCTCTTGGTGCATAAAGAAGATCTGTAAAGTTGCAAAGACTAAAGTCTCAAATCCAAAGAGATATTCTTTATAAAAGTTAAGAGTCAGCCACACCTACCTAAAATGGCTCGTTCTAACACGCCCCCACATACAAAATAATGTTATTTTTAGCAACATCATATGACCCCTTTAAGTAAAATGATTTCTTAATGAGCTGCAATACCCTGTTCTTATTTTGTACGAGTTATAAGCTCATTGTGATTAACGGATCCCCTATGTACAATGAATGCACTGAAGCAGCGCCGACTACAAGCAGCATTAGCACGCGTCTTTCCTCTTCCTATTAGAGAGCCAATCAGCTTCCAGTACGTTGCGTCATTGACGCACACAGACCAATCACATGAGCGCCTTGGGTCTGTGACAGAGATTTTCTCACGATGGTGTCTGGGTTGGTTTGCGCACCGAGCCGCTGGTGAATGTGAGTATGTGGTGAAATGTATCATTCGTGTTTTTAAGCAATGTTTTAAAGAGCATTGTCATTCTGAGGAAGTGATGATAAATGAACGCGTCCACTACTGAAAGTGTCCTCATCCTCTATAAACATGTTGAGAAAACTTTTGCTGCTCTTGATGCTTTGCATCATTTTCATGACGCGGAGATCAAAGGCAGCGGCAGCGCCCAGCGCGAGCCAAACTTTGATCTGGGGTCCTGGACTGGAAACAAACATCTTCCTTCCTGCTCGGTTCTTCTTCATACAGACAGTGGACTCCACCGGAAGAAAGTGAGTGAGTTCTTCTGGAAGACCAGAATGGGGCATTGTGGCTTAGTGGTTACACATCTGGCTGGGAAATATAGGTTGTGGGTTCAAACCCTGGATTAAGGGTGCACTTCACGTTCATTTTTATTTACGACAACACACCACATGTGAAAATGGTACAATTTCAACTATTAGATATCACCTTATGTCCCCAGCTGATAAATCACAGCACATTAAGACAATAGTATGACAATATTATGCTTTAATATGCAAACGATATATTATCTAATGAAATATTAATTTGCATACATTTCCAGAACATAAATTTGAACACTGGATGAAGCCAGATTCAAGATTTAGTTTCATTTCGTTGAAATATTACATATTTAAGGCTAAGTGCATGATATATATATATATATATATATATATATATATAAAAATATCATTTACAAATATGCACTGTAATTGAAATCTACAGACACAAAAATATGTAGTTAAATAAATACATAAATTAGATGTTTTCTTTCCTCTGGTCAGAAAGTAAAAATGATAACTCAAAATTGACCAGTGCCTGAGAAAAACAGTGGTTTTGACTGTAGTGTCTTGCCTTAAAGGTTTCAGCTAGACCAAAAATTATAACAGTAAAACCTCAATAGTTCCACCAAGATCATCTTATTCTTTCTTTAGTAAACTATATTGGTGCTTAAAGAACCCGGAGAGAGAACCCAGTTCTAAAGAACCTGTATAATATACAGCATAAAAAAGACTTCTCTGCTTATCCTTAAAGTGATGCAAAGAAGAGCTTTTATTTAATCCAAGGCAATTGTGCTGTAAGTGTTTGAATAAATCTGCAAAAGGACAAATTAGTAGTAATTAGTCTCTGTTAGTCATATCGTGTCAGTCTTTTATGACTGAATGTTTGTATCCTGACAGACACTGTGTTCTGTGATAAATGGAACTATTTTTAACAACAAATGGCCGGTAATTTCCCAGGACAGGTCTTTCTTTGAGTTTTGCCCAAGGCGGTAAAAGCGTCTTGTTTATGCATCCCATCTTTAGGTTCACATTTCATGTGTCCACATTAAGGCATCAGTTTACTTCTATCATGGATAAAATAATAATGCCTTTGTTATTGTGATTTCCTCATCTTCAGTTTCACAACTTCTCCTGGAGAGAAGACATTTGAAGTGAAGATTACATCTCCAACAGACCCGTATGCCAGAATCTGGATCCAGATTTTAGACCGGAATGACGGATCCTTTTTGGTTCGGTACCGCATGTATGCCAGTTACACAGATCTGCACGTTCAGATTCTCTTGAAAGACAAGCTGGTGGGAAAGTCTCCATATGTGCTCAAAGGTGAGAAGAATCAAGTCCACCTTCATCATATAGAGATGAACAATGTGTGGAAGTTGACACTAACCTGTTTCTCACTGTCCAGGTGCAGTGTATCACGAATCATGTGACTGCCCAGAGCCCAGTGGTGCATTATGGGAAAAAAACATGCACTGCCCGGCCTCTTTCTCTCAGATAGAGAGTGATTTATCTGTCTTTCCCAGTGTGGATCCAGACCATAATACCCATGAGATCCTTAAGCGCTTTGGAAAGAGACACAGCCTGTGTCACTACACCATTAAAAACAACCAGGTACACACATGCCTCATTCAAATACCTATGGATTGTTTTAAACATAAACTACACAATTTTTTCGAAGGTTTTGCACAGAAAGAATTGAATAGTATTTTGACATCTGTTTAAAATGATTGGTGGACCATTGATTGGGTAAATTTTTTCTGTCTGTATATCTGTCACTCTAGCTGCCACTCTACATTCTGCTGTAGCCTTTATCTACATAAGGAAACAATTAGATATAAACAAATGTCTCATAATGTCATGTACTTTTGTATTCTTTTTTACTCTAGGTTTATATAAAAACACATGGAGAACATGTCGGATTCAGGATCTTCATGGATGCCTTCCTTCTGTCCCTCACACGTAAAGTGAGTATTTGTACAAATGTTTTTGGGTGCTTTTAGTTAAGTTATGTTAAGTAATAATAATGTTATTAATGCACATCTCAAGCATGTGCTTAGTCATTTACCTTTATTACCATTAGATGGCACTCCAACATAGAACGGTTGGAGGCATGTACATCAAAAGAGGAGAATTTAACTTGAGTGTTAGTGTTCATTTCAGTTCATACAATAATAATATTGTTGATAGGTTTGTGGCATTGTCCCAGAATAGTTCAACTATTTTTAGGGGGTAAGTAAAGAATAAGACTTCTATAGTATTCAGTAATTATATTTCAATACGGATGGATGGATGGATGGATGGATACTGGCTGGCACACTACCATTGTTTCTTGAACACCAAATCTGCATATTAGACTGATTTCTGAAGGATCATGTGATCAGTTATTTTAAATTGTAGTAATATGTAACAATATTACTGTTTTACTGTATTTTTAATCTAATAAATGCAGCCTTTTTGAGCATAAGAGAAATACATTAGCATAATTTTCAGATACATTAAAAAGTCTTACCAACCCCAAACTTTTGAATTGTATTTTGAATGATATGTTTTGTCTTATTTTGAATTACTAGTGCAAATTCATAACTGAAAAATTTACATTCCACTTATTGTTGTTGTGTGTGACCAGGTCAAGGTTCCAGACATTGAGTTTTTTGTTAATTTGGGGGACTGGCCCCTGGAGAAGAGACGGGCGTCTGAGAAGCCCAGCCCGGTCTTTTCATGGTGTGGGTCTAATGATACACAAGACATTGTCATGCCGACATATGACTTGACTGAATCTGTGTTGGAGACTATGGGCAGGTAAAGAAACACTTGTGACTCTTGGAGATGCAGTTAACACATAAAACTTTTTATGGAACAACATAAAATTTTTATTGATTTTTAGGGAGCTCTATCTAGGATTTAAAATCTGATTTAAACTAGGGAATAAACAAAGCTTAATTTTAAAACTCTTTATTGTAGCAAAATGTCAAAACAACGAGTTATAGGAAATTTGTGAAGAAAGAAAAAATGGTATGGCTATATGGTAGCATTTTTCCTAAGTGGTCTCAGAGTTTGTGATCTGTGATTATGAATGATTTTTTTTTTCAAATGATACAATTGTGATACTAGTTGTGAAACGTCTGTCCATGAAAACAAGATGCAATATCTATGCTAACATAACTTCTGTGAAACATAGAAATGTTTAGCGATTTGTTTAGAAAAAATCATAACAACATGAATTTAAATCTCTGTACTACATATTATTTTCTTATTCTGACTGATTAAAATATATTTTGTCCATTGATCATTTTTTCTGTGACAGAGTGAGTCTGGACATGATGTCTGTTCAGGGACACACTGGTCCAGTGTGGGAACAGAAGATCAGCAAAGCATTCTGGAGAGGTCGAGACAGCAGGAAAGAGCGTCTTGAGCTGGTTAAACTGGCGCGGGCGAACCCTGACATGCTTGATGCCGCCTTTACCAACTTCTTCTTTTTCAAGCATGATGAGAGCCTTTACGGGCCCCTCGTCAAACATGTGTCCTTTTTTGACTTTTTCAAGGTGCATGGATTTCACAGAACTACTTCAGTATACGCAGCATAGATCCTCAATTCAATTAATTTACATATTTTTAATATTTTTATGTTGTTATTTTTACCTGAGATGATTGTATGTTTCTCTTTTAACAGTATAAGTACCAGATAAATGTTGACGGGACAGTAGCAGCATACAGGCTGCCTTATCTGCTTGCAGGAGACAGTGCGGTGTTCAAACATGACTCCATCTATTATGAGCACTTTTACAAGCAGCTCCAGCCATGGGTGCACTATATCCCCTTCAAAGCTGATCTCAGTGACCTACTGGAGAAGATCCAGTGGGCTAGAGACCATGATGAGGAGGTACATCATCCCCATTCACACACGCACATCTCATATGAACACAAAATATTGCATATTAAATTGTTTGTGAGCACAGACTTTTTAAAATCATTTTTTATGTCATTTAAATTATTACTATTTTGTAATGCAAAGAACCTAAACCTCCCTTGACCGTGGTAAAATCACTGTTGGGCATGGCCTCAAGTGGCATATTCCTTTAATAAAAGACACCAATTTTCAATATACAGTATAGTTTAATTAATAGTCTGTATGATACAGTTTATATAACATAATGGATGGATGTTTAGCATATCCCAAAAGTACTGAATTTGCTGGCCTTTTCTCAAAAATTGCCCTGAGATTTGCAACATTCTTTTATATCAGTTCAATCATGACAACTCTCGGAAGATTTTAGCATGGTGATGGATATGACAATGTTAATGTATTTGGTCTTGGATATAGATCTGCTACACTGCTGCTGAATTGCTGCTGCTGTTGGTTATTGCTGTAGTTGTAGATTATTGCTGCTGCTGCTTCAAGCAAGTACAGGAACTTGCTACTGCCAATGCATAGGCGATACGGTGCCGTGAGTATTTAAGACATACTGCTGCTGCACAAATGGCATATAAAATAACCCGTAGCAGATCTATACAGGAGCTGGGGAAGGTGGAGGGTTTCAGAGAAACTCTGAAAGCGCGCTGCAGGAATCTCTAGTGAATGCTAGCCAGCCATATAAATGCAAGGCAGTAAGCTCATTGGCTGCATATGCAGCATGAACCAATCAGCTCGTGCCAAGTCATTTAACTCTCTGAATATCATCAGTTACATTAACAACCCGTCAGCCTGCGCCATCTAGAGTTTCATGACTGAACTATATATTTATGTATTATAATGTTTCTGAGAATGTCTTTCACACACTCTGCATTCATTTTACATTTACTATTTTGGCAGACACACAATTGTAAGCTCAAATCTTGTGGGGATCATTTGAGTTTGATCACAGAATCCTGGGAGAACTGAATTGTGTAACTTATATTCATTTTAATCTATTAATGAAATACAAAAAATACAAAATGCTAAATTTTTATTAGCCAGTCTTAGTACTGAACAGTTTGCATCTGCATGAATTGGAGATGCTGAAGCTATTATTCTCTGTTCGCAAAGGTTTACATGCAGTATTGTGATGGTAGTGTGAGATGCAGGTGAACAGGTTTGCAGTTGTTAAAGAGATTGCGATGTTCAAAATGTGTCTATAGCAGTAAACTGCACAAACAATCCTGTCACCTTTCTGTTTTGTTTGTGAGCACAGACTTTTTTAAATCATTTTTTATGTCATTTAAATTATTACTATTTTGTAATGCAAAGAACCTAAACCTCCCTTGACCGTGGTAAAATCGCTGTTGGGCATGGCCTCAAGTGGCATATTCCTTTAATAAAAGACACCAATTTTCAATATACAGTATAGTTTAATTAATAGTCTGTATGATACAGTTTATATAACATAATGGATGGATGTTTAGCATATCCCAAAAGTACTGAATTTGCTGGCCTTTTCTCAAAAATTGCCCTGAGATTTGCAACATTCTTTTATATCAGTTCAATCATGACAACTCTCGGAAGATTTTAGCATGGTGATGGATATGACAATGTTAATGTATTTGGTCTTGGCGGAACAGATCTGCTACGCTGCTGCTGCTGCTGAATTGCTGCTGCTGTTGGTTATTGCTGTAGTTGTAGATTATTGCTGCTGCTGCTTCAAGCAAGTACAGGAACTTGCTACTGCCAATGCATAGGCGATACGGTGCCGTGAGTATTTAAGACATACTGCTGCTGCACAAATGGCATATAAAATAACCCGTAGCAGATCTATACAGGAGCTGGGGAAGGTGGAGGGTTTCAGAGAAACTCTGAAAGCGCGCTGCAGGAATCTCTAGTGAATGCTAGCCAGCCATATAAATGCAAGGCAGTAAGCTCATTGGCTGCATATGCAGCATGAACCAAACAGGTCGTGCCAAGTCATTTAACTCTCTGAATATCATCAGTTACATTAACAACCCGTCAGCCTGCGCCATCTAGAGTTTCATGACTGAACTATATATTTATGTATTATAATGTTTCTGAGAATGTCTTTCACACACTCTGCATTCATTTTACATTTACTATTTTGGCAGACACACAATTGTAAGCTCAAATCTTGTGGGGATCATTTGAGTTTGATCACAGAATCCTGGGAGAACTGAATTGTGTAACTTATATTCATTTTAATCTATTAATGAAATACAAAAAATACAAAATGCTAAATTTTTATTAGCCAGTCTTAGTACTGAACAGTTTGCATCTGCATGAATTGGAGATGCTGAAGCTATTATTCTCTGTTCGCAAAGGTTTACATGCAGTATTGTGATGGTAGTGTGAGATGCAGGTGAACAGGTTTGCAGTTGTTAAAGAGATTGCGATGTTCAAAATGTGTCTATAGCAGTAAACTGCACAAACAATCCTGTCACCTTTCTGTTTTTTTTTTGTTTGTTTTTTTAATCTTATAGGCAAAGCAAATTGCCCTGGCAGGTCAGCAGTTTGCACGAACTCATCTGATGGGTGACAGTATATTCTGTTACTACTTCAAACTCTTTCAGGTATTTTTTTCTTTCTTTAGTTCAGTGCTCTGGTGTGTCTATTGTGTCAGTGACTACACCAAGAGCGGAACGGTTACTGTTTCTGTGACACTACAGGTTGTTTGTTTTATCACCTTTTTAATACCTTATTCTCCACAACGGCTCTTTTTAATTTCCTCTGTTCCTATTTTTTGATTTTATGAACTTATCAATGTATATATCTTATCTTGTCTTGATCTTCCAGCTTCATCCAAGTTTTATGTGTTGTTCTCAAGGACTCAAAAGACAAAGGTTAAACAGCGCGCGTCTTGCCATCTGCACGGCACACACATTCAGTGGTCATTGCAGGTTACTGTCTGTGTTGATAAGATTACTAGAAGCACTTTAGGTACAAAAAATAAAGTCTTATTCTAAATCAGCAAAAAAAAAATTCTATCATCAATATATATAAGCATCCTCAAAATTAGAAATTACATCTTCAAAAAAAGGTTTGTTTTGTCTTGTGTCATTGGCAGCTTTAATAAAATTTTTAAGCTAAATATAGCTAAATATATTTGTTTGAATAGTATATCTTTTCTATATAAGAGGTCAAACATACAGTACAAAATTATGAAAGAACTGGATACATTTAATTACAACAAAAAGAAAAAAAGAATACACACACACACACACACACTTGGGACTTGGTCCCAAGTTTCCTGTGTGCTCACAGTAGTCACTGTGCGCAAGTACCCCTGAGTTCATAAACCCCAGTACTTTATGGTTTTTCATAACTATCGGCTGGAAACATTCATCTTTAAACATAAGTTCTGGCCTCAAAGCACTTCTCAACAATAAACCTGTGTGCATTTGAGGTGTGGAAGTGTTGGAGGTCAAGACCACAGCGGCTACTTGAATTTTATGTGATTCGTACTGCTGATAAAGATGCTTGTTTAGTATGATGATGTTGCAGTTAATAAAAAGTTCTAAATAAAAGTGCTTCACCAAGACAAAGAAAGTAAGAGGGTGCGTGATTGGATGGAAAGATTACAGATGGTGAAATTATGTAGCTGAACTTGCATGTTGTGAAATAAATGTAATGTACCATGTAATATCTTTGTTTATTTTTGCCAGTAAAATTTTGTATGCTAAATAAAATTTCTACACTCATCCAGCTCTGTGTTTTTGTTTTTAGAAGTATGCTGAACTGCAGGTAACTGAGCCCAAGGTTCGAGATGGTATGGAGCTGGTGGAACAGCCAAAGGACGAACTTTTCCCATGTTATTGTGCAAGAAAAAAGGTAGCCTTTGTGTTCTTGGTATTAACTGAAATCACTATAATGGGTATATTAATTTGTATTCATTTAACCTATTCTACACAATAACAGAGATAGTACTGACCTTTCTCAGTATAATAATAGTCATCAGTGTATAATAATAGTACAATATTTCTAGATTCCATTAAAATAAAATATCCTAACCAAACTCCCATTATACAAATAAGCTTTTTTTTTTTTCAGTTTTGTCCATACTAAGATTTCCATTTATACAAATTTCTGTTCCGCTTTGAATTTTCAGCATAATAAAACATTTATTGTTAAGAAACAACAGTGAACATTTTACCACCATTTGGTATAATACTGTACAATACATTTAATTAAGTATCTGATGGATTTATTGTCATTTCATAAAGCACACAAACTGGGTTTATGAGGGCAATACACTTTTTATGACATGGATTGATCAGCAGATTACTCTGATAAAATGATTATATTAATTATTTTAGTCTGCAATGCATTTGCTCTGGATCAGATCAAACATTTCTAATTGTTTGTTTTGTTTTTGTATAGGTCAGAGATGAGCTGTGAGAGACCACCTGTTGTGTTATGTAACAGCAGCCATTAAATTTAGATGGATTTGCAGAAAAAGATGTTTCCGAGACCACAGACTTGGTGCATCAAGTGTCTTGTGACTGCAATGTCTTAACTGAATGTTTCTCTTTTTGTATTAAATCTTTGTGTTTCTACATTCTTGTTGGTCTGGTTTATATTATTATTATTATACAGGTGCATCTCAATAAATTAGAATGTCATGGAAATTTAGAAAGTTTGATAGATGGGCTTGCTTATACACTTTAATGTAGAATTACTATACATTACACAAAGTTTAGACCAGAATAATTAACAGAATAATTTAAGTTATTCATAATAATTAATCATAACAGAATAATTAGAATAATTAACAGTGGAAATGTTTGTTTATTTACTTATTTAGAAGCTAAGACTTAAAAGATTTAAGGAGGTTTATATAGAAATTAACTTAAACCTACCCTGAGAAATATGTGACAGCATGCTCTGGTCTTTCCTATCTAAGGTTTTAACTATTGTATTGTTTCACTTCAAACCAAACAAACTTACATTTATTTAAAATTCCTTTGATATATATTTTTTCTAACTTTTAAGTGTGTTCTAACTTCTAACCTTTTGTGTTAAGTGTGCGAACAGTTCATCATAAAGACATTTTTCACATTTTCATGTAGCCATCTTACCTGAGGCGCATGCTCACTCCTTTACATCAGGTGGCGCTGTAAACAACGTGATTCATATGAACATCGACACGTCACATGTCCACGTGTGAGAAACCCGGGTATTTAGACCTCCTTGTTTCAACCACGCATCCCTAAATGGAGTTTTCAGAGGTATTTTAGCTATAGAACCATATCCAACTTATCAACACATTTTTTGTGAACGGAGTGGAATATAATGAGTGTTGTTTACAAAACATGTTTGGTGCATTGTCTAAAGAACTTCGTTTTTAACACTTTATTCATATGAATATCACAGGAGAATGTGAGAATCCCGTTCGAGCAGAAGGAGCTGGACGGTGTGTTGACGGTCCCTGCTGACGTCAGCGCGGGACATTGCACAGCTGTGGTGTTGACGCACGGCGCGGGGGGAGACATGCGCACCAAACAGCTGGAGAGCCTCGCGCACACTCTCGCCCGTTCAGGCGTTCTGTGTCTGCGGTTCACCTGCAGGGCGCCGAACTTTCTGTACAGAATCAGAGCTTATAGCGCCGTTGTAGTAAGCACTTAATTTTCTAATTTTCATTATTAGAAGCACCTTAATGCAAATAAAATGTTTACGTTGTAACTGCATTTTATTAATGTATTCGTTTTTAATAATAAAACAAAACTATAAAAATATATTCTAAAATGTATCATTATTAAGTAGTAGTAATAATAGTAGTAGTAGTAGAAATAATAATATTTTAATATTAAATACATACAGTGGCATGCCAAAGTTTGGGAACCCCTTGCAGAATCTGTGAAAATGTGAATAAGTTTAACAAAATAAGAGAGATCATACAAAATGCATGTTATTTTTTTTATTTAGTACTGTCCGTAGTAAGATATTTTACATAAAAGATGTTTACATATAGTCCACAAGACAAAACAAAAAATAGCTGAAATTATTAAAATAACCCCCTTAACTGTCACCCCCCATTTTTTAAAATAGGCATGAAAGTGTACTATCCTAACTTAAATTGTTGTAATTTATGAACACTTTGGAATACAGACCTAAGGTTGGTCTCTTTTTAAAATAGAAAATCAGCAGATTATTGCAAAAGTGGATTTTTTTTTCTTCAAAAATTATAGAAGTTTAAATTTACTGTAAAGAAAATGCACTATACTAATTTTATTTTATATATAATAAATATTTTACATAACAGGTTTTACTCTAAAATTGGTATAAAATTAAAGCCTTATGTCTAAATAAGTTATGTTCCAAATTTGAAGTCGATATGAAAAAAATTGAGGTTCCTGTGAGATTTTATTTAGGGCGTTATACCACAAACAGCCACCTTTCCAATTATATGTTTTTTGTCAAGATTATAAAAAGGTTTGTTTCTAAAAGACCGTAATGCATTTTGAAATATGACACTTGACACCACCCACTAAGGGGGAGGAGACCGCCAAAAGGTTTTAAAGTACCATTTCCATGGTAACACAATGTCTGATTTCAAAATGGTTTTCACGGGATGAATTTGGGCTTCTAAGCTTTCAAATGATATATAATTTATGATGATTACTAAAAGATTTGATAGAGAAAAAGCACAACAAAAAAAAGATCGTCAAGTGTGATGGTTGTTCATGAGTCCCTTGTTTGTTCTGAACAGTTAAACTGAGCACTGTTCTTCAGAAAAATCCTCCATGTCCTGCAGATTCTTCAGTTTTCCAGCATCTTTATTAAGAGCAGGATGAAGATGTCCAAATTTTTCTTATTTTGTTGAAATATAATTTTTTCCCCTTCATTTAGTACTGCCCTTCGGAAGCAACAGAAGATACTTGCATGTTTCCCAGAAGACAAATTAAGTACAATTTACCTTGATCTTCAAATTCAAAAGTTTTCACCCCCAGCTCTTAATGCATAGTGAACCAAGGGTTCCCAAACTTTTGAAGGGGGTTATTTTAATACTTTCAGCTATTTTTTTTGTTTTGTGGAATATATGTAAACATCTTTTATGTAAAATATCTTACTCAAGAGTCAGGACAGTACTAAATAAAAAATAACATGCATTTTGTATGATCTTTCTTATTTTGTTAAAATTATTCACATTTTCACCGATTCTGCAAGAGGTTCCCAAACTTTCGCATGCCACTGTATTCCTTGTAATAAAACAAAAGTGTAAAATATAAAATGTAATTATTATTATTATTATTATAAATGAATAATATTTCTAATATTAAACACATAATCCTTGCAATTTTCTATCCATCAGGAGTACTTAAAGACCCATGAGAGATATGCACCAAACAGCCTTTTCTTGGGAGGTAGGTCTCTCTCTCTTTCTTTCTCTCTCTCTCTCTCTCTCTCTCTCTCTCTCTCTCTGTCTTGTTTGAACGTGTGAAAGTAGGAGGAACTGAAAAAAAATTGCAGATGCAAATCTTTAAAAATATGTAGATAAAAATAGGTGAATATTATAAAAATACTCTACTAATATATTTTTTATAATATTCATAGTGAACAATATTGAATAGTTGCCTGTTTTCCTTCTGTTGTTCTAATATTATTATTTCCCTTTTTTAGGCAGTAATAATGAATACTTTTTCCAAGAATAATTTTTCAAAGTTCTTCCTACGAAAGAAAAGAAAAGAAAAAAAATATTTAATTTAATAGTAATGTTCTCTCTCTTTCTGTATATGTATATTTGTTTCCAGGACGCTCTATGGGTGCTCGTACAGCTGTTGCTGTGTGTAATCGTATGTGTGACAGGCAGAAGGATGCAGTCCAAGGTGTTCTGTGTTTGTCATTCCCACTGAATGTACCAGGAAAACCACAAACATATGTTGAGCGGAGCCATGGCCTGCATGCACTGTCCCAAACTTCTGTGCTGTTTGTTTCTGGCACTGCAGATAACATGTGTCAACAGGTGAACACATATGAGACGTTTTCGATTGGTTTGGGCTTTAAACTGAGTAATGGTCATTCTTGAAGTTCCTGCTGTTAAACCTTAAATGATACATTTTGTCATAATATACTCATGCCGTTCCAAAACTGAATGACTTTCTTTCTGATTTTTTTTTTTTCCACACAAGAAGAAAGAAAGTAAGTCATACAGGTTTGAAATGATTTGACTGTGAGCAAATGCTGGCAGAATTGATTTTTTTCTGTGAACTAGCCCTTGTAGTTTTATTACAGGGACACAGGAATTTATAAATTTTTTTGGTAAAGATGTAATATGCAAAAAGGCAATTTGATTCTTGATTACATTGAAACTATTAGGTTCTTTCATATTTATATTAATGTAATACAAAGCTTATCCTTTGCTTGCTTTTTAGAATCTTCTACAAAATGTTATGCATGTCATGAAAAGCCCTTCTGCTGTTCACTGGGTCAAGGATGCGAACCATGGACTTGCAGTACGTGGTAGAACAGAAGAATCAGTACTGGAGGAAGTCAATTCACAGATTATTGCATGGGTACTACAACACAAATGAAATGCATCTTTATAAATAGATAAATATGGTTATTACTGTTTGGATGAAAGAAGATGGTGAGCTGTTGACCCTAACCCTCTGTATATAGTTACCGTATGTTAACTGTGTTCTGTGTTACAGAAAAAAAAAAAAGAAACTTGTTAAAAAAACAAGTTATTAGTATTATTATCATTAAAATTGCATTTGAATTGAGTACTATTTGGGATATTTATTAATAAACTATTAAAATCATATTATTATTCATATTGAGAGGACATTTGCTTGCAAACTATATGACTCACCATTTGTTTGTAAGCTACACGTTTGATACACAGTGGCTATAAAAAGTTTACACCCTCCTGGTAAAATTGCAGCTTTTTGAGATGTGAAAAATGAATTCTGGTAAAATCGTGTCTAATCTTTTTCCACCTGTTGTATTAAAAGCAAAAGGTGTTTGACATGACATGATCATACGTGGTTTATTTTTGATCTCAAAAACATGCAGTTTTAATGTGTAGATTTTTATAGCCACGTTTTACTAGTTGAAACCTAGGGAAAAATGAAACTGCTTCAATATAGTATTTTTGTTATATGAAACTATAATGATGTAAATTGTAAAAAAAATTGACTAGTTATTTTTCCTTACTGAAAAATAACCAATATGTAAGCTGTGCACCAGCGCAAAAGAATGCTTTTTTTTTTTTTTTTTGATTCGTCATTTCTTTTTTATTCGCAAAACTGTTCTGATGGCATTCATTATTTAGTAATCACGTTTTTAAAAAAAATTTTTTATTGCAAGTATAAACACTTAACTTCAACAATTAATGTAACATTGGATGACATTATGAATACAGAAATTATATAGGAAGACAAAGAATAAAAAATAAAGAATACATAGATAAAACAAAAAATACAGAGGTAGTAAATCAAAATTATGTACCATCAAGCAGATCATTATGCAGTTTCGCAAATTTGACACTTTTTTTGGTATTAATATTTTTTAGTGTTATAATTAAGTAGTTAAAGTCACAAAGAAAATTATGTAATTTTGGAGATGTTGAAGAAAATTTACATTTATGAATATAATATTTTCCCAATAAAATAAATACATTTCCTATATATTCTATGTTATGTTTACAATGTGAAAAATAACAAAATATATCACACATAGTAACATCAATGTCTACGCATTTCCTTGGAGGAAGTCATGGCCTAATGGTTAGAGAGTCGGACTCGTTGCAGGTTCGAGTCTCGTACCGGCAGGGATTGTAGGTGGGGGGAGTGAATGTACAGCGCTCTCTCCCACCTTCAATACCACGACTGAGGTGCCCTTGAGCAAGGCACCGAACCCCCATCTGCTCCCCGGGCGCCGCAGCATAAATGGCTGCCCACTGCTCCGGGTGTGTGTTCACTGCTGTGTGTGTGCACTTTGGATGGGTTAAATGCAGAGCACTAATTCCAAGTATGGGTCACCATACTTGGGCACATGTCACGTCACTTTCACTTTCATTCGATTTTGAAGAAAATAATTTTGACACGTCAGACCAAAATACCTTAACATTTGAAAAAAAGAGGATCAACAGACTCAATGCTGACATTACAAAAATTACAATTCAGATGAGGATTACCAAATGCGCAAAAGAATGCTGTGTGTGTACCTTTTAGGACCTGTGACGTAATCACATGAACAAGCGTATGATTGGCTGGTTTTCTCTCCCCGGCCTTCAGCTGTAAACATGGCGCAAGAACCCTGGAATAAAACTTGTATCCCGTTTCCAAGTGCTGTTTCTTCGAGTCGAATCCCATTTACTGACTCAAGTGGTATGTTCTGATATTTTAACCCGTAACGTTATATTTACTCTACTACAAAGAGCTCATATAAAGCATGTAAATAAATGTTTTTTTTGTGACTGAGCTGAGCACGTGGATCCGGTAGATTCATGTAAAACGGTGGACAAGTGATATAATTTGTAAGCAGCGATAAAGCATTTGACTCTTAACTTTTGATCTCTTCAGATAGTCGCGTTGTCCAATACAAGACTTGTTTACTGGTGTTAGTGTAATGTAGTCTACGTTACTTCATTCTTATTAGTTAAATAAGTGCAGTGTTTTTATTTTGTAAAGTAATTGCACGTGTTTGTTGTGTATTATGTATAAAACGACTGAACTTTGAATGACTAAACATATAACTTAAGTACAATTATATAGGCTACATGACATTGTAATGATGTTTCTCTGTCTAGATATCTTGATTGAAAGTCTGCTGACTGACTGTGAGAAAGTTTTGACCCTGTTATGTAGTGAAGTTCTACAGGCAGAAATCCGTGTTCTTTACGAACTTCTTTACGTTTTGAACAACGGCTTTAGACAACACAAGCCATTCAGAGCATTAAAACAGGTGGGAACCAAGTACTTCAATGTACATATTGTATGCATGCATATTACATTTAGTATTGTGTAATTATGTCAAGATAATCTATATGCAATGTATGATCGCATATTTACATAATTTTCAGGTTGAACAATGCATAAACCGTTTGAAAGAGATGAAGTTACAAGCAGCAGTGGACGATCTGAAGGAACTGTGTCCAGACAAATTTCAGACGTAAGGTATAGGTTAAACAAATTATACACTTTTTTTTTCCATATCATGGTTTTGAGAATATGTGTTTCTCTGTGTAGGGATGCTGGAGCAGAGGTTGGGGAGTGTGACGTTCCCAGTCAGCCCATGTTGGAGTGGCTCTGTCTCAAACTACTAGGAGCCTCCAGTCTTTTAGCCCGAACGCTGGAGCGGTGCACCCAAGCTTTCATGTATCCTAAATGTTCACATTCACAACCATGTACTTTGGTTAGAAAATTCTTATGATAGAAGAACTGTGCATGGCTATGATCCTTCACACCCCTGTCAGACTGACACGGCAGCACCTGCTGCTAAGCGAGTTCGTTGTGCTGAATGTGGTGATAACCAGCATGCTTAGTCGTCTCTGGTGAGTCTGTACCAGTATAATTTACCATATCATCGCTGAATTACCAGAGTTATTTCCTGAAGATGCTAAGTTGGGAAACTGCAGGGATGGAGCAGCATTTCATATTTGTGACCCTGGAGCACAAAACCAGTCATACGTAGCACGGGTATATTTGTAGCAATAGCCAACAATACATTGTATGAGTAAAAATGACCCTGGAGCACAAAACCAGTCATACGTAGCACGGGTATATTTGTAGCAATAGCCAACAATACATTGTATGGGTCAAAAAGATCAATTTTTCTTTTATGCCAAAAATCATTGGGATATTAAGTAAAGATCATGTTCCATTAAGATGTTTTGTGAATTTCCTACCGTAAATATATACAAACGTAATTTTTGATTAGTAATATACATTGCTAAGAACTTAATTTGGACAATTTTAAAGGCGATTTTCTCAGTATTTAGATATTTTTTTCACCCTCAGATTTCATTTATTCAAATAGTGGTATCTCGGCCAAATATTGTCCTATCCTAACAAACCATACATTAGTGGAAAGCTCGTGTATTCATCTTTCAGATGATGTATACATCTCAATTTCAAAAAACTGACCCTTATGACTGGTTTTGTGGTCCAGGGTCAATTTCTTCTAATTCTTGATTTTGACTTAGTTCAGTATAATCAAAGATATTCATTTGACTTTGTATTTTTACTTTTGTAAAAAAAAAAAAAAAAAAAAAGTGCTTGGTTTGAAACAATGTGTGTTTATAATAATATGAAAACCCAAAATGTTAAGAATTGTTTCAGAAAATATACCAATATATTAAACATTTACTGGCTTGCTTATGGATAGCTTTCAAAACAAAATTGAATAATGTGCAACAAATATAATTCTGAAATGGGATAACAGATTTTTTTTTTCTGTCACATTTTATAATTTTTTAGGGTGTTCTTCAGAGGTATTTTGAGAGCCCTCATCCCCATGTACAAAAGAACCACTGAACTCCTCCAGAAGGTGTCTCAGTCTCAGCCCATGGCCTACCTGACAGACTTCACCCTGCCTGGGGACCTGAAAGACTTCCTGTGCCTCTCATACCCAGATCTACTGTTGGAAGAAGGCACCAAAGACCCTTTAAGGGCCAAAAAAGGGAAACAAAAGTCCAACTTTTCTCTCCTTTCCAGGTTGTTTGAGGGTAAAGGGCATGAAGACGGTAATGGAGAAGAGGAGAGAGAGATGATGCCGATAATAGCTGCCGGTTATGATGAAGGTTCTAGTCTGGACCTGGGGGCAGCAGTTTTACAGCGACGGCCAGGTTATTTGGGGTTTCTTAACCAATTATGTTTTTGTGTAATTTATACTGCTTTGCTTTTATACATTTGCTTGTAATTCTCCAGATGTCTCACCCTGTGGACTGGACATGAAGGTTGTGCTTCAACGATCTTGTAAATCCACCAAACGGGTATCTAATCTTGATTTGTATGATGTCATTGACTAGTCCTAGGATGTTACCATTTCTGTTTTTGCCACTCGCATTTATATCAGATCTGTGGAAGCCCATTTCCACCACGTAAGAAAAAAAAAAAACATGCTTTGGTAACTTTAAAAGTAGGAATTATGGCATAAAAAGTTGAAATTTACATATGCGATAAATTTAAATTATGACATAAAATGTAAAGATTAAGATGATTTTTTTATTTATTTCATAATTGACTGTCATAATTTCAATTTAGTATGTCACAATTTTGACTTTCAATGTCATTTATGACTTATGTCATAATTCTGATTTGTCATAATACATTTTTTTACATCATAATTTTGACTTTAAAAGTCAAAATTGACATACATAAGTCATTATGAAATAAAATCATAATTTCACATTTTAAAGTCATAATTTTGACTTTGTATCTCATGTTTATGACTTAGAAAAGCATGTTTATTTTTTTCTTTTGTGGTGGAAATTTTTGAGAAAAATAATATGCTGACATTATCATAGAAATGCAATCACTGGTTAATTTTGATACATTTTTCCCAAAGATGAAAACGGAAATCTCAAGTCAAGCTGCAGTCTTTCAAAAGAGGAAGTTCTTGAAGTCGCTGACGAAGGTGTCTTCTTTCAGAAATATGGCTGCCCATCTGAAGGAAATGATGCACTGGTGCCGGAGCAGTAAGTTTCATCAAGAGCGTAAGCACCTGGCCTTCTTGCACCTGAAATGTCTGAGAATGGAGAGTCTGGAAGCTGAAGTTGTCAGGTACAAAAAATACTCTTAAATGAAATTTGTGTTTCTTAATCCTTCTTAAAAATATAAATTATTTCAGCAGGAGTGTATATTATAGTGTATATCATATCTAATCATATATGTATTTCTAAACTCAGGGTGGAGAAGAGATTGAAGAGGTTTAAGTTAAAAGTTCAAAAGGCATTGCTGCTTCAAAACACTTTGCCACAAAAACATTCCAGTTCCTTCATTGCACTTTGGAGAACTCGGTGGCACCATGGAAGCTTCATGGCACGCTACAGAACTGCCAGACGTAGATCTGCATTTTCCAGGAAGTGTTCTAGACCAGTTAAAGACTTGTTTGTTTCATTGAAACACAGGCCACAGCAACAATCCTCAAAAGAAGAGGTTTCAGGAAACAATAAGGTACCTGGAGCTGAGGAAAAAATGGACTTGCAGACTGCCTTGCAGAAACCAAATGTGCTAAACGATGATATTGATGATATTTTTGCATCACTTGGATTTTAAGTGGTTCCTAGTGTTGGTTGAATAGATGATTTTTATTTATTTTTTTTGACAAACCTGGGCACAAAAATTGACCACATTACTGTAATAAAAGCTACAGTTAAATAAAATGGTGTATATTGTATGTGACTTTTTCTGCACAATTTTTATTTTGTAGAGAAATAATGTTTAATTTTGGATTGACAAATGACAGATGATTGACAATGAACTGCATGAAATGTGAAAATCCAAAGTAATAAACTGAAAGAATAAAACTGTAGTCAAAAGGAAGTTTGTGAACAGTTTGAAAACCATGCTAATTTCAAATTTACTATATGTGACCCTGGACCACAAAACCAGTCATTAAGGTACATTTTTTGAAATTGAGATTTATACATCATCTGAAAGCTGAATAAATAAGCTTTCCATTGATTTATGGTTTGTTAGGATAGGACATTATACAATATTTGGCCGAGATACAACTGTTTGAAAATCTGGAATCTGAGAGTGCAAAAAATAAGCATACTGAGAAAATCGCCTTTAAAGTTGTCCAAATGAAATTCTTAGCAATGCATATTACTAATCAAAAATTAAGTTTTGATATATTTATGGTAGGAAATTTACAAAATATCTTCATGGAACATGATCTTTACTTAATATCTTAATTATTTTTGGCATAAAAGAAAAATCAATAATTTTGACCTATACAATGTGTTTTTGGCTATTGCTACAAATATACCCCTGCGACTTAAGACTGGTTTTGTGGTCCAGGGTCACATATATAAACAAACTATTCGGTTACACTTTATTTTGAGAGTCGACTTTTGCAACTACATGTCTACTAACTCTCAGTAGACTGTTAGGTTAAGGGTTAGTAGAATAAGTTAACATACTTGCAAAGTTTTTCATAGTATGTTGTATGTTGTGGACCCATCAAAATAGTGCAGACAGTCTAATAGTACTCTAATGACTGCTAGTTGATATGTAGTTGCAACGTTACTTACTGTTAGTAGAATGTCTAAAGTGGACTATCAAAATAAAGTTAACAAATATTCCTGCCCCATTAAAGGTGTTCCAGGTAACAACGTAAAACATGAACTGAAACAAACACGCATGGGCCAAAATACCTTGCAACTACTGTACAGTTCTGATCAGCACATTCAGAAATAATCTGTGGTTGAGATTATAAGAAAAAGTTTTGAGTAGTTACTCCAAAGATCAGTCTATGTATGCTTAAAGTGCACTAAATGTTTAAAGATGTGAAATGATTAACTGCAAAAACCAAATATCATGATTGCACAGTGAATTATTCTTGATGTTACACCAGGTTTATTAAAGCATATTATAAATCAGTAAATACAGTACAAAATGGTCGTTACATGTATATGTATTTAAAATTAATGTTTAAAATAGTTAAATACAAAAATAGAAACAATTTAAATTCAGCTTTGTGTTTTTTTTTCTCATCCATTTGCCAACTGATTTTTTTGAGAAATTGCTTTATTTTTGTCCCCTTAACAAACTTTACAGTATAGAATAATAACGTTTAGTTGGTTTTATTAGAGCTCAATTTACACCACAACCTGTCCCAGAATGCCTCATGCATCGCAGGCTCCCGTGGCCAGTATAGATTGGCCCTGCTGGTAAAAACTAGAACCTATCTATGATGGAAGGATAGCAAGCGAGATGGAATCATTTCTAGAAAGACCAGGATAAGAATGTCCCTGTGTTCTACTTGGAGCCGGTCGGTGGCAAGCTGCATCTCCAAAGAACACCAGTTGCTACCGAGATAGTTGCGACTGACGGGACAAAGAGTCCGGCGACTTGCATAGATTCTGTCCGTGATGTTTTCCACAATGTCTTGTCCCAACTGTGCAGACAGAGATGCAAAAATGAATGCCTCTCATCCTTACCGCTGCAAGACACAAAAACATCATAGCGGAACTGGTGTTTTACTGTTCACGCAAAGCCTCTCAGAACCATCCGCTGGCAATGTGATAGAATGGCGCAATGTATTGGCCTGCAAACTTATATGACAGGACCACAATAATAAAAACACACAAAAAGGCAGAGGTGATGGTGAAAAACATACTTAATATCAAATGAGCAGTTCTTGGAATAATCAAGAAAGTTGAGGTGGTTGTTTCTATTGTCATTCAAGCACTGCAGTTCTTTCATGGAGGCCTGAACATGGCAACCTGCACCTTCCTGTTGTCCTTTGCCCATGAGACCAGCCATGCATTATCACAACTGCAGTACAGACCCAAGTTTAGAAGATGGAGGTTCTTCAAACTAGTGAAATGTTCCACCAAGTTTTGAAGAACGTTGATGTTATCCTTTGGCGTAAGCACTAGACCCATCAATGCTTTCAAGTCTTTGGTCAGACTTCCATCCAGAAAGAACATTCTGCAGTTTTTCAGGATCAGATTGTGAAACATTATGGCCAGGTTTGGCTGCTTTGTCAATTCAGTGTTTTCCAGTTTTAGGGTTTTTAAATGAACAAGCTGATTGATTACAGCCAAGTCTCCAATGTTGTCTGAGAACATTGACTCAAATTCCAACTTGACAACCGATCTGACATATTTCCCAATGAATTCATTTCCACAGTTCACATATGCTGCATTTATCTTAAGAGTGACTACCGATTTTAAGAGTGAACTGTTGCAGTCGTCAATGGTCACATATTTACTTTTGATGTGGAAGTTTAGACCCTGACCCAGTGTAGCATTATTCCCGATCACAAACTACATTGGTCTCTCATCTGAACTTATTAAAACATTACTTAAAGTATATGGAATAATTCCAAACATGTCAGAAAAATGCAGTCTGATCAGTGGCACGTCAGGTGGGAAGTTCAGATCTCCCAGCAGAAGTGAACTAAGGTTAATCAGATGTCCAAATGATTTCAATTCGATATGAATTAAAGGATTTCCTTGGAGATCTAAGACCATAAGTCTATATAAACCACTGAATGTGTGTTGTGTTGATAAATGTAAGAAAACTTGTTGCTACAGAGGTTTAGCTCTTTTAACTTGTGCAATCCAATGAAAGCAAAATCTTCTATGTTAGAAATGTTACTTATGGATAAGTCCAGAATTTCAAGATCTGCAAAACACAAAAATTGGTGCGAAACTATCTTATGTTGTTTGTGCTTAGCATCATAAAAGACAGATTTTTGACTGTCTGTGGAAATGAAGCACAAAGAGATCTGGTCTGAGCACATGCTTAATTATGTTGACAATAGTGAGATTTCTGAAAATCTGAAAGACTGAATGTACATCGAAGACATTTACAATCTTAGCTATAAATATGTTACCTTTGAGAATAATTCTCTTAATATCTTCACAGCAGTCTGATATATTAGTAGGAGTTGGTGGCAAGTGAATAGTCTCATAACGAACGTCTAAAGACTCAACTGAATATAACTTTGCTGCTGCACACAAGTCATCAACGTTAAGCACATTCACTCTGATGATCAAAGCATTGATTTTATGAACTCCCAATTAAAGAAAGATCTCTGAGGTAATCAGTGTTTGAAACAAAGTCCAAGATAAAGAGATTTCCCGAAACTTCTAAGGCTCCCTCATCTACATGACACTTGTCCTAGATACAAATGTAACTCTTCAATATCGAACACAGAGCAGTTTGGGTACTGAAGTCTATTTAGCTCATATTCCTTTAGCTTAAACAGCTTCAGTGATTTTGCTCTTGCCAGTCGAAACAGGACCTCAGATATATCCTTCAAACACACATTGAGTATGTTTAATTCTCACAACTGAGGAATCATTTCAAAAACATTCAGTGGCAATAATGACAAACTGTACCGCGAAAGAGACAAATAGTTCAAGATCTAAATCAAGAGATACCTCACAACAGATTTCTAGAGACAAGAAAGACAATGTTACAGTTTTTCTCAATTGCTTTGGCACATTTTTCGAAACAATCTTAACATTCTCTAAACTGTGAGTGCAAATGTCACAACTGTTTGCTGGAACTTCAGAACTTTATTGCATGTCTGCAAAATGTAGTTACTCACCCAAAACATTACATTCATGCTTCAAAACCTAGTTATCGTGTCAGTAATTAGGCCAAGGCCACCAAAATATAAAGTATTTTTGTCATTGTGTGAGCCACACTGGTCAAAATGTTTAGTTGTTTTTTCACCATGACAGTCAACCATGGAAATGAAGGTTTTATAAAAAAATCTGATATTTGTTGAGAAGAGTCAATAGTACATAGAAAAAAAAAAAAGTATATGAACACTTGTATTTATGCAGTACATTTATTTTTGTACGAATGCATTACATAAGTGAAATCTTGCTTGTCCAATTACTGTACATTTCATATTTCTTATGTTACCACAAATACACAAAAATACTTCTTTTGAATACTTCAAAAATTATTCTTGCTGGACATCCTGTCGCTCTTGTTGGTCAGGCCAAAGATTTTCTGCAAAATCTTCTATGTTAGAAATGTTACTTATGGATAAGTCCAGAATTTCAAGATCTGCAAAACACAAAAATTGGTGCGAAACTATCTTGTTGTTGTTTGTGCTTAGCATCATAAAAGACAGATTTTTGACTGTCTGTGGAAATGAAGCACAAAGAGATCTGGTCTGAGCACATGCTTAATTATGTTGACAATAGTGAGATTTCTGAAAATCTGAAAGACTGAATGTACATCGAAGACATTTACAATCTTAGCTATAAATATGTTACCTTTGAGAATAATTCTCTTAATATCTTCACAGCAGTCTGATATATTAGTAGGAGTTGGTGGCAAGTGAATAGTCTCATAACGAACGTCTAAAGACTCAACTGAATATAACTTTGCTGCTGCACACAAGTCATCAACGTTAAGCACATTCACTCTGATGATCAAAGCATTGATTTTATGAACTCCCAATTAAAGAAAGATCTCTGAGGTAATCAGTGTTTGAAACAAAGTCCAAGATAAAGAGATTTCCCGAAACTTCTAAGGCTCCCTCATCTACATGACACTTGTCCTAGATACAAATGTAACTCTTCAATATCGAACACAGAGCAGTTTGGGTACTGAAGTCTATTTAGCTCATATTCCTTTAGCTTAAACAGCTTCAGTGATTTTGCTCTTGCCAGTCGAAACAGGACCTCAGATATATCCTTCAAACACACATTGAGTATGTTTAATTCTCACAACTGAGGAATCATTTCAAAAACATTCAGTGGCAATAATGACAAACTGTACCGCGAAAGAGACAAATAGTTCAAGATCTAAATCAAGAGATACCTCACAACAGATTTCTAGAGACAAGAAAGACAATGTTACAGTTTTTCTCAATTGCTTTGGCACATTTTTCGAAACAATCTTAACATTCTCTAAACTGTGAGTGCAAATGTCACAACTGTTTGCTGGAACTTCAGAACTTTATTGCATGTCTGCAAAATGTAGTTACTCACCCAAAATCAGAGATCCGAACTTATTGTTTCGGGAAAAAAAAGTTTCATTCGACAATTGAGCCAAAGCAATTGAGAAAAACTGTAATGAAGTTATATTGGTCAATCCATTAAAAGCCTCTGGAGGGATCTCTGAAAAACATCCAGTAATTTCGAGGTATTCCAAAGAAACAAAGCGTGAGAATGAGTCTGGAGCAAAGGCACCATGACAGTCTCATTCCCTTTTAACACAGAGTTTAAGCAAGTTTGATGGAAGTCCACGCAGATCTTCTTTAATGTCAGTGACATGATGGCACTCAGCAATGTTTGTTTTTCCAGCACAGGTTGTGGCAACAGGAAACTCTTGCATATCACTGTAGAACAGGCATTTACCAGCAAGCCAAGAACATACACATGAACTCTTCAGAAACAATATGAAGAGTGAGAACAGAGGCACCATCTTCCATTCCTCAACGATCATTATAGCGGTCTGCCTTTCACTGGAGGTAATTAACCATGTCAGAACATTTGAACAAGAACTAAACTTCCCTTTTCTGTTTCCAAATTCTATTAATGTGTGACTCTTAGTCTCTTGCCTTATTTCTCTGTTGTATTATCACATACATTATGAGAGCTTAAAGGGAAGTTCAGTCATCATTTTTTTATTCAACGTCATGTCCTATCCTTCTCATATGGATAGTAAAAGATATTTTAGAAAATGTCACAATGGAAGTCAATAGGCACCAAAACTGGTTATCAACATTCTTCATCAAAATGCATCAAAATATCTTCTTTTGTGTTCCACAGAAGCACAAAAGTCATACTATTTTGGAACAACATGAGGGTGAGCAAATGATGACAGAATTCTCTTTTAGGTTAAAGTTCTGAAAGACCATTTAGCCATTCTGAGCTGATTATTATTCAGCAGAATAATTTGATCAAATTCCAACAATTTGTAATATTTATTGGACGAAGGTTAATGAAACCTTAAATAAGCTGATTTAAGAGCAATCTCATAAGAATTATCCTCATGCAGGCTATAATACATGCCCAACATAATCAGCTTCTGGTGTAGCAAAAAAATCATGACATTTTAAAGTCTGCAAGGATCAAGATCTGACATCACCTTTTTGAATATATATATATTTAAAAAAAAAAATAATTTTTAATTTTGTTTTGCATATAAATATCACCAACAAAATAAAAAGGTCAAACATTGCATGAAATGCCAATCAAATTTTTTTGAGAGCTTGTAAGCAATGTTTATTTTAATTTTTAAATGTTAAGTAATTTAAAGCAATTAAAGAAAAAATAAAGAAAGAAATCCCTATTGTTTTGATCCCCATGCACGTGGAAAAATACCATTGCTCAATCATGGTAAAAAACAATTACAAAAAGGCTTACAATGTAAGTATACATTTTCTGTACTATACATAAATAATTTAAAAAACAAAACATTAAAGGTCCATTACAATTATGTGTATATAAAGTAACATTTAAATAAATTAGCTTACATTCAACCTACTAGACATATGGAATATATGTTTTCTTAAATTATTAAATATTTCACTTTTATTACATTGGTGTTGGAATTACTAGCATTTTTAGGGCATTTGAGGAGAGTCAGCGTATTTCAGTAAATATGCTGAATCTAAGGTATATTAATTGAAAGTTGAAGACCAAAAACAAAACATAACACAAAATACACAGACAAAATACAGCTTTGTGTTAGTAAACCTGTGGGCATACTCAACGTAAAAAACATGTTTTTAAATGTTTTTTTTATAATGTGGGAAAGTGTATCCACTTGTCTCGACTGGGGTTGAGTTTATCCATATACTCTCTGGTTGAGCTTGAATAGCATGTTCAAAGTTCATGCCTCCAGAAGGTCAGTGCTGACCGCTCTGGTTACACAGGCTAGCAGAATGATGTTTGGCTCACAATTTTGTACCTTTGTCCTTATTCTCAGTGTTGCCATTCTCATCAGTGTGAAAGCCACTATTCTCCAAGGCGTAATTCTGCTTATCCTGATCCTCAACTGTGCTCCGTACACCTTCCCCATCCTCCTCTGCCGATGTCCCTCGCCTACAGCGCTTTATAGAGTAATAAACTGCAAATACATCAAGGGACATCATGATACGAGTTAGCAACATTTTAAAGTAAAATGAATGTTATGATTTCCAAAACAAGCAATCATATTTCCAATGAGTAAATGCAGAGTGAACAAGAGTTTCTTCTTACGTCCTATCGCAATCCCAGCTACAACCAGTTGGAAGATACTGTAGATTAAGGGGAAAGCGAACATGAGCTCAAGCTCCGCAGGACTGAAGGAAAGCTGGGTAATAGTACTGGCCAGCTGGGAGTTCTGCATGCCTGTTTCTAAAGCAATGGTGCGGCACCTGCAACACGTTCATGAGAAATAAACCATCACAAAGTGTTTTTCTGACATTTTGCCACATTTATTGACCCTTACAGGATTTGCGCTAACTGTTCCAACAAACCATCTAATGCCTTGTGGGAAGACAAAATTGACAGATTTTTACCTGTACCAAGGTTGTCCCACAAAGCGTGCCAGGAGAAAGCCCAGACCAAAGCCAATAAATGGATAAATGGTACCAATGATCCAAAGTGAAGGAGCAATGGTCCATGAGGACTGATACAGAACACCACCTATGACTGCAATGATGATGATTAGGAGGATTCCTACCACAGATCCCACCTATACATACAAAAGCAAAACACTCGTGAAGCTACATGGAATGCATACGAGTTTACAATATTAAACACAGAAACAAAAACTTACCTTGAGGATTTTTTTGGCTGCTTTGGGCCACCTGTGTTTTGTGTACATCCCAAGACAGACAGGCACAAGTAAAGTCACTAGTGTGATTCCTGGAAAAATCATCAGCAACATTTAAGACTAAACAAATGCATAAAATGGAAAATCTTGTGTTTAGGTCATTTGAGGCTGGTTTACCGATGCTGTCGTAAGGGATCTGGATAGCATCGCCTGAAGTCCAGACTGTGGTGTAGACGAACAGACAAAGAGGCATCATTCCCAGAGCCAGTATTGAAGAACATGCTGTCATGCTGATGCTATGGGCGGCAGAAATCAGCATTTAGTTGTGCTCTAAAAATTGTCATTCTGTCTTTATAAACATGCATCAATGGATTACGATAAATCTAATCAAATTGCAAGTGCTGTTCAAATAATTTGGGTCTAGTTATGCTAAAGGACAATTAAGTATTTAAAAACTTTCTCAAATATACTATAAATCACAGTACCTTTATTATTATACTAAAATAATAAACAATAAAATATTACATAATAAAGAAGATGAAAATAATTTTGAAATTCTACATGATTTTAGAAACAAGTCCCATCTATAAATATAATTTACTAAGCCGATAAAATAGCAAAAAATCTAGTTCAGCCTAGTAGACATTTTATGTGAACAATTAAGTAAATCTACAAATGACACTGCTGCATTTAAAACCACAGACTTCTCGTTTAAAAGAGCTGGTGTTTACACACAGTTCATTTCTGGGATCTAGAAAGCCTTCAGTGTTACAAGCAACAAAGATATTGAAAAGTGAACAGATTGATAGTCTTACCTTAGGTCCATGTCTCCATCAAGCCAGTAGCAGAAAACATTGGAGCTGGAACCTCCAGGGCAACAGCCCATGATGATGATAACTATAGCCTGGATTGGAAGCACGTTGAAAATCAATGAAAGCGCAAAGGCTGTGAAAGGCATGATGCCAAATTGGCACAGGAAACCGATGAAAATGCCCCAGGGCCTGCGGATGTGCACCCAGAGCTTTCTTGCTTCAACAGTGCAACCCATTGAAAACATGACCAAGGCCAGCATGATGGTAAGTGTGGTGCTCATCACCACGCTGAGGATGTCATTGAATGGATCATGGGGCACCAGGCAGGACGTGCCCGTGCAGATGGTGGCATTTACAGGGCAGATGGGCTCTGGTTGCTCGCACATGTTGACTAAAGTGAGTTTGAATGAAGTGGTGAAGAAATAAAAGTAGGATCCTGTAGGGAAGATGGTGTAGATTCCAATCGAAAGGTTGCAGAGATGATGCTTCTTTGAGAAAATGAGCTAAGATTCCAGATTGTTTCTATACATTTTCCAAAACACCTTCTTTCCCCCCTCAGATCCCTCTTTCCTGCATCCCGGGTGACAAAAATTGAACTTTTACCTGTCTCTTAGAGCTTTAATATATGTCTGGGGTCTATAAAATTCAGAGAAAAAATGTTGAAAAATAATTAACTTGCTGCAAATGTTTTATGGGGTCAGTGTCCAAATGCCAACACATAAAAGAAAGAGAGGGCGAGAAAAGAAAAAAGAAAAAGAGAATGTAATTGTTGAGGTTACGTTTAGACACAATAAATGCAATTGCACCCTCTTGCCATTTTATAACACTGTGGCACTTAAATTTTATTGTTTTTCTCCAGGTATGGCCCTGTACCATCACCACACCCGCTGTTTCTGAGTGGAGAAGACATGATGCCTACCTGACCCAAAACTGTATGTCCGTCATACGGATGAAAAAAAAAAAGTCATAAACTGTATGATTCTTTTTAAAGGACCCTTTAGAGATATAGGAGACTATAGGAATGCATGATACCTCACTCACATTTCTTTCAATACAATAATGCACACACATATACCCTGTACCTTTGGTCACAAAGTTATTATTATTTTTTTTTAATTAAACCGTTTGAAGCGCTTATATAACTACATAAACAGTATAACATCTGTAAGGACACTTAGGTGCAAAGTACATTGATGGAATTGGTATATACTGCTCTCACAGGGTATGTAAAAAAATAAAAACATAAAAAATTAGCTTGTTTAAGGCTCTTTCAGCTGAAGGTCCCTTTTAATTGCTAAATACTATGTATTTATGAAGCTCTATTCCAATCTTTGTGTGGCTTTTGTGGGGTTAAATACCAAGCAGTTATTACACTATGAGATTAATGAAACTTCTAAACATTTTGAACTTTGAATTCTAAAGGTTAAAAAAAATATTAAAATGCCATTATTTGAATAGAAAGAAATAATAATAATATTAAACAGTTCCTGAATATGTAGTTTTGGTATTGGTTTAGAATACTTGGCAAATTGAATGGATTTTAGTGTCTAAGCAACTGCAACTGAAAACCAGTTGTGATATGCTTTACTTGTCCAGTCAATGATAATGACCTTGTAATACGCAATAAGAAAGTTAACCCTCAGGTGAAATGACAAAACCCTCCTTATCCTGAGAGATCAAATTCAAGAGTAAGAAGTCCTTTTGTTATCAATTCACTGGGTTTTACCCATTCACTGGGATTTAGGTTCAGTAATTAACTAATCCTATAAATAAGCCACAGTTTTCAGTAATTATGTTAACAGAAAAACGTATCTGGAACTTGATCTGATCATATCATGCAGGTAAATTTTGGTTTAATCTCCAAAAGTAAGAGCAAGATTTAAAGTTGAACAGTCACTCATAAACATTCAAAGCAACACTTTCTGTCATTTTATTTAGAAGAACAAATATTGCACTTGACTATACAGCAACAGACAGGGATGTGCATTTGTGGAATACCCTAAGATCTCACTAAAATATAAATGTTGTTAAATCATACACTTGATTCCTGGATCATTCAGGGAGTTTATACAGAGCTGCATGAATCCTGAAACCAGTAATATTGTGATACCAGCCTCTGCATTTGAAGTAATTAAATGGTTTAAATCAGTCATTTTCAAATTGGTTTTATGATATTGGGTCCAGACCTCAGGTTTGTCTTTGTGACGTGTGGAAAGGCAGTGCAGTACACTCACGACTGTTTAGCATTGAGTTGTAGATTTCCTGTTACATGTGTTATGAAACACCTGAGCAGATAAATCCCAGAGAACTGGACTGAACTGCAAGTCAAAGGAAGGGGAGAGAGAGAAAAAAAGTTACGAGTACATGTTATAATGTACGCTACTTATCACCTTATCTGTGAAAAGTGACTTCCTGCATTGACACACAAAGCAAATGCAACTGTTTCCAGAACTCCTAGCCTTATCTTATCAGCAAGCTGATAACCATCTGACCACATTAACATTTTTCATCTAACAGAGAGAAACTTCCTCGTTTTTATAAAATGACAGGTCAGATGCACTGATATATCTGTATAACAGGATTTATCTAATTGCTGGTGATCAAGAGTACCTCAGTTGCACACTCACAAACAACCAAAAGCATTATAAACTTATCACTGCTCATATGCTCATCAGCAATATGGCATGTGAAATATCTTATAACATTCCAATGACACCATAATTTTTGTAACAATCCATGATATGGCCGATGTAGCTGAAATGCAGACACCCACAGCAGTGTCATTTTCAGCAGCCATTACTCAATAAACATTTCTTATTAAGTTATTAGATTAATATTCTCTTTAGGTTGCATTGCTTAATATTTTTGTGGAAATCATGATGCATTCTTTTCAGGATTCTTTGATGAATTTAAAGCTTAAAAGAACAGCATTTATTTTAAATTTAATTTAAAAAATAGATATATTTTCTCTTTCATTGTTACTGCGATTTTTTTTTTTAACAATCTGCTCATTTGACACCTAGATAATGTTATTTAGCTGGCAAACATAAATGAGGTTTGTCAGAATTGACTTGTAGTAGTGTTTCAGCAAATGTGTTTTTTTTAATTAACGGAGTTACATTATGTCTCTATATTTTCCAGCTTGTTGCAAAGTTTCTTTTTGTTGAACCGTTTATGTGTAAACTTTTCTGAATGCAAAATGATTATCATTATAACATAAAAATAAACTACAAAAGAGAGTGCGTGTCTGCATATCTCACCTTACTAGAAATGGCTGTGGGAAACACGTGCTGGTTTGATTTTTAATAAAGTCCCGAAGCTGTAGAATAAGAGCCAACAAAGTACCCTGTCGGGTTCTGTCTATTTTAGTTACCACCAGCTAAAACATGATAGAGAGAAAAAAAGGTTATTTTTTGGCATCCTTTATATATATAAATGCATTATTTCCAATGAAGAGACAATAAACTCATGTGGGAACACAAAGAGGGATAAAGCTATCTATCTATCTATCTATCTATCTATAAAATGCATTCTTTGCAATGAAGAGACAATAAACTCATGTGGGAACTCAAAGCGGGATAAACCTTTGAAATGAAAAAGTACTTTTGGCTTTGTTCACACTGTAATCAATTCTGATTTATTTAAAACTATTTAGGACTGACTCTCTATTTTACAAGAAATTTAAAAATATATATATATACTTTTTTTCAGACTGTGTAGTCAGTGACTGTTGTATCTACATCTGCTGCCATATTAAAAACAGAGGCCTCGACACAATGCCAAGATACTTTCTCTGACACTCACTGTGAAAAGTATAGTGAAATGTTGTATTTAAAAAAATCTGACTTTGAATGGAATCCCAAAAAATCCCAAGTTGCAGGTGTTTTAGTTTATTTTGATGCTTTCTTTTGTCTGAGGCCCTCTGGTTGCAAACCACTGATCTAGACAGAGATGTTGATAAGAGCATATAGTACTCTAACGACCCCTGCTGGACAGTCACAGTAAGAGCATAAGAGACAAACTCACCACATAAGGTAAATTGAACTCTTCACACATCTCCACAGCAACTAAATCTGCCTTCTGCAGACCTGCACCTCCATCCACCAGCAAGAACGTCCTCACCAGACTAGCGATACATAAATGAGGAAATCAAAGAAAGAAAAACTTTGAATTCTATCACTCATTTATATATAACGAGACAAGCTTTATAATTTACTTTTTTATAACTCAACACAAGCATGCAAAAACAAATATCAGCATTGTGAACAAATATAAAAACAGCATCAACTTCAACCTACTTCTGACGATCTAGAAGGTACGGTTCAACCATCTCTACAAAGTCCCGTGGGGCATTGTGTCCATACCCCGGCATGTCTACAAGAGTAAAGGCCTTTCCCACAGTGAAGAAATTCAGCTTTTTGGTGTGGCCCTGTGTGAAAATGAAGACTGAGAACGAGTCATTTCTGACCATGGAGTACTGAACGGCAGAGAACATCCGACATACAGACTCACCGGAGTTTTAGAGACCCGCACATCTACCTCCGGCGCAAGAGAGAACAAGGCACGGATGAGAGAAGATTTCCCCACATTACTTCTGCCCATAAAACACACCTGCAATACAAACAAGCACTCAAAGCAAACTTGAGACACAGTTTAAACTGTCTAGTGCAGTGGTTCTCAACCAGAGGTCCGCAGGATGACTTCAAATGATTTAGAATGAATATTAATATATGAAAGCGATCTAAATGAATTAAAATGCTAAAATGAGACGTAACAACCCAGATGTAAACTGCAATCATAATTCTTCCTCTCCCACTTTTTTGAATTCAAGTAAATTTTGAGGCCACTGTATCATTTAATCAAGTGATGACTATTAAAGACAATCTCATCTTACCTCTGGCTGTTTAAGAAGAGGTAAATGGTCAAACCGGACCGCAGAAGTAGAATAGTCGATACTATGTTTAGAGGAGGGAGTGAACAATGTCTCTGCCTGACGGAGTTCCTCCAAGCTGGGATAAAAGATCTTGAATTCTTCCTGACTGACCTGTGAGGACAGGTGCTCCTCCAGACTGTTAAAGGGGTACAGAAGAGCCTGACGCCTCTTCTCAGGGAGCACACACACATGTTTGATGGAGGCCAGCTGATGAACTCTCTGAGCCACCAAACCTGCTATATGTGTCTGTAGCAGAGGCAATGCCTTTGTCCTCAGCATTGTTAGATCAATTCTTTCAGGATGACAATCTTTGCTTGTTGAAGTCAGTTTTGGGATACACTGACTGATTCATGCATTAGTCATGCAGTCATTGGGATGTTGAGTTCGCTTGCTTGATGGTTTCTGAAATGTTGATCTTTCCACTAAGATTTACTGAATCGAACATTATGGTTCATGTCTATCCACTTGGATCCTGTGTTGGAGTCTTTACACATACCGAAGCCAGTCAGTCAGCATTTAAATCATTTTACAAATAGACATGCATTCTGACAAGTTTTAAGAAGTTGTAATCATAATACACAACAGTGAAACACACATCTAACATCTTACTGCAAGCCGGATATCATCTCAAGGTCTTAAATTCATTAGATTTAAAGTTTCTACAAAATCTTTTACAGCCCGAAATGCACCTGTTCGCTCAAAAGCACATTAATAAATACTATTACATCAGTGAAATAATATGTTTATGCCAACTACTGTTTAAGGAGAATGCAAAAAAGGTGTAGTTACGCATGTTACATCTGAATCGACCCGGGGGAAACAGACAGACGAACAAAGGTTCCGCATTATACTAATGACACACGGGAAAAATGAACCCTAAAGATGAATTTTTACCAAACCTATATGTTTATTTCTCACTATGCTGCTATATGTTTATTGTGTATATATGGATTGTATATTGTGTTTATTGCCTTTTACAGCACGTTTACAAGGTTTTAAAGTGTATGTAAGCACACTGCTAGATTGTAGCAAAGAAATAATAGAAAATAAATAGAAATCAAATTTTTCTGAAGGTTTAGGCAATTTGTCTCTCAGTTTAATCTTTCAATTTATGCGTGCTTTATTGGCATGACAAAAACTATACATTTGCAAAGCAACGGCATAGGCTATACAAAATGTGTGAAAAGTAAAGTACAATGACATTAGCGTAAATACTTAATGTTTACAATGGAAAAAGTAGTGTACAGTTAAATAAAGTGAAATAATAAAATACAAATAGAAATAGCCTAAAAGCTACAGTGAAATATTTGTGCTATTTGTACTGACATAAATATGACCATTAGAGGGCAGCAATGTCTAACAATTATAAAACGCATAATCAGAGTTTCTCTTTTCAGAACTTTCTTTATACATTTTCAGTAGCCCACGTCTTGTTGCATTCTACAGCACACCTAAAACAATTATTTCTTAATTAATAATAATGATACTGACTCTTGAAAAAGTCATATTGTGTAGAATTCAATTGTTTATGCATGATTACATTCATAGAAATATATAACAAACCTATTTCTTTATGCTACATCTCTGGAACTCAGCTAGGTTTATTGCTTGACTGAGTTCAGCAAGGTGTCACCCTGACAGTCACCCTGCCCAACCTTTCACTGCCAGAAAATGAATTTATCCCTAGTAAGAATGTGAGCTGTAATGGCCTTTAAATCAGTATAGGGCTGCTGTACATACCACAGACAGTTGAAAGGAGCATTTATGGGGACGGTTATTGCCCACTATCTAAAATATTTATAGAGCTGTAGGAAGAGGACATTAAAGCAGATCCTGGAACAACCTCCCATATCCTAATTCAACCATCAGCTATTACTGGATAAACCAGCATACTGACATGAGATCAGCCAGTATGAGTTGCATAACCTAGCATTTATAGCTTTCTTACAAAAACCCAGACTGGAATAGCAACATAAATCAGAGAAAACTCGCTTATATCTGTAAACTGTATTAAAGAAGGACTGATGACCTAAACTTAGCCATTCCTTATGAAGGCACAAACTGAATTTCCTTTCTCAACACTAAACCCAATGGGTAGACACACAGATCACATTGATGAAGAGAGAGATACAGTATGTGAAGTGTGAAAAAATGGATGGAAAGTCTAGTAGGCGGAGAAGAATTGGTAAGCAGTTAAATGAGTTTGGAATTGAGCACAGGAGTGAATAATGAAAGAATCACAATACTAAATGGAAATATGGAAAGAACTAGATAGATGCAGAATCGCAGATATTAAGATGGAGTTCCAGCGAAGTAAAAACAGATAGTCAGACAGCCTATATTTGAAATGGAATACTAGCATACATGCTGCTTACTGAATACAGTGCAGTACATACTACTGCATATTACTGTTTTAAATACTATGTGAAATAGTGCTATAGGCAACCATAAATATGAGTAGTGTAGTGAGTAGTGTCTATGATATAATCTTGAACATAAATACTGATATTTTGGATTTTTAATACAGTTCATAAAATGATCTGGCAGTCTAAATAAACATGGCTGAATTTGGAAAGCAAACTACTCTAGCCATATGATTTGACTTTTTGTTTCCGCTGTGACAAATTAACGGAATGTAATATCAGCTGCCATATAGAAATAGTAAGAGCAGTATGCAGGCATACTAATCAGAATTCAGACAATGAATCAAGAAAGAGATGTTCAAATTTGCAACTGATATTACTTATGGAAAACAAAGTTAAGCGTATGACATTGCGTAAAAAAGTATTCCATAAAGTTTTAATATTTATAGTTTTTATTAATGAATAAAACGTAACTTTAGTTCATTTTTTAGTCATTTTGTCATGTTGTTATTGTCATTTTGATTTATTTATTTACATTACTATGTAGGTTTCATTAATTTTTATGCTTCCATTTAAACTTATTTCAGTTGGTAAGACAATATTTTTTATTTTCATTTAGTTTTTCATCTAATATTTATATTTTGTTATGTTTCATTAAATGATTAAAAAATATATATATATTATTTTATTTCAGTTAAAAATGCATATTATTTAATAGTTTTAGTTTTAGTTAACAGCCTAAAAATAACCCTGGTATACATACCGTTTACTGCAAGAAATAGTATGAATAGTATGGTAGTACAGTACGCCATTCTAAGCATGTCTACAGCATTGACTGGTGAGACAGGGAGGTAATTTCTGCCACTCCTTATAGTTCATTTCCATGCACAAGGTCAAACAGTTGATGGATGATCAAATGTCATGTGTCAATGGGATAAAATAATCACTTAGTGATATACATATTGAAATAAGCTATTTTTTTTTCTCTAAACTGACCTCTTTGGGATCATTCCAGACTGGCGGAGATATTTTTGCTTGTAAATGCTACAGAAAAGTGCCAAAGAGATGCAGCTGCCGTACTCTCACACTCAGCATTTAATACCCCATCATGGAACAAGCACTTGTTAATGTGACATTGAGTGATGTCCACCCTGACCTCTCCTTCTCTCTCGTCTCATTTGCATGTTAATCATCCTGCCTCCTTTCACTTCAGCACTGTGACCGACACACAAAGGGATGTCTGCCACCCTTAACGCCTCTGCTTCACCCCCGTTCTGCTCCGTCTCCTAATAATGAAGCCATACGCAGTTCATCTCAGATGACTTCATACAAATCAGAAGGGTCAATCGTTCAAACAGCTTAATAGACGGACAGAATGTAACTTATATCTGACACACAGGCTTTCACTAGCAATAAAAATGACATAGTGACACACAAGACAAAGACTCGGTCAATGCGATGAACACCTATAACAACCTCACAAAGGAGCTTCTGCTCCAGCCACCCACCCCGGGCGGTGTCTGTGTCCTCTTTGTGTGTTTGTGACGAGAGGGAACATGGAGGAATATATTGGGGAAAAGCATCTTACCCGTATAACTACAAGGTGTTCAAAACTTGACCACAGTCTGGCTATGTTCAGAATGGAATAATGGTAAATGCTGTGCAAACACACCACATTCTGCCTGCTATTTTTGTAATAGTATGCGAAACAGAACACATTCATATGCCTTTATTAACATTTTAAACAGCAGTATGCTAAATTGTAGATACATGACCTCATTGGGTATTGTTTAATGTAAGAAATGCTGTCTATTTATCATCCTGGACACCATAAATATAGTAGCCTATTCTTAAATTCAGTTTTATTAATTACAGTTGAGAAGGATGTTGCATATTTTTGCTGAAAAAGCCTCCTATAAGGTGATTTGCTATAGTCTTCCAATACTACTACTACTACTACTACTACTACTACTACTACTACTACTAATAATAATAATAATAATAACAACAACAACAACAATCATTTTCCAGCAGTCATTACTTTCTTTTCAGTAATTACAGCAGAAATGAGAAATGGACAGTGCTACTTTAATAGTTAAATACTTGAATTTGAATATGTCTTTTTATTTCAGTTTTAGTTACTTAAACTTAAACTTAATTCAGTTGGCATGGCAACATTTCAACATTTTCTTTTATTTTCATCTAATGTACATATATTTTATTTCAAATATGTTTTTATAGTTCTAGTTAATAATAACAACACTGGAAAAATAAGCTAAAGTTGAGCAAGTCACATGTTTGATACAGTATTTTATGTTGTGCCTAATTTATTCCATGCATACAGAAAATTCTCAAACTGTGCATAGTAGGCTTATATGATATACTACAGAAAGAGTAAGAGTATGAACAGCCTACAGTCACAAATGACTGTAGCAAAGCCAAAGTCACCCTGCTTTAACAACACACACACTGACACACAATGCTGAGTGATGGAGCTTCAGAGAGACAGAAAGGAGTTGGTGTGTGTCCTTTATTTTTGTCACAAGTCCTGAGTGTGAGGGAGTAGCTACGCTAGGAAAGCTGAACATATTCTCCGTGTTATGTATCTAAATGAAAAGAGAGAAACAAAGGGTGGAAAGGGGGTAGAAATAACTATTTGAAACATCAGCAAAATAAAATGAAGGTTTATCATCTCGCTGTCTCCCTCAGTGTTTTTAAGACATGGTAGCATAAATATTTTGGCAGGTGGTGTTTAGAGGGTATTGAAGCTCAGTGTTTGGGATATCGATCGGGAACTGTGTGCCAGGATCTGCAGAGAGAAAGGGAAGAGGAGAAAGAGAGAAAGAATGACCTTGAAGCAGGAGGTTTGACTCGATAAATTAACTACAGGATGGAAATGCTTGAGAAAACAAATTTGGTGCCACCCAGGAACACTAAGTCTGTCCCACAATTACTTGCTAGATGAGAGTCCTAACCTTTGTGAGAGCGAGTGTGTGTGTGTGTGTGTATGGTAACACTTTAGTAGAGGGACCAATTCTCACTATTAACTAGTTGCTTATTAGCATGCATATTATTCATATATTGGTGGTTTATTAGTACTTACAAATCACATATCCTGCATGACCATATTCTACATCCCTAATCCTAACCAAAACCTAAATTTAACAGCTACCTTACTATTAACAAGCAGCAAATTAGTAGTTTATTGAGGCAAAAGTTGTAGTTTATGGGTTGTTAACAGCAAGAATTGGACCTTAAAATAATGTGTGACCCTATATATTTATACAAATTTATATTTGTATAAATACCGTATCTATTTACCATATATATTTATACAAACATATATATATACACACACACACACACACACACACACACACACA
>NW_015552538.1:3434416-3441598 GCF_001515605.1 Sinocyclocheilus anshuiensis
TATATAAAAATGACGCAATGAAATTGGGATGAAGTGGGTTGCATCCTCAAAATTTATGTTGATTGCAATTTAAAGAGGACAATTCTTCTTCTAGCAGATGATTTTCAGAAGTAGGTTGTGGGAAATGCTGCAGACCAGCACGATCTGTACAGCATCACTGTGATCCAGACTCCTGAATCGGCTCTTTAAAATATGTGCCCACTAATACTCAATCATTTGGCATTATCACTAGAAAATGTACACAAACATCCCTTTTAAATAAACTTTTGTTAGCTCACAGCTTGGTGTGGGTGGTGATAGCAGAGTATTAATTGCATCAGGCAAATAACACTGACAGTTGAATTCAGAGCATTTTATAATGATTCTAATTTGCATAGAAAAGCATGTTTGGGCAGAAAAAAAGGCTTAATTTAAATACACATGATGCAGTGCTATACCAGCACATATAGTGCCTGGTTAATTTGGACAGTGGGTGGTTTGTGAAGGGGTTTTGAACTTGAAAACCACATGCTGATGTACACAATTAATTGCCCCTAATGTTTTTAGTATCTCCAGAAATAAAGTTTAACCTAGTTCAGGTTATATGACTTTGGTTTGAGCTTCCATCCCCTTCCGGGTCAGGGTCGAATCAGTCTTCTTTCAAGTCACAATACTGTATATCATTACACACAGAAACTGTGTGAAGTGCTCTAATTTTCCTCAAAGTCTCTCAGGGCCTCAGGGATCTCTGTCTGAAACTCTAGTCCTCACATAGTAAAGCGCAAGAACATCAAAAATAAACCATTCCTGTCATTTACAGCTGGACCAAAGGACACTGCAGATGATTTCTGGTACATATACACACACAATTCACAAATCAGAATATTAGAATGATTTCTGAAGGATATATAATTTAAAGTTTTCTGAATGGATTTTATATGATTGTTTTATTTTCAGTATATATATATATATATATATATATATATATATATATACATCCTTCAGAAATCATTCTAATATTCTGATTTGCTGCTCAAGAAACATTTCTTATTATCAGTGCTGAAAACTGTTGTGCTGCTTAATATTTTTGTTAAAACTGTGGTACTTTTCCAGGATTCTTTTGTGTTGATGTTTTGAATAGAAAGTTAAAAACAACATTTATTTGAAATATAAATAATTTGTTACATTACAAATGCCAACATTACTGCCATTTTTGATTAATTTAAAAGTAGGCCTATTAATATCTTTTATAAACAAAAGTAGTATCCAAAGTAATATCCACAATATTGCAGATTAATTGACCTGGTCTGCATTTGTCTATTACTCATCTGGAGTTGTGTCTGTGAGAAGACATGCTGTAGAGATGAGAGATAGTGGTGAAAAGAGAGAATAATGCAGCTGACTTTGTTTAGAAAGGAAAGATTTGGAATGGAAGGAGCCCAAGTTAAAGTCTGATCGAGAACCTGTAATTACTGCTGTCAGAGAACAGCCTACAGTCACAAATGACTGTAGCAAAGCCAAAGTCACCCTGCTTTAACAACAACACACACTGACACACAATGCTGAGTGATGGAGCTTCAGAGAGACAGAAAGGAGTTGGTGTATGTCACAAGACTTGTCCTGAGTGTGAGCTACGCTAGGCTTACCTTGTATTCCACACAAACATACATGGCAAGGGCACCAAGAAGGACAAAACCCCTGCCACTCAAACACCCATCTCCATTTCTAATGCTCTGAGTCCTGTGGGCCCCACTACTTTCAGACATTTTGGAGGTGACAATAAATGAGGCGATGTGAACCCGCACTGCTGTCCATTGTGCTGGCTTGGGCTCTGACAACACACAGAATACTAACAATGTGCTTAATGGACACAGGAACATGTGGTGCCTCACCCCTGCTGCAGATGTCAGCGTGGGGCTTTTGTGTAGGGGACGGGGTATTAGGGCATGTGTGTGGGCTCAAGTCATCTGGACTCCAAAAAAGAGTGTTTTGTGTGTCCTAAAGTGTGATTAAAGTGCATAATTAAAGTGCACATTAAGTGATAAATCGAGTCTGAAGGCAAGAGTGTGAGCAGATGTGTGTAAAGATCAGAGATGGAGGCCATCAAAAATATATAAAACATTGTTGTGTTTATTAGTGGATTGACATGTTGGCATTTGGCTCAATTTGGGCCAAGACTATCTGTTTGTCCAAACAGATAGTAGATAGGGACAGGTGGAAAAATGGGAAGGAATGTTTGGAAATTATTTTTGCAATATAAAATAAAATTTTTGGTTACACTTTATTTTAAGGTGTCATTGTTAGAGTGTAGCCATTGAAGTACTGAGTAATATTAATTAACTACATGTACTTACTATATGGTTAGGGTTAGGATTAGGGTTCGGCTTACTTGCATGTAATTATGCATAATTACATGCAAGTTACCTTAAGCCGAACCCTAATCCTAACCCTAACCATATAGTAAGTACATGTAACATGTATAACAAGGACACCTTAAAATAAAGTGTTACCCAAATATGTGACAATGTAGTCTTTCATTTTATGAATAAATTAAAATGTCTTAAGTAAAAAATTTAAATGCACATGTAGCATTTAAAATGATTTAATTCTAGTTTTTAGTATAAAAAAAAAATAGTATTTAATTTTAACATTGGTCATTTATCGGTTATCAGCAATAATATTAAAATAATTATCAACTTACCTGTATCGTTTTTTTTATATTATTACATCTCTAATGTTAACAACAGAAATAGAATGCGGTTAATAACAATATAAAGTGTTTACATGCCTGTCTGAATTACCCACTTGTTTCTGTCTTTGTAAACCTTCACCTTAATGCTTTTCCCTTGAGATCCTGTGATTTCTCACTTAGCTATAGAAAGCATCCAAAACCATGCATGAATATACCCCAGGGTGTTCATTCTGCTCCTCTTGTCTTCACGTCTGTCCCAGACATGATGGGACGTTCCCTGTGGCCTCTGTCTTGTTAAGAGCTTTGATTGATTAAGGCGGTCTGGCAGTGCAGTACAAGCCATCCCCCCCACCCCACCATCACCTTTCCTCACACATTTTCACTTCCCGACCCATCTGCCCACAATCGTCTTCTCTTCTCACCCCATTTCTCTCACACATTTTCACTTGCTGACCCATCTGCCCACCGTCGTCTTCTCTTCTCACCCCATTTCTCTTGTTTGCTCCGAGTGTAGGAGGGTCATTCATCTCTTGAGTTATGATAGGTCTTTTTTTGTTCATAATACCCCCCGCACAAGAAGTCAAGGTCTCATGATTTGTGAGTACCCTCCATCTGCAACTTTTGGCATTTGTCTCAGTTGTGTGAATCAGTTCTTTGCTAAGGGTTTATAAAAGACAGAATAATTACAATGTTTCCACAAAAAAATAAATAACTATATAAATACATAAAATAAAATGAAAAACACAAATAAATGAACTGTATGTTACACATTTACTTTTATTAATGTTTTTCTATTAGTAAAATTACTACCTTCAATAAAACCAAAAAAGTTTTTTTTTTAATTTAAACGAAATTACTAAAATTAAAATAAAATTAAATGAAAACTGAAAAAAATATATTAGTATATACATAATAATACTAAACACTGTTTGCTATTATGACAGAGATTATGAATTCATGTTATTTAAGGAGAAAAGCATTTCTCTTAAAATTAGTTTTTTTTTAAGTTTCCAAGATCTTTTAAAATGTAAGTTGCTATGAAATAACCTTTTTTTTAGCTTCTAGGAAACAAGTTTATTAAGTTTCGTTTCTGACTTGCTTGCTCTTTAATTGGAAATGCAAGTCAAATTAATTTCCTCATCAGATATGGGTTGTACTAATTCATGATACCGACAAACAATTATGCAAATTGTGCATGTGATTAGTGTAACAACAGTGCTTTAAATATATAATGAAGTTGACATTATTGACAATTGACAGTTCCCACTGCCTCGTATTTTCGTATCCAGCAGGAGGCAGTAGAGTTCTTCATAAGCACTTCCAATCTCCATCCCCCACAAATGAAGTCAACCCAGGAGTTTAGCAGAGGCATTTCCCAAACCAATGCTTCACTTTACCACACTGCTAACGTCTACGATGATACTCCCAGCAGGGGGCAGTAGAGTTCCACTGATCTCCTGCGATGCAGTTTCCACAGTCGCCCCGAGTTGAGTTTTGGCCAGGCTGCATGAGGTCCTCGGAGACTTGAGCCTCTAAAGCCTCCTTCTAAATCATGTCTCTGTTTCCCTCCTTAACCCCAGCATGCTCCCAGAACAAGGCCTTGCTTTTCCAATTTGAGAGAATGCCATACAGCGAACGTGTGGGAGAGTGGAACTAAGCTAACCTTTCACTGTAGAGTAGGGCGCTGTCTGAATGTCAGAGGGCCAACGTGGGGACAGACAGAACATATTTCCCTAAAACAATGAATGGAAAGGATTTCACGAAATGGCCGCCGTCCAGGAAAGACACGGTGGGCGGCACTGGATGAGAGAAACATGGGAATGAAATCTTATGTTATTCAAAGAGCATCTGATATTTGTGCAGTGTAGGTCCAGTAAAGTCAGAGTCATGTATAAAAGTCACGGATGATTGAATGCCAAACATCTGGAGCAGAAGGTGGCTGGCGAGAAACAGTTTTTGCATTCGGTTACAATCTAAACACTGATCCGTGTGCCACTTATTATGGGTTATTTAGGAAATATTACACGAAAAGAGTGCTGAAGAAATGAACAATAACCTAGATTACTAAATACATTTTGTTTATTGTTAGTTCAATTACGTAATAAATTGAACATTATTGTTAAGTGTTACCAACAATTCAGAAACTCTGTTCTTAATGCTAGGCAAAATCACACAACTTACAGTACATACTCACAAATTCTCGTCTGGAATTTCACAAACCTAGACAAGCAAAGTGATAAAAAAAAAGTAAAACGTCCCAGTGCAGTTAATTGGACTAAATAGCAGCACTCTAGAATGACGCTTGATCAATCAGATTAGAGGACTGCTTAGAGTCCAGCAGTTAGGTTCCATAAGTAAAAATCCCATTAATTTTCTCCATAGGGAAACGGATTTTTACTTGCAAACCATTAAAGACATGCCTACTGTGAGCTACAAAGTTGTTAACTGATGGTATATGCTTTTGTTAAAGTCAACAGCCTACATTATTGCATATATTTTAAATAATCAATTTTTTTAATTTGATATTTTTAAACTTTTTAAACTTCATATTTTTTTATGTTTAAAATAAAAAAGAATAAATCCCACACAGTATTTATTAACTAACAACATGTTGGTTCATGAGGAATATAAAAACAATTCCAACAATCCAAAAATATTTTGATACATTTGCAAGTGCGGATAGTGTGCGGGATTTAATCTTTTTTTTTTATTTTTTTTTTTAATTGGACCTTTTTTGGTTGTTTTTCCTATGCACCTATCAATTACGTACAGGTTTGCAAGGGTGATTGTTGATTGTTAAATATTCATGTTTAACAATGAAATTGCTGGTGAAAACTACATTACCCACGATTCTTCAAAGAAATATCTGCTAATCACAAAATGGTGACAAGCAAATTGCAACAATTCCAAAAGAAAACTCTGGCACCCAACTACTCCCATATAATAAACATTTAAATCAATAGTTTTATATTTGTCCATCTTTTTTAATTTGTCATTCACAGCACATCAAGGGATTGTAGTTCTTTCTCACATGAATCAAGTACACAGTCTTTTTTTTTCACCTTTTTTTCTTCTGTTTTTAATGTTATGATTCACCTTGTAACTGCTAGTTAGGTTCATGGGAACCCTTTTATGAACACTTTTAAAAAATCCCTATGGGAAAAGTACGTCTGGTACCAAGGTTGCTGAAAAGATGGGCAAGCACTGTCAGTTGTGGTCATACTACACTTGGAACATGGAAAATAAATCTACTTCAGTTTCTAATCAATAGTGAATCACAATATTGTAAAAAATGGTAAAATAACAAATGCATTTAAAATGTGAAAATAAAGAGTCTACTCAATTGTGCAACAACATGCATCTTTTGAGTTTAAATCTAAGTTTGACCATTCACATTCTTTACTGGTCACACATCTTCTCATCATATGAACTTGCATTGGCCATAACGTTTTGCATGCTTATGAATGGAAGTCAATGGAGTGCAAAGGCTAGTGCGACTGCAGCTTTAAGTTTGATAAATCAAAAATGAATATAGATAAATTCCAGAAACTGTTCACAGCTGGCTCTGCAGAATCTGTATATACTGTGAAAGTGTCTCAAGAGAAGGGAAAATGTGAGGCAGCGTTTTGATTAATGAGATCATGGTGAGAGCGGTGAAATACTGATGGGAATGGATGAGAGGGCTATTAAACACTGCGTCTCTGGAGTCGAGAGTCATAGCTCCACAGAGCGCCTCTGAAAGGAGATCAGGTCAGGGGAGATGCATGTGAGGGAGTTCCATACCATGTCCCGGGGGAGGCGACGTGGATGTTAAGTGGGATAGCCTGTGCTGGAGATCTAGGTGGATCTGGTTTGCCTGGGTCTGTCCTACACTTTGTCCTCCTCCTCAGTCACGCTCTCTGGGGTTGAGGAGGGATGGGGGCGAGAGAACAGAATTCCGGCCCATGGGAGGCTCAGCCATGCCGGAGTAAATCTGCCCTGATCCAACGGCTGTGTGTAGCTACAACCTATATCTCTTGAGTTCAGTCCAGATTCCACGAAAGAGTGAAGACGAACAAGACTGGAAGGGAGAAAGAGAGAAACTGAAGAAAAAAAAGAGAGGAGAGGGTGGTGGAGCGCTTATGAGAGAGCAAGAGAGAGCGGGAGACTTAGAGAGGGTGAGACAGATTAGTTGGTACTTTGCTCTGAATTCAGATCAGTCTGGCATGAGCGAGACCCAGCTGATGTGAGAACAGTGAACATGAGGCTGAGCTGATGGATACTGTATCTAACTGAGCACCCAGCACACAAACACGCATACTGGTTTCATTGTTTTCTGGGGACATTCCATAGGCTTAATGGATTTTATACTGTAAAAACTGTATTTCTGTTCCTTTACCCTAAACCTACCCCTCACACAAAACTACTGGCATTTTTTTAAAGACCATTCTGTATGATTTATAAGCTTGTTTCCTCATGGGGACCAAAACAATGTCCCCACAAGGTCAAACATTTGTGGTATTACCAGTGGC
>NW_015552538.1:3441849-3443555 GCF_001515605.1 Sinocyclocheilus anshuiensis
ACACTTTTATCCATCTATAATGGGCGATGAGCAAAGTAGCCTAATACTGTAATCTATTAACTATGCAAAAAACCCTCTTTTTACTTAATGCTTAAGTACCAGATATGGGTGTCATGCCATACAATATACATATTTTTTTATTACTTTCTTTTTTTCCTCCTTTTTTTCAAACAAATACAGAACAAAAGGATACATTCTAAAGAACAACCTATACACATAACAGACATATACATACAGTGGTCACCAAATATAACCTCATTCAACCTCATATAAATGGCAAAACAGAGAGAGAGAGGGAAGGAAAAAAACACACAGGTCATCTACTAAATCTTTTCTTTTCCTCTCAACCACCTCCCCCAGTATGATGAGATTTTGGTAAATTGTTGTCTTAAGGAAAGGGTCAGCACTTCCATACTGTAGACATCATGTACAATTTCTTGCCATTCACATACAGATGGGGGATCTTCCTTAAGCCATTTCCTTGTAATGGCCTTCTTACTGGTTGCTAATAATATATTAAAGAGGTATATATCCTTCTTTGTTATTTTTGAAGAGGACAGTCCCAGGTACATTGTTCTAAAGTCACACAGAAAGAGAGCAAAGAACATTTACATTATCAAAAACATTATCACTGACTTCAGTCTGGTCAGAGTTCAAGCACTCTCATAAACTCCCATCAAAATCACTGAAGCGGTTTACACTATGAAATGAATATCTTACTTACATTCGTACGCACATCTGCACTTTGTTGTTTATGATGAGAAAATTCGCCAGAGAGCAGAATTCAGTCAGCAAGCGCGCACACTGTACAAAACACTGGCGTTTCGGCGATGACTCATCTAAACGCCTCTGATTGGCCGCTGCATTTATAAGCTCAACAGAATGGTGTGTGATTGATTTTAATGCGCAGTGCTGTAAAAAACGTGTCTGGCTCTGCGCCACTAGCAGCTGGTGATGTTTTACTTTTTTCCATTACTGCCACCCACAGGACAAACTGAATCACCCAAAATTGTTTGGTGTGACACCCACAGGACAAACTGCGCATTGCACCCAATATTATTTTGTATAATATATTGTGCCCCCGTGTCAACAAGCTTGGCCCCCGCTCTGGCCCCCCTAAATTTGGATTCGTATCACACAAAATAATATTGGGTGCAATGTGCAGTTTGTCCTGTGGGTGGCAGTAATGGAAAAAAGTAAAACATCATCAGCTGCTAGTGGCCCCTCGGCCCCCCCCACACACACACACACATTGTACAGAGCCTCTCAATCTAGAATTCATCATCGTGCCTAAATTGATCCAGTTTAGTTAATGAGAGTATGTTAGTCTATACAGTATACACACATTTTAGACTATATATGTTTCTTATGATCTTAAAGACCTTTCTAAATGCTTAAGCTCAAAAGCTTGGATTTTTTTCAAAAACTGAAATTTGAATAGCTGTTGTTAGTATTTTTAACGAAAAAACTGGACCAGGGAGAGAAAGAAATGCAGCCAACAAGTTCAAGCGTACATGGAAGCTCCATCCAAGACTCTTAGAAAAGCTTCCCTAGTGGACCCTCATGAAGTTGGTTGAGAGAATACCAAGAGTGTGCAGAGCTGTAATGTAGGCAAAGGCTCGCTATGCTGTTTGGATATATATATATATATATATATATATATATATGTATGTATATTTGTATATATTATGAACATGTGTAAACTG
>NW_015552538.1:3444570-3490048 GCF_001515605.1 Sinocyclocheilus anshuiensis
TTATAATAAGTAATCATTTTATTAATCTTGATTCTCTCTCTCTCTCTCTCTATATATATATATATCTTTACTTCTTAAAAAAAAAAGATGTTGATGATGAACAATCATTCAGAAATGATGCTCAGACAAAATAAATAATTTCGATATGGACATGAGTGAAAATGATGGTAACTTGTAGTTCAGCAAGTGAATCAGATATTAAGTAATAGCTCTGATCCATAATTCAGTTCAGTGAAGGATTCAAACCAAAAGATTAAAACTGGCAGAGTAATTTATAATTCAAAACATTTTTAACAAATCAATAAAAGAACCAGCAGAATAATTTATGTGTTACATGGGACATCGTAAGAGTCATTAGTTGCGAGAGCTAAATTGGGCGCAATGTGTGCTTTTGATTCACTAAAAATAACTGACTCATAATTTGTTCGTGATTCAGGCTACAATAGTTACACTGCATGTTTGTTTATGTGTGCAGCCCACAGTGCCAACTCGCCATTAAAACTCATTCTTTTGGCATTATTTTGTGTCTTTTTATTTGATCATGTTCAGTTGAGATTACAACCCACATTTTCAGGTAAAATATGACTTTGTTATTTCTATTTTGATTATTCTAAAATGTGCAAATGAATAATACTACTACTACTAAAGTATGAGTACGAATGTGCCCAACATTTGACTTATACTTGTATACTATACTTTTGAAGTATACTATACTATACTTTTCTGAAGTATCCTGTGAAAACAACAGCAAATTCATGTATTTTTACATTACATATTTAATGGATTAGTAACACTTTTGTGGAGTTCATAGACTGATATGCCAGCTGGGAATTACAGGAAGAGAGATGTAGGGTTTTGTGTGTGGGATTGAAGCAGGAAGCTCTAAACCATCAGCTCGGGTAAGTTGTCAAATTCACTTTTGAATGCTAAATTATAATTTTTGAATGCTAAATCATAAAATTAACTCTGTCCTTCGTCTTAACCAAAACCCCAGTAATAAAATCCAACATTAACCAAGGCAATATTGCAATATGTCTGCCAAAAACGTCATTGCAGGTTCCCCCAAGTGTGGCTGCTGAGGTCTTTGAACCCTGGCCCAGGATAAACACTCTCCAGTATTACATCTGGATTTTAGAGCCATGCTTTTAGGACTTGGAAGCGAGGGTGCTAGGTGGTTCCCTGGCAGCTCCAACGGGGAGCTGACTCACATGGCTGGCAAAGTCCTGGGGTTTCTCAAGCAGGCCTTCAGAATTCAAGCCAGTGGAAAGAGCTAAACCCTCCTCAAGCCTCCCATGCTGTCAAGAGGGAACAAATCTTTTGAAAACACAGCCAACTCGATTTGTAGGGTTTTTTTTTTTTTGGTCAGATGTCCCTAGCCAAGACAATGACATGACAGACTTGTTCTCTTCAGAGAGTAAAATTTATAAGCAGAAAATTAAGTGGCGGTTTTGTGGCCACTGGAGACCCACGATCTGAAATGTTTATCTGGAAGGAACACCGGAGACTTACTAAGAAATACTGGCTGATGATGTTCTTAAAACTCATTACTCCTTAGAACTTGAAATGATGAAATAACATGCATTATGTGGCGTCTACATCAGCTCATTACCAGCGTCTTCTCCTCCTTGAATTTTAACCCTCCAGCTCTGTTTCTCACTTTGTCACAGAAGGATCCTCAAATGACACATTTTCATAATCAGATCAGCTTATCAACTCAGGCAACTGTGCAGACACTTTATGATGGGACCAAGGTTATATGTGTGAATCCAGAGAAGACAATTTCCAAGTGTGTTATATCTTTATATATTACTTTATATAGTTTTCTGGTCCTGGATGCTGAGCACCACCTGTGCTAAAATACACCAGACGTCACACTATATATCACAAAACAGCACTCACAGAGGCCAAATAACCTTAGTTAACATGTCAAGGACTATCTAGTGGAAGGATGGCACTTAATTAATTTGCTTAATAAAATAAGGCACTTAATAAAAACGGTACTCAAAAACGTTTAGGCAAAGTTATTTCAAGCATTATTCATATGGATTAAGTAGGATTTGAGAAGGGTACATGGTTCAATCACATAGAGGGTGTTCAGTTCACTGCTATATCCCTTGATGCTGAGAAGGATTTTGATTGGTTGGACTTTTTAGCTGCATTATTGACTTAATCTGGTTTTGGACCCAGTGGATAAAGGTTATATGGTAATCCAACAGCAGCCGTAATAACCACTGGTCTTATATCACCATATACTGCACTGACATATGGATCTAAGTAGGGCTGGCCATTTTCTCCAGTCTTTATTTCATTGCCCTTCAGTCTCTTGCTCCTTTAGAGCTGACTGTAAAATAAATGGTATAACAAAGTAGTGATGTATGCAAAAAATATTTTTTAATTCACAAAGCATCAATAAATGTTGCTGATCTTTAGTAGCCCCAAAAGGTATGTGGACACAGCCAATATGCTGATCTATGATGTGCATGCTAATAAGCAACTAATTAATAGTGATAAATGGTCTCTAAAGTGTTACTAAGAAATCTAGCATAAGCACATTTTTCAAACAAAACATTTCACAAAATTAAGTTTGTTAGGTATCAAAATGCCAAACAATAAATACATTGTTCAAATTGAAGGCCTTGGACACTTTCTGGTTGTCATTTATAAGACTGACTGAAGTGACCAAATACTTTCTTATTATATTGTTATGAATTTAATACATATGCGGTATCATATATTATATCAGGCTATAAAAATAACTGTCAGAAGCTATACATTCTCAAGAGGTACTCTGAATATGGTGATGCAGTTCAGTTTTAAACAAATTACTAATGAGATGAAGTACTTAGAAAAATATGCCCAGACATAAGGGATATCCCTTATGTCTTAACTTGTCCTCTTCCCTTTATTAAACTAATTTAAAAAGATGAAAAATGAAAGAAAAAAACCCAGCCCAATTTCAGGGGGAAGGTTAATTTTTTTTAATTTATGATACTGCCACTGTCCATCCCACCAAATAATATAATGAGCTTATTGGGCGGTATCTCTGGGAAAAGAAAAGACCAAAAATGAATTCACATAAAATGTGTTTCTTGAGAGGAAAGGGGGTCTTTTGGAGACTTTAGAAATAGCCAACTTTCCAGATTTTGGTGAAAAACTGACATGGATCTTGACTGAGTAGCATCAAAGAGAGGTCCAACTTCACCATTTTATGCTGTTTAAGTTCTACAGGAGAAGCAGAAAGATGCAAACAAACTCATTTCCGGGGAGGTATGGAACCAGATTCATAATTGTAGGCATTTAACAATGCCAACATCACTATATATTACACTATGTATGACTTTTGCACAATCCCAAAATATTGATTGTAAGAAGAAAACAATATAGTGGAAAGAACAGATCAGTGATCTATATGGTGAATATATAATTGCTGAAGGGGTTGCAGGCACTCCACCCTTAATTTTGGCTATATTCCCATACCTTATAGCTCAAGTAATACATGATAATCGTGGCAGTAGAATTAGGTCAGATTAATCACAAATATTCCAGAGATTGTGTTTCAGCCCGTCTACATTCGACATTAATTCAGGATATTCATTTTACTGGAGTATCACTCTGGCCAGGGTTCAAGAGCTGCATTACCATTCCATTCTGTCATGTGACCGATGTCTGTGACATCATCAGGAGAACTGGAACGTTTGATCCACCCCTTGTCATTGTGATGATAATGAAGGCGGAGCGTGTCATCACTCCCTCCTTTGTTAATATTATTCATGACATTTTCTGAGAGTTACACATTTCTCCGTCTATAAATGATTTCCCACATTCCCTTCGGATCTGTCTCTGTTGACTTTTATCACAATATAGAGACAGTATTGAAAGCCATATGTGAAAATCAGTTAACGCACCATTCAGAATTAAGGTCGGGGAAATAATAGTTCTTTAAAAGTTTACCCAACCCCCCCAGGCTGGAGTTGTGAGTGGTTTGCTCTGGGGGAAGCTCAGTCATGAGTGAATGACAAACCCTGGACAGCTCCATTAGGAAAACAGATGGTGGGGGAGTGGAAAAAAGGCTATGTAACAAATGTAATATTGTTTGAACGCAGGAGGCTGCAGGACCTGCTCACAGCTTGAGCGCTTGGCTAGAACTCAAACCATCCGTTTTGGCCAGCGAGCGGCCGGCGGACGGTCGGTAACCAGCCGAGGCGCAGGATGACTCTCACGGTCAGTAGCCGACTTCTCCACGTCACGCATCAGGTAGTTATCTCCACAGCGCTCGTGAAGTGAGACCGTGCCTGGCCAGCTGTCTTTGAGGCCACACAAAAGAGGAGGAATGCTAGTGAGAGGAGAAATATTCCTTCTGGCACTGCCTTCATTTAAATCAGCTTGTCAGAGATGACAGCTGATGGAGGTTAGTGCTCATTTCCCTTGTGTCCTTTTTCATCTTTTTAACTGGAGAAATACAGTTTTGGTCTCCTACATCCATCTATTCCTGTGGCTATTTACCTCAGGCGCTGTCCTATCAATTCCCTAGCATGTCAAACAACAATTGTGTCATCATTTACTCATCCTCATGTTGTTCCAAATTTGTATGACTTGATTTCTTATGTGGAACACAAAAGAAGATGCTTTGAAAAATGTCTCTTTGTTTTTACTTAGTCAATGAGGTCCATTGGGGTTGTTTTGGACCACACTGACTTTCATTTATGGACAAAAACAGCTGAAATGTTCTTCAGAATAGCTTATTTTGTATTCCACAAAAGATAGGTTTGGAATGATGTGACAGTGAGTAAATGACAGCAGAATTTCCTTTGTTGGATGAAGTATCCGTTTAAGAGACAAAATATGGGAGAAAAGACAACTAGAACTTTGAGACTGTAGGCCATTCATCTCCTTATTTCATTAGTATTTTAACCCCAGCTTTAACCCCAACCATTTCAAAAGCATAGAGTCAAATGATCCCGAAGTGTTGCCCCCCCCTCATGGGAAGATGTATTTCAGTGGGTCATGCTGTTATTGCAAATGTCACCCAACTACGCCGAATGGGCTCGCATCTGCGACTCATTAGTCAAAACGAAGCACAAGATCACTCTACATAAACACACCCTGATTAATACCGAGAGTGTTGGCGTGTGACAGGATAAGACAGGGTACGGAGAGAGAGACACAATTACACGTTCTTACAGTCTAGACATTTCCAGAGAGAAACAACGGCAGCATACCCTAAAATACTAATAAGGTTATATTTGTGCTTTAAAAACAAGACTGAGGCTAAGTCCTGGCTCTCATTAGATACTCTGACTGTGTGAAGGAGAATAAGGACAGAGCCACAGATAACAGCGCCAGGAGAAATCCAGCCAAGTCCTTCAAAACTGGCCCAGCGAGCACGAGACACCTCGCCGGCTCACAACATCCAAAAATATGCCCATGTATTTGTGTTTAATCATCTTCTACACGGATCCCAAAGGAAACATCGAGTGACATTTAACGCATCATCAGAAACAATCAAAACGCACTACGTTCATTAGATTGAAGAGCAATAACTCTGAAATAAAGGAAAGTCACTGCCATCAGAATGAAACTGCCACCCCAAAATTGCGACTGGACCTTAAGTGCCTCTCTGTGCTATTTTTAGCATTCTAGAGTTCTTGGAAAAAGTGGTCACTCAAGTAAAGGCTGCAGTGCCCAATGCCAAACTCAAAATGGCCAAGCAAAACCGCTCTGGGGTCCGTGGAGGCTTTTTGTTGGCCTTAACGTGGTTTGACTCAAACCAACCCCATTAGTGGTCTCAACTGAGCTGTGTCGACTTCCTACATCACGTTACATTGGACCTCACTTGGGACTGTTGGGGAAAAATCGTAAGACATACCCATTAGGAAATCAATGAAATATAATGGGGCGATGAAAAATCAGCACCTCCTCTCAAATGAAATGAAACGGATACAGACTCAAAACTGGTTTACCGATCCATCTCTGTCTTCCTCTCACTTCTTTTCTCATCGGTCAGACTGTGTGTGTGAATTGATTTGTGCCCTCTGAAAAGCCAGGCTTGTATTCTAAGTGGTATCTTGTACCATTACAGCTTGGCACCCTGTGTGGAGGAAACGAGGGTGATCAGAGCTGTAGACCCTGCCACTGTCCTCCATCAGCTTTAATGACAGCCTCACTGACATCCAAGACTCTTAGAAAATGACAGCCGCAAGAGAAGGAAACTATATATATGAATACACCACGTTATAGTGAGGAAGATTTGTGCAGGTTATTTTTCTCAAATTACCTCTCAGGCCGTCAGATCAATGAATGCCAACGCAATCCTTGGAAAGAGTTGGCGGTATCATATTATTAACTTCATCTAAGACGCTAGTGATTCTTGTTCATTTTCTGCAGAAGTGTTCTGCTTGTTTTGAGCACAAATCTAACAAAATTTATGCTTAATAAAAATGGTGAAATATGTCAAAACTACAAAAAGAAAAAAAAAAGAAAAATGCAGCAATATTTATTTATTTATTTATCAAATAAAACAAATTCAATACCATTATGACCAGACTTAATGTAAAAAAAACAAAAAAAACAAATAGCATAGTAGATGTACTATCATATTAGTTAGTGACTATACATATGCCATGAGCATGCAAATAAAATACAGGAACAAAATGACTGATATAACTGTACAGTTGAGTTGCAATGACAAAACCACATATTTCCACAATGTATCCTTTAAATCAACTTGGACTTGACACAGCTCCATTTTTATAAGTTTATTTTCGGTCTGAAATTATATTCTCCATTTCTACATAAATGGTAAACATCTATTGTGCTTATAATCTAGTGTTCCAGTTGTGCTTATCGCCTAGTGCTCAGTGACTTCAACTAAGTATCTCACCTTGTTTTATTTGCCTCCAGCAACATCTCACATTGGAAAGAGACTCTTGTTCACAAACACACCAGAGTGTTAATGAGTTCCTGAAATCACTACCTAAGACCCGAGGCTGGGCTTGAAGAGGCTGACAGGTACAATGATGGAAACCAGGTGTGTGTATGTGTGTGTTTGAGAGGGTCTTACAAATTGACTTTGAATGACTGACTGTGGCTATCCACAAAAAAGATATTTTATTTAAAACACGTTAGTTTAGATCATGTATTTGTTTTAAACATTGAATATTCAGATAAAGAGTTAATGATAAAGATTACATGATTCTTATGAGATTGAGTGGGCAGAAGCCTTTGGCTGTATAAGTTTCTAGTGAAGGTCATACCCATTAGTTTGACCTTTGACCTGCAGTGCCTTACAGGGCTACAGCATGATTATTCTCTGACTGGGCTGGAAGGTATTCAGTTGACCTTCTCAAGAGAATCTGGACAGATAAACAAAAGAGCCTGCTCATTTTTCTGGTGGAAAGATTATGCATGGCACATGGGATTTCTTTATGCTATGTTTTTATGTTACACATGTGTACATGTTTGTCTAAAAGTATCTGGCAGAGAGAGAGAGAGAGCCAAAGAGGGCAAAATGTCAGTGCCTCTGTCTTTCTATTTACAGTACAGCTTGTCCCTTGTTTTCATTTCTGTAATCAGACCTGCATTAATTCTGAGTTGCCTGTGTTGCCACTGCTGGAAGCTACATGACCTCTAACCTCAGGAACTGTCTTACTGTTTACTGTTGACCAATTAAGACTGTCTGCCAATCAATAAAGAGCAAAAAAGTGTCCAAAAGACAACTTAAGTGTAAAGTTCCTAGGTTATTACTAGAGTGAGCTCCTGGCACAAACCTCAAGATGGTAGAGATAGAAATGCAATTATAATTATATATTTATTTCTATACAACAAAATTATCAATTAAAATGTAAAATGGACTATTTTATCCAATAGTTTTTTAGTCCTTAAGTGGAACGAAATGAAACAGATTTAGCTCCATGACAGATGCTTCAGGTATATCTGACTCAAGATAAGTAGGACTATTACATAAGTAGCTTAGCAACATGCTATCAGCAAACCAGAGCCCCTTTTCCCATTTCAAGATGTTTAGCATGATATATTAATTTCTGAGAGAGGTAAAATTAGAGTTTGCTACAAAAAGGTTTCATTCACCACTAGCAAATGGGAAAAATTAGACTATTAATTTGATTGCCTTTTTTTTTTTTTTTTAAATGACCAATGTAGAAATCAAAAACCTTTATAACAATACAGAGAAAAGTACTGAAGAGAGGGCTAATTATGACATCATCGCTTGTAGGCGGGCCCCCCGTCTCATAGTTCACAGGGCATTCTATGGTCTCTGCAGGAACGCTTTTCTCCAGTCCAATTCCTACAGACTGATCATATAATACACATGCACATGACCTCACCATTTTCACAAATGTTGTAGTTTACACTGATAACAATAATGGCATCATTTTTAAATACTTGTGCTTTGAAACCCATTTTCAAAACTTTACGTTTTAAGGCCCTCACTGGACATCTCACTTTGAAAGTGTCAAAGGAAGCAACAAAATATAATTTTGCAGAAATGTCACAACAGGCATGTTTTCCAGCGGCCAGGGTCAAAGAAATAACTGACAGTACAAAACTGAAGCATTATGAAATAATATCATATATAAACCACATTTCAGAGGATGTCAAAACGAGCTCGAGGGAGATAAAACACTATTTGAGTTCAACAGGGAGGCAGCATCTCTTTTACAAAAATTTGCATTGCAAAGCCTATTTAATCTCATGTTCCATAATATATATTTTTTATTTTTGTATAGTTGATTATTTTCTCATCCAGCTTTAAGGAGGTGCACGCCTACTCTGAGAAAACGCCGCTGGGCACATACTTTCAAGCACCACAGCCGTGCTGCAGGGCTGCCTGAGGTACCTGAACTCACATAATGGCAAATCAATTTCATCCTGACCACTTGAGTGAGGTGAGTTTAGGGCATAATTGCTGGGCCAGAGAGAAAAAGAAACAGGGAACTTGAGAGAAAGAGACAGAAAAAGGAATGCAACAAGTGGAAAAATAGGTGTGACATATTGTAGAGAGAAAAAGGTGTATGAAATAGGTGGGTGAGAGTAAGGGATTGTGAGGAAAAAAGGACAGTATTAGAAAAGGCTTGCTTTGTGAGCTAATCCACTGTTCTCCTCCTGCTCTTATGCTGGTGTGAAACCAATAGTGTTATCCAGGCAGACGCACCATAGCATGAAAGACACACGCACACTTTGAACGAGTAGCTGAGACAGCGGCACTGATGCAAATAGCACCGTTTAATCAGATTCCTAATACACCGCCTGCATTGGCCGGATTTGCCGAATTATCTAGCACTAGGTCACTGAAGTCCCTGGACTATGTGTGGCTGTGTGTGTATGAGAAACAGATGCTTCCAAGGAGCAAGGCAGTCGCTATGGCCAGTATCAGAGCAGACCCCTCATTCACACAGATACACAGAGCTGAGGGAAACACTTCTAGACATTGGATGTCTGTGGGGCTTTTTGCAGATAGATTCATTCACACACCACCTTTATGCCGATTTTTCACTCGCCGACAGGTTTTGCGAAATCGCAGACAAATGCCCGTAATTCCAGTCCCGCTCGAAAACTCCGGTCTGAAGCATGCGGGTTCTCGCGTTTTTTTCCTTATCACTTCTCGCGTGTGTTTTGTTGTGAAACGTAGTTTGCGGACCAGACAGAGTTGTCGGCTATTGTGAAGTCATGCAATGTGAAACCCACTGTCGCCGATCCATCGTGCAATGTGAACACAGCAGCAACTGAATGCTACCCCAGATAGTCATGCAGTGTGAAAACAACGGCGATCCGACGAGTTTGAAAATCGTGCAGTGTGAACTCGGCATTAGAGTAGATGTCATCCCTGGCTCCATCAAATGTGTTGATAGCAGGAAGGAGGAAGGAATTTGGAGAATAAAGACATGTTTTCCACTTCATATATTCACCTTGAAATGTTCTCCTACAGAGTGGCTTCATTTTCATCTATGTTCACACAGCTGTTCACATCTGTGCTTCTGCTAAAAACAAGACAGAGAATGTAGAATTATTTCAGGTCTGATGAATGTGTACACAAACAAAGTAAACATACATCTTGTGTGATCATCTTTTAACTCAGAATGCATGTGTTTTGTTTGACACCACTTATACCAAGAATTTGGCTTATATTTGTCAAACTTATAATGTTAGGGCTGCACTCTTGACAATTAGTTGCTGCTTTTAAAGGATTAGTTCACTTCCAGAATAAATTTTTCCTAATTTACTCACCCCTATTTCATCCAAGATGTTCATGTCTTTCTTTCTTCAGTCGCAAAGAAATTAAGTTTTTTGAGGAAAACATTCCAGGATTTTTCTCCATGTAGTGGACTTCAATGGGAGTCGATGGGGTTGAAGGTCCAAATTGCGGTTTGAATGCAGCTTCAAAGGGCTCAATCCCAGCCGGGGAATAAGGGTCTTATCTAGCAAAACCATCAGTCATTTTCTTGAAAAAACAAACAAACAAAAAAACACACACACACATGAGATGGAGAAAATGAGATGGAGTTTTTCGCCCTACTGTACCTTTTGGAACCAGACTACAGAGATGAAGAACTTACCACGCGTGACCATTCCAATGTGATTATGTAATTCTCGAAGTCGCACATGCACATCGCAGAGCTAGTGCAAGATGAGCATTTGTGGTTAAAAAGTATATCAATTTTTATTTATTTTTAGAAAATGTTTCGTTAGATAAGACCCTTATTCCTCGTCTGGGATCGTGTAGAGCCCTTTGAAGCTGCACTGAAACTACAATTTGGATCTTCAACCCACTGGCTCCCATTGAAGTCCACTATATGGAAAAAATCCTGGAATGTTTCTCTCAAAAAACTTAATTTCTTTGCGACTGAAGAAAGAAAGACATGAACATCTTGGATGACATGTGGGGAAAAGGGGGGTAGTAAATTATCTGGAAATTTTTATTCTGGAAGTGAACTAATCCTTTAACTAATTGTGGACATTGTTGATTTCTGCAAAAGCCTGGACATGTTTTTTTGAACTGGTTGAGCATTGTAACTAAACACAGACCTCTATGGCAAATCAGAGGCATTTACACTACTGTTTGTTTGAGGTCAGCAGGATTTTTATTTTATTTGATTATTTTTTTAAACTAAACTAATTATTTTATTCAGTAAAGATGCATTAAATTTATCAGAAGTGATCAAGTGTATAATGTTACAAAAGATTTGTTTCAAATATGCTGTTCTTTTACATTTTCAATTCATCAAAGAAACCTGAAAATAACGTCCACAAAAATATTAAGCCGTACAAGTGTTTTCAATATTGACTGAATCATTGAATATATTCAATGTTTCGTTAGCACAAAATCAGCATATTACAATGATTCTGAAGGATCATGTGACACTGAAGGAGTAATGGCCATTGAAAATTCAGCGTTATCATCACAGGAATAAATTACATTTTAAAACATATTAAAACAGAAAACAGTTATTTGAAATAATAATAATATTTCACAATATTACTGTATTTTTGATCAAGTAAATGCAGCCTTGGTGAGCAGCATAAGAAACTTATAAATATCAGAATGTTAGAGATCCTAAAAAGGCGATTTTCAGATTTATGTATAAAACAGAAATAAGGAAATTCAGGAACATCTCATTTCCAGTATGTACAGTATTTTAGTGTAAATTTGATTAATCATACTTACTAATCACTAAATAATTTACTTTTTTATTTCATAATTGTGCCATTCTACTGTACACAGAATCCAAAAAGCGATTAGCAAAAGGCAAGGGCAGGAAAAAAACACACAAAAACAAAACACATAAAATCAATTTCTGAGCAAGTCAGTTAATTGCTTTAAATTCCTCATAGACCCACATCTCCTCAATTTTCCCCTTTCGCCATCTCTTTTATCGGTATTCCTCCCCATTCCTTTCCGTTAGCATTTCTCCCAGGGGGTTTTTAGGCTTTGCCCGGTTGGGGTGGCGACGTACTTTTGTGTGTGTCTGCGAATACAATATGGGTTTAACATCTCTGAACTTAGGAGCGAATCCTGGATGCCGCCAACAAACCCAATTAAGCGAGAGTCAATAGAGAGCAAATTAAAAAGCCTCTAGGCTTTAAACGGTGCCAGAAAATGCCAGTCGTATCAAGATGGTCAGGGCCACAAACAAAGACGGGGACGGCCCCGGTTTCATCCATCCGCTCTGCAGTGCCTTGATTAGACGAGAGAGGTTTAGTGCTCTCTTTCACAGGGCAAGAGGAGAAGGGAGTTCATTCACACAGGTCTATGGGTCGAACAAAATGGCAGCCATGGGGGCGAAAGGCATTGAGCTTGTTCAGCGAGGTGTAAACGACCACCTCTCAAGAACCACAATAAAGAACAAGCTGTGATTGAGAGAAAAACCTGTGAGGAACTTTGACATGGATTAAGTGACGAGAAAAGAAAAAGTTGGTGGTTAGTGCCACTCAACATGGATAGATGTTCTTTTCAGAAGAAACACAGAGGCGGTGTACATCGAATAAAATGTGTCTGCAAATGTGTTCTATCTATCTATCTATCTATCTATCTATCTATCTATCTAGTTCTAGTATGGCTCCATTAATACTTAAAATGAGACAAAATGAGCTGACAATATTAGCAGGTAAGTTCAAACTGAAAACTACTGTGGGAAAAAAAAATCCTCTATTTTCTTGGAGTTTCACTTTTTTTGCCTGATGAATGAACAAACGAACGAACGAACGAACAACGAATAAATGATTTTGTAAGTAGGGTTAGTTGTTCTGGTATTTTCTGTATGATTTTGAGTTGTAAAAAGATACACAACACAACAAGATATACATTTTAATTACATTAATGTTACATTAATAACATTTTAATTACAAACAATGTCTCTTACCAATGTCTCAAAATAAATTAATAAAAACTACTGAGTGCAGGAGCAATATCAATGTTAGCCCCCAAAATATTGTCATTTACACCCTCATATGTGACCCTGGATCACAAAACCAGTCATAATGGTAAATTTTTCGAATAAAAAAGCTTTCCATTGATATATGGTTTGTTAAGATAGGACAATATTTGGCCGAGATACAACTATTTGAAAATCTGGAATCTGAGGGTGCAAAAAAATGAAAATATTGAGAAAATATTTGAGAAAATCGCCTTTAAAGTTGCCCAAATTAAGTTCTTAGCAATGCATATTACTAATCAAAAATTAAGTTTTAATGTATTTACAGTAGGACATTTACAAAATATCTTCATGGAACATGATCTTTACTTAATATCCTAATGATTTTTGGCATAAAAGAAAATCAATAATTTTGATCCATACAATGTATTTTTGGCTATTGCTACAAATATACCCCAGCGACTTAAGACTGTGGTCCAGGGTCACATATGTATGATGTTTTCATTTGTGAAAAACAAGAATGAGGGGATTGTAAACTTGTATAAAAATGTAAAAGTAGTCCAAGTGATTTGTCTGCATTATTCCAAGTATTGTGAAATCATTAGATCCTGAGAAAGTACATTCTCACTGACCTTTTGTCTGAGCAGCACACACTGCTCACAATGATCTGATACAGTGCATATCAGAAACTTCCTCAGGCACCTGTTCTCTTTAATGTAAAGGACTTCCTTTATCTCTCTGTTCTGGATTTTGATTTTCTCTGTGGCTAGATCTTCTCTATCTTTAACAAGAATAGTCTCTCCAGTAAGATGACACTCATATTGTCGGATTCATGTCCCTCAGTGCACCACTTAACTTGCATTCAATATTTCTGGAAGGTTTTCCTCTCTTCAGTTGCAATACAATAGTGCTCCCCACCTCTCGTAGCATCTAATTTAAACAGTTCTTTGATGAACCCCTTCATGTTCTCAGTCATGAGGGGTGGTGGTAGGTTTTTGCTTTCTAACCCATCTCAAAAGGATTGGAACTGATTCCATAGCTTCTACCCTGCCTTTTACCACCGGGGACTTAATGCAGCCTCCCCCCACCAGTGGCATGAGAACTGCGTGAAGGCAGTGCTTTTTCCTCGACTAAAGACCCTCTCCTGGCGCGAGGTGAAGCGAAGAGGGCTAAACTAATTACCAGACCTGCTTCTCTAAGCCTGGAGCTCAAGGAACACAATGGAAGCTTCTGCTTCTCTTCTATTCGTTCTCTTCCCCACATGCTGCCATCACCGCAGCCAACAAAAGGACTCCATTAGAGTAATTAACAGCTAAATGAAATGCACTCTTGTTTTGTGTGTTAAACTAATTTTTTCACCCAACCACCCCCTCCTTTCCGACCTTATTTTTTCCGTGTGAAAGAAAGAAGACCTTTCAGTTTTCCTTTTGGGATATTCAGCACATTGAAAGCAGCCAAAAACGCAAATGCAAAGCTGTGAGGGATTTCTACAGTACCTTTTCACCACCATCCTGTGATGTAGTTTCGCTGTGCTTATTATTTATTTATTATTTGAAAGTAAATAAATAAATCTGCCATAACAGTAATTATTAGTCAAAAGAGTATCAGGGAGCCTTAGTCTCGAGGGCTGGAGTGTTGGTTTGGATTTGGACAGGGTCTAGATGATCATTTATTTTCACATCGGTACAGTTTATAATTAATAAGAGTCTGACGACCTAAAAAAACATTAATTTACTGAATGTAAAAACAATCAGAGGAAAAGAAGGAGCGAAAGGGAGAGAGAAGAATAAATAGGCATAGAATGGATTTTTTATCATTGTTCCATTATATTGTTGAGAAAAGAATTGGGGCTAATTGTGGAAATGTTTTTATAATTCTGACAAACTTACTGTAAAAGGGAACAAAGAACATTTATTTGACAGATTGATGTCCTCCTCCTGGAAGAGAGTTATCTGATCCTGAACTTTCAAATCGCATTAATAATTATCCCGGTGCTAGTAATTATGTATTTTAAATAGTGCATTTAACCTCGGAACCAAATTCAGTTTGTTTTAATTAGGGATTCACTGATATTAAAATTCCTGCAGATACCGATAAGCTGACAACTATTTTACTTTATTATATAAAGTTATGACAGATAATTGTTAAATGGCTTATTAAAATTCTATAATAAATAAATACATATAAATATATAATGTTTGTTTATATAAAAACAGATAAATAGCCAATAGCTAATGTGGTACTGATGTGCACTTTTAGCTTTAATTAATATCTCTAAAAGCAACCACAACTACACAATTTGTGGCTCTAAATTCTAAATACCTGCTCAAGAATAAAAGGGAAATCAAAGCTGCTGATTATTTTGCATGTTGTACAACTGTTTTAGTATTGTGCTACTAGATACCTGTGGAGCAAATTTGACATCCTCATCCTCAAGAACAAGTCTTTAATTTATTCACAGAATTCCAAGTTCAAACAACTATGGCTATAATGGCTAATGAAGCGCAGACATAAGAGATAAATTCATGTAAATGTACTTGCATTATGTTTATTTATGTTAATGTAAGCTCTCTGTGTCTCACTTTGTCCCAGTGAACCCCAGGCAAACACAGCAGGTGCCGAGAGCTTCACAGACATCCAATTTGACAGCTACACATCCTCCAATCAGCACTGAACTGTGGGATTGTGTGCATATGTGCTTGTGCATGTGATTAGATGCAGGTGTGAACTGGGTTGGCTTTCAGGAGAGATGTCTTAGGGAAACAGGTTAAACGCACGCAGTCCTGTCTGCGGTAGGTCCTGTTTTACAAATGTGATTTGGTGTGCTGCACGCACTTCGTCAACAATGCACAACGCACTGTCAACACTTCAGTCTCTGTGCTCCATCTGTGTGACAAAAGTATACTTAAGCCCTCTGAATGTTGATTATTAATAAGTAGCATTAAAATCGAATCAAAGATTCATTCAATAATAAGATGTTTTGATCGCAGCATAGTTCTGCTCTAAATGACCCTGGAGGTTTCTAGAATGTTGAACTCTTCCAGAGCCATGTTGTGTTTAGTCTGATATATCGGCCCCTTAAGGGCCCATCAGAGCATGTCCGTCTGACGTGTTAGCAGGCAGGGGTAGGAGTGGACGCACACCTGTGTGTCCATCGCCAAAATGCCCTTTTCCTAAACACTCCCACTTGAATAGATGTCGCACACAAATATTCACCCCATTACCCTTTTCCCCTTTCTCACACACCCACCCACACACATACAAACACACACATATTGGTACTCCTGTAACTAAGAGAACTTTCCATGAGCGTAATTTTTAATTAAACATTGTTTATTTAGCCACTTGAATTACTGGAACAGTTGCGATGCATTTATACAGTAGAAAAAGTCTTAGATCTTTGAGTTCAGCTCATGAAAAATGGGGGCAAAAACAAAAGTGTTGCATTTATAATTTTGTTCAGTGTGTATATATATATATATATATATATATAATTACAACATAAAACATGTATGTACACAATAAGTGCAGTGTACCACATGATTAAGTTAAATGTAAATACAAAGTAATTATGGACACTTAATATAAAGTGGGACCCCTCTGTCAACAACAAAAGTTAGAAAATTAATAGGAAACATTTTAATATTAATAATTATTATTGTTCTGCATAAAGTGAGTATGCATATATGGAGGCCATTTAATGGCATTTTCAGTACAAAACTGTTATGAAACATTAAAATTATTATGAAACACTGTAAAACATATTAGCAACAATTTAATTAACCCAAAAGCTAATACAAATGTTGATATAAGAATTTTACTTTGGAGCACAGAATTCACAAAAAATTAATACAATTTACTGCAGTTTTAAACCACATGTGTTTTAAGTTTTAATCCATCTCTAAATAAAACACAATTATATAAGTGGACTTCACTCAAAAATCATACATTAATGAAACTGGATATAACCCTAACTTCCCCAACTCACCATTGGCCTGGGTCTTTCCACTACAAAATAATGAATCTGACAGGATAAATGCTTCCATATCAGTTACATCTGTGTTTGATGAAAATAAGTAACATTTCATGTTTTGAAGCAGAAATATGTTAAAGAGAGATAGGGAGAGTGTTTATAGTTTTGATGTTTTAATCTCTTCTCAGGGACGCCCTTGGCTATTTACTTTTATCAGAGATGCAGTTGAACTTCCCTCTTTAACTCTTTTTCTCTTTGCGTCTCTAGCACACATACACGCACGCACACACACAGCGTTCATTGTTTTTAGAGTTTAGCCTTGAAGTTAATGAAACAGCAGCGGGAGGTAAGCCACAGGTTTTTTTTGCTATTAAATGACTGTTTATTTCCCTGGATAAGCTCCCATCCCAGAATTCAGTCCACGAAAGTTATGAGTTTTCCTCAGTAGAATGTGACACAAAAGTAAATCTGTTTCCAGATCAGGAAGCGAGACCAAGACATAGGGGAAAAACACGGAGTAATTAAAAAATGGTAAGAAACACTATATACCCATGATGCCTGGTGCATACTTGTTAGTCTAAAAGGTAGCAAGCATACATTTATCTTCATTGTTTTTCCACAGCTTGCGTCTCTAGCTGCCTTGTCTATCTGTTGTTTTTCCCTAGTAAACAATTCCCATGTATATTCTAACCCAGGTCAATGTTTTACTACAGGTCTCCTGTTGTGTGGTTGTTATTTTGCATGCATAAAGATAGGGGCCGATTCGGGGCTCTAATTTCTCCACTGTGGTAGACTGAGACAGCGGTACGGCTCCCTCTGATAGCGCTGGCGTAAAACAACACTCACTTTATCAGAGTCAGGCTGCTGTAATCACTAGCCTGAAATTACCTGTCCTCCATCAGGCCTCAGGTGACTGCGCACATTAACTCACATTCTGTTTTTTGTCTCTCTCACAACTAGAGTCTGAGGCTGAGTCTCAATTCATGTAAAGAAAGTTGCTCCTTCAGACTCCTTTAACAGGTGCTGTTTGTGTTTGTATGTAAACATTAAAATACTGTTCACACACAAAAACCTATTAGCATACCATCCAGGCTTCTTTAGCATTTTATCGTCAACAGTATAATTTGGGACGGACTGTCCTAATCTTGCATGTTAAATATGATGGATGATATGCAAACTGGGATGCAGCTTGTTCTGAGAACTGTGTGACTGCCCTTGTGAAATAGTATTGTACATGACTATGTACAATAGTGTGCTTAATTGTATTGAACGTGTACTTACAGCTGAAATTGTGCTTGAAGATAATATAATATTAATTAAATAAAAAGGCCACTTAAGTGTACTTAAAGAGAGTACACATTCTTGCCTGTTTCTTAACACATTTAAGTACACTTTTTTTATGTGCACTTTGCACTGATGTCAAATTAAAGTAAATCCTTGTTTTAATAATTATTTGTCATGCTTTAAAGTATACTTATTTTTGTGCTGACTAACATACTTAAGCCGTTGATTATATTTTTAACTGTTATCTGATATTACATTTAAAGTTGATATATTTTAAATGTTAAAATTGCAGCTTTATCATTACAAATCTGTAATTAAAATATTTATAAGACATGCAAAGGTCAGTATAAATAACATTCAAGCATATTTTAGTTTGCCATAAATGTTTGTGATAATATAATATTAATTAAATAAAAAGGCGACTTAAGTGTACTTAAAGAGAGTACACATTCTTGCCTGTTTCTTAACACATTTAAGTACACTTTTTTTATATGTGCACTTTGCACTGATGTCAAATTAAAGTAAATCCTTGTTTTAATAATTCTTTGTCATGCTTTAAAGTATACTTATTTTTGTGCTGACTAACATACTTAAGCCCTTGATTATATTTTTAACTGTTATCTGATATTACATTTAAAGTTGATATATTTTAAATGTTAAAATTGCAGCTTTATCATTACAAATCTGTAATTAAAATATTTATAAGACATGCAAAGGTCAGTATAAATAACATTCAAGCATATTTTAGTTTGCCATAAATGTTTGTCAGTACATTCGGTAGTACACTTTAACCATATTTAAAAAATAATAGTATTTATGAAATTACATATAAAGATGCATCTAAGCGCTACTTGAGTGCGTTAGAAAGACTCTTTAAGTTCAACTAATTGCATTTTTATTTAATTGTAAATAATGTGCAACTGAGTGTCTGAAAGCATTACATTCAGTTTGCACTTAAATACACATTTTTCAATTTTGTAATAAGTACCCTTTTTAAAAGTTTGTTCCCACATAAGTGGGATGACTCGTTTAAGAGCACTGGGACATTTTATGGGCAGAAATGCTAATGCATGGTGCTGTCAAAGAGTTGGAAGGCATGATTTTTGTCCTGCATATACCCTTAGATCACACCAGAGACATGCTGTTAATGCCATACATTAGTACAAGCTGAGTGTAATGTCTTCAGGAGGAGAAACTGCTGCAAAGAATGGAAAGACAAACAAGATTACTGCATCCAAACTAGCAATTTTGCAGCAGAAGGTATAATAATGCTGCTTTTATGCTAACAAGCCGCAGTGCTTGTTCATGATAAAAGTCAAAGTTGTTCAAATCTCAATTGTTCTCCAACGAGCAACATAAAAGATATTTGACATTTGGTTGACATTTTAAACTGTAATCGGTGCATTCAAAGAAGGTTAAAGGAATACTTCACCCAAAAATGAAAAACAGAAATTGAAGTCATTCAAATTTTCCCCTCAGTGATTACTCTCATTAGTATTGGGGATTTTGAGATGTTCAGATTTTTTCTCTGATTTGTTCAGTGAAATTATGCAGGAGTGATTTATGGAATCAATGATTTGTTAAAAAGCACTGAGATGTTCATGACGAAACAAGCCTTGCTTTATTAGACTTTGTGTATCTACGAATGTACTAAGAGACTTCAGTGCAGTGTTTAAGCATCAGTTTCACTATCAGAGTCACATTTACACGTTTATAACTCATTCTGTGATTGTTTTTAATGAAAATGATTAATCAAGCTGTCGATATACAATAAGTTTGAGGTCTATAAGATTTTTTTTTGTAAAGTCTCTTATGCTGATCAAGACTGCAATTATTTGATCAATACAGTAAAAAAACAGCAATACTGTGAACGTATTATTGGAGTTTAAAAACACTGTTTTCAATTTTAATGTTTTTTTTTTTTTTTAAATGTACTTTATTCCTGTGACGACAAAGCTGAATTTTCAGCAGTCATATTCAGTGTCAGACTTCAGTGTCACATGGTCCTTCAGAAATCATTCCAATATGCTGATTCGATGCTCAAGAAACATTTCTTGTTATTATACATGCTGAAAACAGTTGTGCTGCTTAATATTAATTTTGCTTTAAAATAAAATAAAATTAAATCTTACTGACGTTTATAATGCATCCACTTTCATCCAGTCAGTCAGCAGATCCTTGTCCACAAACAAGGCTAATTTGTTTATTTCATCCATGAATGAGATTCACATTCAGTTTATTCCCAAATAACAGGCCATGTTCACACTCAAATGCAAAAAAACGGCATTTAGAACGACATGAGGGTGAATAAGTGTACAAAATAATGTTCACGTTTTTGGGTGAACTATTCTTTTAAAATTGGACTGGCTTTTATTTATGTTGCTTTGTGACTGTGTTAGGAAGACTAAGAATGACGGGTAATGCCATTCTCTCTGTATGGGAGATGAAAAGGGAAATTTGAAAGGTTCTTTAGAGCTCTCCGAGTTACCCCAGCTGAGCTGCAAACAAAGGACGGGAGAGCTTTTTTGCTTGTTTTCGCTCTCTCGCTCTGTCTTATGATGTACCTCTCTACTAATTAATTGCTAAATGCAAAGAGCAGATAAACCCTCTTTAAATGCATTCAACAGATGAAAGACATGGATTATAAAGAAAGCACTGGGATATTAAAGGATGCCTTTCTAATGAAAACTTTCATTTTCCTCTCCTGCAGTCTCTCTGTTAAATCCTGTCCGTTCTTCTGTATTTTCTCTTTCAGAGAACAGAGATTATGTTTAAGTGTGTGTGTGTGTGTTGGGTCAGTAATAACTGGCCTCAAAGCTCTGAGAGAGAGAAATAGAGTGAACAGACCTTTGATGGCAGCCAAGTTTCGCCACTCTTTCCAGAATCCAGTGACTCGGCTGTATCGCCCCGTGCATGTCATGCTACAGTTACCATAGAAACTCACCTGGTTGGATTTGTTATTGACAGAATGACAAGGCTGAGCATGTTCTGTATGTGAGAAATCTGTGAGCAAAAACAGAACTGCGATACACACAAAAACATGCTGGAAATTCAATCGGCACACGTCAATGGCTTGAGGAAATGTTTCAAGACAACAACAAACATGAACACAAACTGAACATATTAATAATGTAATAATAGAGTAGGGCTGTCATGATACTAGATTTTTCACTCCACGGTTATTGTGGCCAAAATAATTCATGATATCGATATATTGCGATATCTATAGAAAACTTGGGGAATCAGCCAAATTAAGTTTTACTTTGTTTATTTAGTTTTTCTTTTTACCTAATGAACATAAGGATACTGATAAACATATGGGCACATGCATTTTCACTTCTTCTTCTTCAGGTCACAGCTGACCTGAGACTCTGGCTTTCTCCGTCTTCTTTGAAGCTCCCTATGAAATAACAAAAGAGAAAATACTGTCAAATTCAACAGTATGATGAATAAAAAATTAACATCAAAACTGATACTTTAAAGTAGCGTTTCCCATTCCTGGCAACTTACTGTTTGAACATCGTACTTCTCAGAGTAGTGCGGCCAAAACCACTAGAAGGCAAGACTGCAGCCATTAGCCAAAAAAGTGTAACGGCTAAAGCTAAAGCTTCTGGTCTGGCAGTGCGTTGGAAAGGAGACCAGAGGCCATTTTTTTTTTTGAATAGATGTCAATGGAGGAGAGGCTTCACAACGCTGAATAAACAGCTTTTTAGAGGAAATGGCTTATCATTTAATGAATCGACAGCCTATCTGCTAATCTGTAAAAATGTTTTACACTAAATACTTTTGAATTGAACTATTTTTAGAGTTTACCATGAAAAAACTGCTGTTTTATAAGAGAAGTCACTGACTTTTTGCGACAGGTGGGATTCAGCTTACAGCACTTCTCATTCATTTCTATGGTATCCGTAAACGGTGACTGAGTGTCGCACAACTCTGACTGAAGTTCAGTGATGTCAAGGCTGTAATTTGATTGGTTATTAAGGGACACGTGATCCAAGTTAGCCATTACACTTTCACCAATAGTAAGTAATACAGACCCTCTCATCTCCATATAGTAAGATTCGACTTGCGACATGCGGCGTCGCAAAGATCGGCTGCCGCCTGACGAAAGCAATGCATTCTGCTTAGAACATTTGTCCAACTTTGATTGGCCCTGCAGCCGCCTTACGATCACATTTGCCATTAAAGTACCGAGAGAGCAAAACGAGACCAGCCGCCGAGGCCAGGCACTGCAGTTGCTCAAAATCGGCTGCGAAAGCCTTGATGACGACACTTTATTCTCATTGGTCAGATTCTGTGATGACAAGCACGACATGTGTTGCGTGTTTATTCTAACAATTAAATTCCAATACTGCTCACAAATCTGTGTTTTTATAACAGTAAAAGTTATCTTGAGTAATTTTTTATCAAAAACACTGATAAAAGCATATATACCCCCACTTTATCAGTATTTAGTATCCTATATTTTTATATGCTGAACTTTATTCTTGAACAAATGATGCTGTATTAAGCAGTATATAAAAAGTGTTTCTGTTGCTCATAAAAATGTTTCTGTGTATTTGACAAATATTGCATTTAATTCACTTTATCTGTGATAAGAGTATGCAAACACCGTGAGATCGTCACTACCGGGAGCAGAAAGTGTCCGACTTGACGTCTCCACTTTTAATTCCGCCCCGACTGCAAGCGGCTACTCTCTCCAGCCGGTGGAAGGCTAGTCTCGAACATCTCGAACAAGCCCATTGTTAAACAAGCCCTAACCCATCTCGAACAAGCAAGCCTAATCTCTGGCGCGGCCACACGCTGCTTCTTCTTCTCGATTGACAGATGTCAGCGTTAAGGCACAATACTGCCAACCTGGGAGGACAACCAGGTACTGGCTCTGGAGTAGGCTATTTGTGTGTCGTGTTATTTAGTGTCCTGTTCATTTTAAATATTGTGGTTATCGCCAATACCGGTATATCGCAACACCCAAAATAGAGTTGACATTAAAATGCTTTATGTCTTTATATGTCTAATATTCTCTCTCTCTATCTCTCTCTCTCTACATCTCATAAGCAGTGATGAAACACTAATGTTAATTTAATTGTATGAAAGAGTGAAAAATATAGCTAAATCTTCACTTGAGCCTCCATTGAATCCGGATGCTCTCTTTTTTTTTCTCTTTCTCTCTCTCTCTCTTTCTCTTTACCTGTCTAGTCTTTACGACAGGCAATTTAAATTTGAAATGTTGCCGATTTAATGAACATTTACTGACATTTTTATTTTCTTCCTTTCCACAACTCTTCCTCATTGTTTTGATTATAAATGTTAAACTCACCCTAGACACTCTAGACTCATGAATTACAGTAATTAATCATTATAGGTTGCTGCAAAGTATTGCAATATAGCAGTTTCAAGAGTACTGCACAGTTATAATGTCATTATCTCTGCCTATACGTACAGAAAAACAAAATCCAATTAAAACAACTTATATAGTGATTTATTATATGTAATTATATAATCAACAGAACATATCTGTATGTAATTATAAAAGCAGTGATAAAGAGAGAACTGTGGGATGGAGAGACAGATTGTGTGTGCATCTGTTGAAGGTGGTCATGAATGAATCTGTCTAGAGAGTTTGGACATCTTCTCATTCCAAACATCTTCAATCACGCGCAGATGTAGCTGCAATCTATCACCTACCCCACTGCTATATACAATACATTAAGAAATCAAGTCAAGGAAATATATTTTGGCTAAATCTAATTTAGTTGGAAAAACATAGACGACCCCCTAAAACTTAAACATACTGATCCAAGAACCAGGCTGTCCATTTTAATGAACTGGAATAGAGAAAATTCTTAATTTTAGCGTTAATTTTAAAGACGCTGATCATTTTCTTCTAATGGAAATCAATCAATCAATCAATCAATCAATCAATCAATCAATCAATCAATCAATCCTTCAATCAATCAATCAATCAATCAATCAATCAATCAATCAATCAATCAATCAATCAATCAATCAATCAATCAATCAATCAATCAATCAATCAATCAATCAATCAATCAATCAATCAATCAATCAATCAATCAATCAATCAATCAATCAATCAATCAATCAATCAATCAATCAATCAATCAATCAATCAATCAATCCTTAGTAAAACCATCTCAAGCAGATCTGACAGCCTCCAAAGGCTTATTGTTTTGTAGCCAGCGTTCTGTTCTTTCTGTAGAAATGTTTCTTTGCAAAGTGTTTTCAGTATGGAAATATTAATTGATTGTCTCCCACACACGTCGTGTTTGAGATATACCCAGATTTTTAACATTACAGCATGGGCATTGTATAGACCATTCAAATACTTTAATAATTCATTTCTTGAAATAGTTTTTACTTGAACTGAGGTTCTTATTGCTTTAGTTTCTTCTCTTACCATGAGACATTACGTAACTTCTAGGCTTTATTGAGCAGAAATCATTTTTCCTTCTACCTGTACAATATTTTCTGTGCCACTGGCAGCTACGAAAGCATAACAGATCCACCCCTTGTGAAAGTACCCAATGTTAAAGTCTTGTTTATTAAACTATTAAAGGCAAATCAAACTCACAATCCTGCTGTTGGTCTACGGTTAAATCTGAGCCATGATATTTAACAACAGCACTCTTGCTCGAGCAATATTGCTTAAATTAAATGTAAGTGAAACTGAAATGGAGCAGATCTCTCTGTCACACTTTTCCCCCCCTTTTCAGCTACATAACAGTGAGTGAAAGAAGTAAGTGTCCTGTGTTAGGGAGAGGAAAGAGTGAGAGACAGAGCCATAAAACAGAAGGAAGGGAAGCAAGAACAAGATGGATGAGGGACAGGGCTCTGCCCGTTAATCACAGCTGGATCTTTCTGAGGTGGAGAGGACAGAGGAGGATACAGCAGGTTTGATGACGACCCTTCGCTCCTGTACTCTGGCTGGGCCCCCGAAGGCCAATGCAGCCCAGAGAGAGCACCTGCACCTGCATCTGGATGAACCTGAAAAGACCCCAGATGTGGAGCTGGACACAGCTGACAAGAGCACTCTCCTCCACACACTCACGTGCTGTAAATATGACATAATGCTCTTGTATAAAATACACTGTATTTTGAACAAATATTTTTAGTGAATAACTCATTTAAAGACTGATTATATCACGAATGCATAACATGATTGGTGGACTTGCTAAACTAACTGAATTTCATCCAGCACAACAAGAAATTGACTTAAATGTGACATTTTGAAGAAGAAATCAATGTGTAATGAAGTGCAGCAGAGCAGCATAATACAGATTTGGTTGTAGATGAAAATCTGATAATTCCCTCCGATGTCTGTGGGGGTTGTGGTGCTGCTTGTCACCACCTACTCAAAGATATCTTGTGCCACTGAATAAATCAGTGAATTAAACTTTTTAGTACAGATTAAAATAGGTTCCAAAGATTCTCAAGTCTCTGGGATGAATCTAAAGCCTCAACACCAACTACGTACATAGTACAGTATGCTAGTAACAAAAGTGACAAGTCATTAAAAACCTTCAACAGTGCAGTTTCTGTACTATGCAGGGATTTAAAACCAGACTGAAAAACTTTGTGAATACTATGTAGATCTAGAAATGAATACAATTGTCCAAATACAACCTTCTCCAGTAGTTTGGAAAGAAACTGACGTTTCGAGATAGGTCTAAAATTAGCAAAAACTGATGAATCCAAATTAGATTTCTTGATTACTGGTTCCACTACTGCATGTTTAAAATACTTAGGTACAACTCCCGAGGCCAGGCTACTATTCCTTACCTGCCTTACGAACAGTTCTGTCAGGACCACTATCGTCAAAGATGATTGACAATTAGCATACAGTTTGGATTGGCGGTAGCATATTAAAAATGATGAGTAAAATGACTTTGTAAACAGCTTTTCTAAACATTCATACCTCTGGCTGTATTAGGCCAAAATTATCTCCAAATGAGGATGACTAATTTTCATCAAGTACCAAGAGTCCTGTCAGGACTAAACAACAGGATATACTCTAAGAAGGACTCTTTGTACTGACATACAGTATTTCTCTGTGACTTGTCCATCTGTGCTCATTTAGAGTGAACGCTTTGAAGAAGCGTGTAATTCAGGTTAAGTACTGGAGAAAAGAAAAGCGCTTTACCTCGATTAGTCAGCGCTAAGCCTTTCATTTCAGCATAGAGCAACAAGTTCGGCAAAATGGCCAACTATCGTTTTATATAAAGGCTACACATTTTTCTCACCTTTTATGGAAAAAAAAGACAAGGAAAGAGGAAAGAAAGGGTCACCATTTGCCAAAAGGCTGCACACACCTCTGTAAATGCACTATTTTTTATTTGCTTGCAAAGACCGAAGTTGTCAAAGTCAATTTTAGTCGCTGCTTTTTACTTTTTCATTCTTTTATCCTGTATTCTCTCCAGAGAGGCTAATTTATCATAATTTAGAGGCACGAGCTGAATGCTTTCCGCCTTTGTCTGGCCATTGCCCTCTATGCTCCTCTGTGCTGCATGAGAAATGGAGAGAAAGAGTGCAAGGAGGGACATAGAAAGAACGAGAGAGGAAAGGTCAAGCTTTTCCTCCCCTCTGCAGGCAATCACACTGACACCTGCAGGCAAACAGACCCCAGTCCAGAGAGAGAAAGAGAAATAGAGTGAAAGCATGAGAGGTTGAGAGGCCATGTGGTGTCCAGGCAGGTGTGGGTTAAGCAGGTATGTGTCTCTGTGTGTGTGTGTGTGATGGTGAACATGAATGTGAGTGCTCAGGCACAAAACTGTGTTCGTGTGCAATAGTAGGAGACTTCTGAGCGAACAAGAGGGTCTGGCAGCACCCACCCCATCATTTCTCACAGTAATAACTCTTGCCAGTGCTGCTGCCAACAGAGAAAGCGAGAGCATGAGAGAGAGGGATAGGTAGAAAGATAATTTTGTGGCAGGGAATTTCTGATGGCCAATAGCGAACAGGGCTACGACTATTCATACAAATGTATTTTCTGCTGCCCAAACTCTTATCTCTGTGCCTTCTATTCTACAAGAGAATGAGTAAAGGATGTTCAATAAACTGTGTTGTTCATTTTTATCCTTTGTTCACTTGTAAAGCAGATGTTTTTCATCCAGACACAGTTGAATTCTTCCTCAAGAGCATTCTAACATTAAAATAATATTTTATGCAAAAATGACAAAGCACATATTGCTTTCCAAACTCGTACAAATTACTTTCTTTCTTTTTTTTTCATGGAACACAAAGTAAGTTTAGCAGAATGTTCATGCAGTTCAAGTCTTATGAAGCCATACAATATTTTTGGACTAAAATATAAGCAATATTTAGTGAAATAAGCGGCAAAGCTTTTAAATCTCACAAATGTATCTTATGTTATATTTTTCATCTGTACATACATTTAAACATATTAGTCTGCTATGATATGTAACTACAATAAAATATTCAACAATTTTGAGAACATACTCTTATGATAACAGTTCAGGTATTACAATGGACAGTCTATATGCACAATACATAATATGAATTTTTCCCGTATGTACTGTATGTATGTAATGTAATGTAATTAACTACAAACGTTTTTAGGCTTTAAAGACAAACATACACAGACAGGTAAATATATTGTATTTGAGATGATACCCATAACATTTATTTACATATTGTACAGTATGCATAAACATGCGTACACACACACACACACACACACACACATATACACAGACTTTTTTTTTTATTGACAGTCTATAGAAATTAAATATGAAAATGAGTGACATATAAAGATGAAATTTCAAACAAATGTATTTATCTGTTTGATTATCTGTTTGAAAGTCTTTTTCAGCTTGGACCAAGGTGGATTAAAGCTAATATCTGTTCTTAATGTCTGTGAACTTAGTATATATGTATACGAGGCTGAATGGCAAACAATGGCAATGGCAAACAATCATCTGGATTCAGCCTAGTTTGGATGGTAAATATATTTATCTGTAACACGACTCAAAAGAGCGATTCATTTACAAATCGGATATCGATTTGTTGGTTCTGATTCCAAACAGCTGACAGAAAGTATCGGACATATTTAGGATGTTAATCATCTTTTTAGATCATTCGGTTTGATTAAACTCTGTTTTACCTGACAAGCATATGCAAGCTCACACCTGCAGCACTAGCATTGATTTGAACCGGCATGTAATATTTATGAAGAATATTTTTTATTCTGCTTTTTCTCCCGCTGGCAGCCTTTTTTTTCTCTTAACCTATGTTGACATATGAGTTATGTTATGTTAGCTGATTAAAAAAAAAAAAAAAAAATGTAGTGTCAGGTTTGACCATGGGTTTAGAATCACACGAGGCTGAGTAAACAATTATTCCTTCAGTAGCTCTAGGTTTCAAACCAGCAACCTAGGCTGTCACCACCTGCATTCTGCTTTACTTTAACCTTTATAAATTGTCACTTTACCCTTCTTGTCTATCAATTGTCCTGTTTTTTGAGAACTATTGTCTTAGTCATCTCCATTGCTTAAACAATACTGGACTGATTTATGAAGATCCCTCCACAGAACACCAACAACGTCTCGGTTACGTATGGTAACCCTCGTTCCCTGAAGGAGGGAACGGAGACGTCACGTCGGATGACCGACGAATTGGGATCTCGCTTAGAGAGACCAATCAAGTAGATTGGTCTCTATAAGCGAGATCCCAATTCGTCGGTCATCCGACGTGACGTCGAGAGTGACCGACTGAAAGGGAACTGTTATTATAAAAAATAATCGTATGTAACAAATCTCTGTATATTATACTAGTGTGTATTAGCTGACTGCCAAATGACATCTAAACTACCCCACTTCACTTGAACTACAATTTGGCAATAACTAGTATGAAAATCATTAATTATTATTTAGTGGAACAGCTATAAATGTGGTGGGCCAACTCTGTACCTGAGAAAGCCAAAACAGCCAAAGGGACCAAATTTCTTCCACTGTCCCGATAATGATCTCAAATAATGAGAAACAGAGTCAGACTATTACGATTCATCCCAAACAAATCTGCACTTGAATACAAACTATGAAAGAAATGTCAGATCAAGTGTGAAATAGGCACCTTCTGTAAGTCCAACTCTATAATGGTTCTTGGAATCGCCTAGAAAGACCTTGGAAAGTGTTTCCCAAACCGGCTAAAGCTCTCCTGTGGAGGCCTGTAGGAAAAAGATTGATGCATTTCTGTCCTACTTTCTGGACAATTTGCTCTCAATTGATGTGCAACACCATCTTTTCTCAGCCTACTGGCCTCCCCTTCTCTCTCTTCTACTCAAGGAGCTCATTTATCTGTCTTTTTCTTTGCCTTTTCTCCCTCAGCCTTTCTTGTATATTTCACAGTTCTTTTGAAAGGTACATTAGAGGGTAATTGAAAAGGCCCTCATGTTGACATGCACTGGGCCTCATCGAGGCTGACACTTTGCCCATATCGCCGATGTAGCCTTAATTACGTGCTTTGAGATTGAATCGATACCGTGTTTGGAGTAAGGGAGACACTGCCGCCATCCGTGGATAAGTGAGGGTCGAATCTTGGCCTAAACAAGTGGATGGGACAGTCTAAATTGAACCTGTCTGCGTATATACACAGCCAACTGTCATCAGTGCTCAAAGACAGAGACTAAGCACACCGTGAGCTGGTACGACACAGCACGACTAAAGAACGACAGAAAGTTACACAGATCTTAATACAGGACAATCAGATATGACAAAAAGTCAACATCAAAGGCAATGCTAAAAGCTTTGAATGTGCATTCAATGTTTTTTTTTTTAGTCAAAGAATTTTAACCATAAAGACAAAAAGCTTAAGATGAGCCACATAAGATAAAGACTCATATCAGTAGCCTAACAGGAGCTCCATATCAATATCACACGACCAGCTTTATTTGAGTAACCCCCTTGTTATCAGACACTTTCCACCGTTATAAATTAATCATAGTTGAGATTATTATTACTGAATGCTCCTTTAAATGGTTAATAATCATTTTTACATCATCATATTTATGATCATATCACAATATTTATTATAGTAATAATTCTGAGGGGAAACCAGTGTAACTGCTGGTCATAAAAAACATGCACACCCGTAAAATCACTGGTGTAAATAATAAACTGGTGGATATAGTAAAACATGATTAATACCACTTAAGGTTGGAATAATAGTTTATCATAACACATAATATCCCTCTGCAGAAAAATATATTGAATAGATACTATTCACTATCTAGTTATATAGACCTCTGCTAAACATCTTCTGCTTAAATCTTGTTTAAGGCTAGCCTCTCAGTTTCTTTCCTTTGTTCTCCTTTACTTTTTCTTACTCTCTTCCCACTTCTCCACCAAGCTACGCATTCCCACACAATTAAATCTCAGGGCCCCTGATTCCCATGGCTGCCGTTAGTCCTGTACAAACAGCCGATCTGGTTACAGAATGTCAAAGAACACATAAGAGTCGGCCGATGTGTTTTACTTCTTCCTGTTCTGCCTCAGACATCGACTGTATTTCATGGACTGTCCTGGAACCAGGTAGATGTCAGACATCAGATGAAAGTTTTAGGGCAGTGTTTTCCAGCCTCTTTTGTCTCATGCATCCCCATAGCCATGTCATTGAAGCTCAATAATAATCAATATTATTAAATACACTTTTGTCCTGCTTTCCGAGGCTGCATTTATTTGATCAAAAATATTTAAAAAGTTATATTGTGAAATATTATTACAGTTTAAAAGAAGTGTTTTCTATTTGAATATATTTTAAAATGTAATTTATTTCTGAAAACAAAGCTTTTTTTCAGCAGCCATTATTATGACTTCTAAAGTCATTCTAATATGCTGATTTGGTGCTTAATTATTACTGGTGCACAACAATCAATAATAGTTCTTATTATTATCAATGTTGAAAACAGTTTTTGCGGCTTCATATTTTTTTGTGGAAACTGTGATACATTTTTTTCAGCATTATTTGATGAACATCATTTATTTAAAATGGAATATATGCAGAATAATTTATAATTACTTCATATAATCAATGAAAAAATAAGCAACATTTACACTTTTTCCCATATTGAAAAATGTTACATTTACCCCTGGTTGGGAATGACTCTTTTAAGGGATTTTTAGTGGATGTGGAGCATTCTTGAGGTTCAGTCTGATGGATGTTTAACAAAATGAAACCAAATACAGGTTCCTACTAAGTGTGGATTGCAGTCAAGGAAGCATTTGACAAATGTTCAGACTTGGACCTTTAAAGTCAGCTCAATATATTTGCCCCCAGACAGTGGTTTGTCCTTCAAGTGCTTAACTCCGTCGGTGAGCGATCCTATCTCTGTGCTATGCTTGAAGTCAGTTTATTTTCCCCGGGGCCTAATGACTCCAGCAATAACTGTAAGCGTAACTGAGCGGGCATCCATGCAGCGCCAGAGCAAAGACATTTACCACATGTCACAGGAAGAGTGGCAATAAGTAATAGTTTTTTATACCTCTCTTGAGGTGTGTGTGTGTCATGAAGAGGTTATACATTGTTCCATGAACCTGTTTCGTTCCAGACAGGCTGCGCCGTCATGATTGCATTAAATGCTCACTTGTCCTCTACAGCACTCTGTCGTCTCCGCTTTAATAGTTTCTACCTCACTTAAGCTCAAATGCCTTCGTGTCCTAATTGTGGGTAATAACCCAAACGCACTCCCAACATTAGTGCACCATTTACCATTAAGACAAAATAGATTCATTCATCACGTATGATGTGCATAGAGCCTTTGAAGAGCTATTTTTCGTTGTGCCATTGGGGTTTAATGTGTAATGCCGTGGTCATTTGATGACATTAACAGGGTTGTGTGGAGATGATTAATGCAAAATAAAGGCTGACGTTTCACTTCAGTGTACCAGCCCGTGGACATATTTCTAGGCTTACTATGAATTTGTCACATGGGACATGCACCTGGATCAACTGAACAAGGTCGGGACTGGGGTTGGTTCTTATCAACGTAGCATCCAGCCTGTGGATTTTTCTTATCAACGTAGCATCTGTTTTTTGAGGTACTTAATGGTTGGGATTGGGAAATTCACGAATTGTTCACTGACCTTCAGGGTGATTGACTTTTTAAAGGAATTTCTGTCAGCTATTATCAGTTTTTAATGTCTTGACACATTAAAATAAAAGGCCCATTTGTAATTATTAAGACCTGTTTAAACCAAGACAAATGTTCTGTGAAAGTAACGATGCAGAAGCAGTGTTATTTTAGTATTATTGAGATACAATTATAGATTTCAATAACCTTTTAAATTAGTTCTAATTTTCTCTCTCTCTCTCTCTCTCTCTATATATATATTTTTTCTTTCTTCAAGCTTTAGTAATTTATGGTTTTGTAACTATTATTATTATTATTATTTTAATATGTCTATATATTTTTTTATTAATTTTCATTTAAAATTTAAAATTATTATTATTTTTTGTTTTAGTTCTAAAACTAAATGAAAATGAGAAAGGTTGCCTTGGCAAATAGAACATTAAATAAAACATATTATTTCAGTTAATGGTTATTTAATTTCAATTTTTGTTTTAATGGTTTTAGTTTCAGTTAACTATAATATCCCTGGTTAAAAACAGTGTGTATCAATATGTTTACCAGAGTAACTGGTAAACCAGGGTTTCTGCTTTTCTATAAGTGCCACCTACTGCCAGAGAGTGAATTTGCAATTTCATGTATGTACAAACACATTTTCATGCTGAACATTTGTACTGGTGTGAATAAGCCTGAAGGTTTGGCAGTTTATGTAGATGACACTTAAGGTGTGAATTTCTGTAACAACTTAGTGTTACTATGGTTACTGCCACACATAAACGCAAACGTCTGTTCACAAGTGTTTATTTAGTGCACTCTGACTGAAGCATTTAAAAAATCTGGTGAAATGTGTATATGTAATTATATGTAAAAGGGATGTATACTTTTAAGCCTCACTGCCTAGTGTTTAATTTCAACTTTTAAAAGTCAGTCCCCCTAAATCCCACAATAATTTGCACCCTGGGGTTGGGGTTATAGGACTGCTTGTTTGACAGAAATATTGTTGCAGGACCAGCAAAGGATGTTGAGGAACATGGCCCTCTTGACAAAATCTCAGTAACCTTTGAAGTAGGTTTGCTCTGGGCTTTTAAAAACGCTGCTTCAACCTTTCCTGTCTCCTAGTTTTTCCCTCCGCACTTATAGTTGGGAATTTGGTCACGTTGTCAGAAACAAATTCAGCTGACTCAAAGAAATGTACAAAGTCACACCAGTGGATGCCTTTCGAACTGTTTTCTATTCCTTGTGAGCTCTCAGGTGTGAAAAAAGCCACATTGCCGTGTTTCCTTTCAGTACACCAATCAACACTTCCAATTCCCAAAACTGCTGTACCACCTCAAATCTCATAACATTTCACGGTATTTGAATGATGTTGCTGACAGTCACCTGTGGGATAGATTAAACTGCTGATTTTTTTTAGCCTGTGCTTGTTTGACAGTGGCATCTAAATACATGGTGTTCCCGACACAGCGGCAAGAAGGATGACAGCAGACCTGTGATCGAAGAGCGATGCAAGGCATTTGTGAGCTCGCACTGCGGAGGTGAGAAAGAGAGAGCACTGAATCTCAGCGGAGTGACTCGGAGATGAGCATAAGCCTCTGGGAGTCTCTTTAATCTTGAACTTTCATTTTCATTTAGCCAAGACAAACTTCACACTGAAGAACAGAAACTAAGACTCCCGTAAATGAAGAGTAGGCCTTAAAAAATACAATTAAAATAAACCAGCCTAAGGTGGTTTGCTGGTCTTAGCCAGTCAAGCTGGTTTATGGTCAAGCTGGGAGACCAGCTTAAACCAGCTATGGCCAGAAAACCACATTAAAGCATAAAACATCTTATAGACAAATCTTTAAGAGATTTGTAAATAATGTTTTGATGAGACTAAAAGCACACCAAGTGTTTCTCTTATGAATCAGCTGAATAACTGATGTGTTTGACCAAAGAGAAAAACTTGACCCAATTCACTCTTCTGGTTCTAATTACTATTCCCACTTGTATCAGAACTATAGCGAAGACAAAAAGCAAAGGAAGAGATTGAGAGGTAAACACGCATCCACATTTTATCTGGTCAAAGTGTATAGGTATTGAAATGACCTGCACACTGCATCATGGGAAATTCCTTTTCAGTGTGACCTATATTAAATATAGACAGCAAAGACAGAAACTAGTCCATTTTGACTGGGACACCACTTGAGGAATTTTAACCTTTTAATGTGACAAAGTGAATCAAGGTTATTCATGTTTGAACACGAAGGCAGAACATGCTCATTTACAAGGAAGTGATGTACATGTGCTCTGATTTTAATTTAAAAGCAGTTTAAACAATGATGAGCATACTGTCAAAACCTGGAGAGATGGGTTCAGGTGCACTGCTAATGCTAATTATAATGTCCTAAAAGTAGCAGAGATATACAGAAAGACAAACATCGTCTGTGGCTTGATATAAACACACATTATGGCCTATTTTTTTGTTTAATAATAATAATTGTTGTTATTATTATTGTTTTTGTTCTTGTTATTGCTATTATTATGCTTGATATCTTTGCTTAACAAAACATTCATTTAAACATTAGTTTTTGTTTTAGCAACATTTAAAATGGACTAGCTGAATAAGTGAAAATGGCGTGTTTGGTGGTGATTGAAAAGCAACACTTTAAGCCCAACTCTACAGGTTCTGACTAGATTTGACCTTAAAGGAGAAACACTGAGGAGGCAGGAGATAAGGAACAAAAATAAAGTCTTTCAATAAACAGAGATAAAAAATGCCAGTGACTTCAGAAAAAAACAACTTAATTAAAGATATAGTCTTATCTTGCACAATTTAGCTTATCAAGACAAAAATACTGAACTTATAGCCTTGATGATGATAGAATTGACACCTAATTTGTTCAAGGCAAGCTGTACATGCCAAACAAGCCAAAGGCCAGATTCACCTGGTTTCTCATCCTCCTCTTCTGTCTGCAAATTCCTCTCTAAGTCTGGTTTTGCCGTACTGCAGCTGGTGGATGATCTGGACTGTTGTTCATTTGAATTATTCCCTAGTAGCCAATAGTTGATCCGTCGTCTGTCACTAGGACTTTTTTTCCTCTGTCATGTGCCATGTCAGTACCGTGTGATGGATTCGCTCAGCCACGGATGAAAAATTCAATGCAAGTTCAGTAATCCATGCTGAGCCTGCCTGTGTGGTAGAAGCACACTGGAAACGGCATAAATTAAGTTGTAAGCGCCTTTTTAGTCCACCCTTCACACGATGCATTGCTTCAGACATTATATGTCACATCAGTCCATCATTCTGGCAGTACTTATTGAACTTAAATTTGGGGACGTGTGCCTCAGTGACTTTTTGGAAGGCAAGTACGTTGCAAAGTTTTGTTAAAATGCTCATGTCTGTGAATAAACTAATGCATTCTCTTATTTATTCATCGGAATTATTAGGAGTCTGACCTTTTAAGGCCCCCAGAACACATTGTCATCTTCTAGTTGCAGCACCAGGTATTGCTGCCTGTGCATTTCATGTTACTATGCTGACTATTAATTAACCAAACATTTTGAAAATGAGCCAGTTACCAAACAGCCCAAATGGAATATGATTCAGTTTTGTCTCAGTCTAGGAATGTTTAGTAATTGCATTTGTGACAATGCAGGTGTGTTTTATAAGTAGTATTTTTACTATAAATTTTTGTAGTATATATGGCATTAAGTTAAATAACATGTATTTGCTTTTTTGGCAACTGTGTCATTTTATATATTTATTAAAAATACTCCCACACAGCACTTGTGTTCTTTGCTTTCTGCCAGATGTCAGTCTACGGGTCTATAAACTCAGTTTTTGCATTTTGCTTTGTGTAGGCGTGACAGAAAACATACTGTTGTGGCACTGGATTCGATACTGAAGTTTAGGTGACAAAAACAAATAAATAAATATATATATAAATAAATACAATTCATGTCTGTTTTGTTATTTTATTTTGATAGTTACAGAGGTAAAATAAACTGATCTTCAAATGTATCTTGAATACATTCATGTAAAATAAATGTATGTATTAAAATACAAATATCTATCTATCTATCTATCTATCTATCTATCTATCAATATTGCTTATTGGTAGTGTATACTGTGATGTACTGTATATACCGTAGCTGCCAAACAATATACATAGCAGTTGATATCACATAAGCTGGCCTGTTCATTTGACTGTTTTTTCCTGGAAATGTTGTGCACATAAATTTTCCTCAACAGTATTCAAGGACATTAATGAAAGTGGACTGCTCAATTTTAAAGGACAGAAATAGAGTAATTTTCTACAGTATGAAGATATGTTATTAAATTGCAATAACAATTTCATAAAACTGTCTGACTGTCAAGTCTATATCACAACAAATAAGGGTACAACATTTTAATGTTCATGCACATAGCCCATGACTTGTTGCTAGACTTATGAATCAAATAATAAGAAAATAATACAAATAACTGAACGAAAGACCACACTGAAGTCCAATAAATTCTGATTATGAGCTCATATGAACAATAGCAGCTTAGAGATGTTGCAGGACAACCTTCTGACATTCAAACCTCTCTGAACGAGACATACTCACAGAGACCTAAACTCATCTTTGGGGAGCATCACTGGCTCAGTGCATGGAAAGTAACCACCCCGAGCCCCCTGAACATAGAATCTGCAAATGTATATACAATACATTAGAAGTTACTCTATGTTGCGAGCCTTTCCCTGGCAAAAGCCCAGATTTCAAAGCCTCAAACCACGACGCATTACTTAATAATGTATCCACCCTTATGCTGCATAATTTACAAGCGAGTGAATTCAGGAATAGGTATTTATATAGAATTCTCCTCTAGTTAGAACATGGCAGCCCAGCTCAGAGGAACGTCTTGACGTGTAGCTGTGAATTGAAACATGAGGCAAGGCGCCGTGATCTTTCAAGCACCGCAAATAATATCTGAGAATTCATTCCAAAGCGTAAATACTCAAGCAAACTCGCCTTCTTCTGCCCTCATTTGAAACGCAAGCAAATATAGAGTTTAGAGCCGAAGAGGATGTGTGTGTGACTTCCATAACTTCAAAGAAGCATTCATGCTTTAAAAAGATATGCCACACTGTTAGCTGTTAACCTTTGATATAGAGACTGATATTATTAAAAACAGCCATTAAACAGGCAATGCATTTTACTGTAGCTGGCAGGTAGTTGGTGGTAGTGCATGGAAATTGCCTTCAAGAACCATGACTGTGCCTCACGGTCTACAAACGCAGAGCTGCTTTCCAGATTTCAACGGCAGCTGTATAAAAACTGTTATGGGCTTTTTTTAGTATTGGATACCACAAAGAATAGAAAATGAGACAATGAAGTTTTAGTAATGTTTCATTTGAGAAAGTAGCAGTAGATGTTGACATACAGTAATAGTACAGAGCGATAAAATGAATGTGGATAGCATAATTGAGATGATTTGTTGTTTAAAGAATTTAATGATAAATCTTTGCACTGATGCTGAGTTTTTATTGCAGATATTAGTATTGAGGCACATCTGAGAACAGTTGGAGGCTGCTGGGATCTTTATTTGAAACTCCCAGGAGTCATGTGAGATTACAAGTTTGTCTGTACAGATTGTACTTTTCTCAGGAGAAATATCTGAGGAGCAGGAAACGGGGAAAATTCGGTCATCATTTACTCAACTTTATGTCATCCTAAACCTGTTTGACGTCCTTTCTGTAGAACACAAAATACAACATTTTATTTTATTCTTCTATATAATGATATTAGTTCTTCAAAATATCCTCTTGTGTTCCACAGAAGAAAGAAGGTCATACAGGTTTGGAATGATATGAAGCGGAGTAAATGATGACTGAATTTTAATTTTTTTCTGCCCACTTTTAGTATGTTCTGAACAAAACAGTGTTTCAGTGAGATCCGGAGATCATGCCACAGACCAGACTGCCAGAAAGAGAAAGAAGAAAATCTCCTACTCCTTTCATTCACGCTGGAGAACAAATCCCTTCCTATTTCTGATTCTGCCAAAGTGCTTGGTCCAAAACCAGCTTCTGATAAATGAAACTGTTGAACTTGATATTCTGGTGTTCAAATGTAATCTTTTTTTATAGGCTTCTTTCAAACCCTAGAATTTAAAGGACTTCGGTGGCATTACCATGCTATAACTTAAATAGTAGGTTTGCACCCACAAACTCAAAATGAAACTTTCTTCGCAAAATGTTATCAATAAGCAGTTGAACAAAAGTACATGTGGATACATTCAACCTCTACAAACACTGACAAAATGTCGCTGAGTTCTTCCCAAAAAACATGTTTCAATGAAGTAATTATATGTTTTGCATTGGAGTACTTCCAATGACAACTCATGACCTCTCTGAAATATGTATCTCTGAGGTAACATTGCACTCAAGGTCTCCAACATAAACTATTAATTGCTAAACTCTGTAATTGAGTTGCGTTGCATGTTATTTACTGCACGTAAGTCTAAGGTCTAAAGTGAACTAAAAGCTGCACTGTGAAAGCCACCAGATATCACTGCAGATTTCATTCAGTGAGCCTTTTAATTAAACATCTGAAAATTAATTCTTCAGTCTAACATTCAGTGAGAAATGCTAAAGGTGTCTTAAGAGTAAAATAACTCCTGCTGGGATGTCCCAGTCTATTCTGATGGGTTTGTGGACAAAGTGAAAAACAAGGCAAATAATAGAACGAACAAAGAAAGTCAAAGTAAATGTCACTCTTAACCATTTTATTTCACTGAATCTTTTTGTAGTGAGCCTTATGTGTACTAGATGTGGACATTGAAATAATAGTACTTTTTACGATGTGCAATAATTGTACTATATGCTGCTGCTGTCAGACTCTGTTCCATGTTTTGTCTGTGTCTTGCTCCCCAGGTGTTCCTTTCCCATGTTTAATTTGTCCCAGGTGTTCCCCATGATGGTTCATTGTGACATCAGTGGTTCAACTGTAAAGTTACGAAGCTACGAGAATACCTTTTTCATCTGGGTCAGCGCCGCCACACGCTCGCGTCATGATACTGTCGTGAACGCGCGTCCACAAGTGACGCAGTAGAGACGAAAATGTGGAATAAAGTCGTTATTTTTCTTTTCTTTTCGCAAAAAAGTATTCTCGTAGCTTCGTAACTTTACAGTTGAACCACTGATGTCACACGGACTACTTTTGTACTTTAATTTTTGGGTGAACTAACCCTTTAAGGCCCTATATCTTTCAGTCCCAGAGATACTGTAATTGATCAATTTGGCTCCAGAAGTAAATTCTTAAATTGTACACATTTTAGTGGTCAAAAACCATTCGAAAACAGTTAGTTTAAATTGTAATAATTAAATTTGTTTTTACTGTTTTACTATATTTTTTGAGCATAAGAGACTTTTTTTCAAAGCCATTTAAAAAAATCTCACCAACACCAAACTTTTGAATGGTAGATTATATAAAAAGATTTTATTGCTTGAAGTTCAAGGTTATTTATTTATTTCAGGTTTTACAAAAGCTGCTGTTTACATTAACAAATAATCACAATAAAAATATTACTATTATAAAACAAATTTCACACTGATTTTGACAGTAAATAACTCAATGCCTCCACCCTGTGGCCACTTGGGGAAACTGATTCTCTCTGCTAAATCAACCAACCAAAACATTCATTAACACATTACATTTACATTTAGCAGACGCTTTTATCCAAAGCGACTTACAAATGAGGACAATGGAAGTAATCAAAATCAACAAAAGAGCAATGATATGCAAGTGCTATAACAAGTTTTAGTTAGCTTAACGCAGTACATGTAGCAAGGTTTTTTTTTTTTTTTAATATAAATAAAAAGAAAACAGAGAATAGAGCAAGCTAGTGTTAGAGGTCTTTTTTGCTTTTGTTAATTGTATAATAAATTAAAAGAAAACGGATAGAATACAAAAAGATTAAAAAGCTAGTGTTAGTTTTTTTTTTTTTATAAAGAAAATAAGCAGTAAATGAATAGAGTGCAAGTCTAAAAGGGACAAGTGTTTTTTTTTTAAGAATAGAATTAGAATAAAGAGTGCTATGGTTAGAGGGTCAAATAAAGATGGAAGAGATGTGTTTTTAGCAGATTCTTGAAGATCGCTAAGGACTCAGCTGCTCGGACTGAGTTGGGCAGATCATTCCACCAGGAGGGAACATTTAATTTAAAAGTCTGTGAAAGTGATTTTATACCTCTTTAGGATGGCACAATCAAGCGACGTTCATTTGCAGAATGCAAGCTTCTAGAGGGCACATAAGTCTAAAGTAATGAATTTAGGTAAAGGGGTTCAGAACCAGTGGTGGTTTTGTAGGCAAACATCAATGCTTTGATTTTATATGTTTATTTTTAAATTTAATGTGCCTTTGCTGTAAAAAGAAATATTAATTTCTTTCACAAAAAACAACAACTTTTGAACAATATTGTATATCCACTATTAAAAAAAACAAATAAATAAATAAAATTCCGAAACAAATTTATCTGTTGATCTTAAAGTTGATGTGTTGTGAAAGATAGAACTTAAGACAGTATAAACTATTGAGTTGACTGTACTTCTATCCCTCAAGGCCTCGTTTTAATTTGTGTGAAGATTAAACACGACATCTACCCTGACTACTGTAAGTATGGCTGTGGTATGCCATTGTGCCCCTTTAAGAGTTAAGTAATCTCAATTCAGGCTCACTTTAATTTCCTCCTCTTTCCAGCAGAGCGTATGTTCGCTGCACTCTTTCCATTAGCTCACATTCTTAATCCGCCTGTGTCACTCTGAATCTGAATGAGTGATGGACAGGGAGTTGGAGAGGTAGAGGGACATGCTGTAATGAACGGCTTAATGGACAGAGACAGAGAGACGCAAGGAGAGGAACCCACGAAACATGTAATTTTAGAAAAAGCCTCAATAACCAACGTATCTGAAAGTAACTGCACCTGCCCTGCGAAACAGACATACTGACAGGGATGTTGTTTTTGTCCTTATCTGTTTATCTCATCTTTGCTGCCTGTCATGCCGTCTTTATCCACCTCTCACTGGTTAAATGAGCTCTGAATGGTCTCTCAATGCACCAGACCCTGCTGTTTTGTTTTCTGTGCACAATGCTTTTGTGTGAATGGTAAATGAAAGAGTGGACACCTGTAATTTATAACAACCCGTTCCCAAGGTCAGTGTTCTCTCACTCCCTTACACACACATATCCCTGTAAATCTTATATATCCTAACCTTCATATTTTGTGAGCTGATCCCAATGCTATTTAAATAGCTCTAAAAATATTATTTGCTTTGAAGTATCAGGTTTATAAGTGACTTTTACTGATGTTTCAAAAATTAATTATAAACTAAATGTCAACAGTTACTTGTGTTTCATATAAATTACCTTTAAGTTTTTTGGTATTTTTATAAATGTCTATTATGTTACATTTATTTGATCAAAATACAGGAAGATATTGTGAAATATGATTACTATTATTAAAAAAATGTTTTCTATTTTGTTTTTCTACTATGTTCATTTCTTTTTATTATCAATGTCGAAAATAGTTTTGCTGCTTAAGAGTGTTGTGGAAACCGTGATACATTTTTTTTTCAGGATTCTTGGATGAATACAATGTTTAGAAGAACAGCAATGTTTAAATAAATAAAATAGATAACTTTTGTAATATTGAAAATGTCTTTAATGTTACTTTTTTTGATCAACTGAATACACCCTTGCTGTATTAATAATTAAATAAAGAAATACTGACCCCATGCTTTTGAATGATAGTGTATATCCAATGAATTTCATGTTTTTGAAAATCACTACATCCTGTAGCAGTACTGTCTGTCTGTCTTCAATGTGTTTTTCAGGGGTGAAAAGATCTTTCACAGACCACCAGTATGAGAAGCAAGCCTAACACCAACTGTAACCATAAATACCATTTTTGGCTTGAAAACAACTTTCTATATAAGATCAAGACCATTATCCAAGCCCTTAATGAACAGTGTTCCCCCATACAGGTTATTTTAACCAGGTTTTGTACACAAACACCTGCTCATTAGAAGAAAGGGACCACAATAACCTGCACTTCACACTTAAAAGATTAATGTCTAACAGCTGGGCGTTCAAGCATGCATTGTGTCTGCTGTATTACAAGTCCCATGCACACAAACCTGAATAGAAAGACTATTCGGTAAGTATTCAGTTCTGATAAGAGACAATAGCAGGAAACTCGTCAGCCTGTTAATTTGTAAAGCGGTTAATCAGATGAGAACAGAATGAATGAATAGTAAGCAGTGCAAAACCAACAGTCAGTCAGAATAAGCAGGCAGTGAAAACTCCACAAAGCCAAGTGCACTGAAAATGGAGCAATCATACAGACTTGCTTTCTCTCTTCCAGCATCCTCGCGTCCCTGGCATCTGTCCGGAGAGCGACAGCAGAGAAACTCAAAAACATTTGTCAGCACGGCATTTGCTGCCCAACTAATAAGAACTGTCAACACAGAGTCCACTCATAACAGTCCACTCACTTTGATGGGCCGAGCAACTGATAAGAGGAATTTCCAGAAAGGGCAAGAGAGTATGTTTGTGTGTGTGTCTGAGTGTTGTGTGTGATAGGACCCAGTGTTGTCTTCTGATGAGTCCAAATGTACTCTCATCTTTTGATGCAAACAAAATGGAGGTTTCCCTCTGAAGAGCTGAGCATCTCCTGCTTTGAAGGGCTGTGATGGAGTTTCCTCTCAGAGGTCCATATGGAGGGTGACACTGAGTTATGAGAGGTTATTTGTGCAGGGGCTGGTCTGCTGCGATGACTTTAGTTCCCTGACCTGAGACTGGCTTTGTTGTTGAACTGGTTGAACTGGGTGGATTAATAGAGGAAACTTCAATCCTGGAATACAGTGGCTCAAAAAGTATTTGTGCTTAAACTTAAAGTTTGACCAAAAAAAAAAGTAAATTTAAACAGTGTAACTTACTGTTATACACCATTGAATTCAGAATGTCTTTTTCCCAAACTGAATTCCCATTCAGTTCCTGAATTTTATGTGACTTTACATGTGTGTGTGTGTGTGTGTGTGTGTGTGCGTGTGTGTGTGTGTGTTTGTTTACCTTGTTGAAAAAATGTGAATTTGAACCAAATAAAAAAATCCATTCGTCAACTATTAGTATAGGCCTAACTTTAGTTTGTTTGAAAACTTCACCAACCTCCTTCAGTAAAATACAACCTTTTAAAAATGTTCTACTTTAAATAAATGATGATTAATTTGACAATTTGTTGTCTAATGCAATGACATTTTAAAGTGTGGCTTAAGTGTCTTTTAAATACTTTTACAAATACTTTTTAGTACCGCTGTCAGTTTGGCCTCTGCGATCTGGTGTCACTGTAAGCACAAATGGCTGTGCTACTTGAGCGTCCAATTAGGATCCTGTGTCACAGTGTTGACATGTGACGGATAGAAAGGTGTGAGTGTGTGAGTGTGTGAGAGGGAGAAGAGAGGGGAGGTTGTTAAGTGGTGACAGCAGCTGTCACTGACAACGGAAAGATCTAAGATACATGGTACAGTGGCACTGATTTTATAGCGGAACATAAGACAGATGTCAAAGGTCAATGGCTATATGCCAGCATGCATATCACATGTGTCTGTGCATGCTCCAAGTTCATGCATTTAGTGGCTGTGACAAATATTGTATACACTCTGAGCTTTGATTTTCTATTTGTGGCCTTCAGGAGATTTCAGTTACACATTCCTGTAACAAATAAAATGAGGTTATATTTAGTTATCATTCAGAACATTCCAGTCAGCTTGTGTGAACTAAATTAAATGATTGAATATGAACAAGCAATCATGGTTTATTAAAGCAATAAGCCAGGAAGGCTGTGCAATAGAGTTATTTTACAGTGGGCCTTAGCCATCTAAAACCTGCTATTATAAATATGTATTATTACTGCTGTTGATAAGTGTTTATAATAATAATAATACTTCATGTTTTTTAAATAATAATTTGAAATAAATCTGCAGCATGTTACTGTAGAACTCAACTGATACATATCTGCAGGTCTGTGTATATTACTTTACAGCTTTGGCTACCCGTTAGAATTTGTAATCTGAAATATCAATTTTAAAATATCCTTGCAATTAATTTATATTAATACATTTAATTCAGCTATGCCTAAATTAATTAATCTATGGCTTAATTTATCTATAATTTATCTATATAATTTTTTATTGCTTTTTCGTGAGATTTCTCTTTTGTATTTTGTGTATTAGGTCTGAAGAAGTCATAATTTCTCTCTCTCTCTACACACTCTCTCAGTCTCTCTTTTCCTTTTCCTCTCCTATTAAGCCAGATGCAAAGTTTCTCTTCCAGTGTCCGTTGGTATTCCGGTCACGGGAAGCATAGTTCCAAAGGCAGATTTGAAATGGAAAAACTCAAATTTATCCTTTGACTGGATTTTTCATTCTCTTTAAGAGAGGCAGGTATGAGGACTCATATTCATTGGTTGTATTTGAAGTACAAAAAAGGGTAAAGTGTAAAAGAAATGTTAAAAACTCAAATGTATTTAGCATTACTGTGGTTGATTTTATCAAGCGGAAAATTGAATGTCGAATGCATCTGAATAATAGAGGAGGGTTTCAGTCAGAACAACATACCTGATATCCAATTCAAATAATATCATGTATGAATGTGTGGTAGTGTGTGGTTCAGTTTTCTTTCTATTTGAGTGTTGTGTTTTATTTTACAATCCACATCAGAGCAGGTAACACATTACAGATATTAAGAACATCTTTCAGATTAAAATAAAAGAAATGTTCCTTTAAACTGAATTTAATCTAACTGTTAATCTAAAGGAACTATACATGTTTATATGTTTGTTTGTTTGTTTGAGTGTGTATCTGTAATAATCCTTTGTCAGACCTTCATTTCACCATGGACAGATCTCACTTTATTGACTTGTGTGTTTATGTCACAGTGAGTTTGAGTGTTTTTAATCAGATCATCAGTTTCCACACCACAAGAGACAAGGACACATTAAAGGTCATTGATAGGGTGATAGATAGTGTCAGGAGGTGATTTTAGAAACATGAGACTTATTGTAAATGTATATCAGTTTACTTTATGGAATATCTGTTCTGTTCAGTGATAATCCAGTATATGAGTTTTGGCCAAACACCATGTTTATTTTGTTGTTAGATTTAATAATAATAATATAATATAATATAATATAAATTTGAATACCGTATTGGCCC
>NW_015552539.1:0-831 GCF_001515605.1 Sinocyclocheilus anshuiensis
TAATTACCATAAATGCGTCAGGGGGAAACAGTAAGGAGATATTTCTGAGTCGGTGTCATAAGGATGAAGTTGTCGATCCTGACTCGCCATCTCTTCATTAGACGCGCCTTTAGAGAGAAGTGCATCTTTACGGATTATGATCATAATGAAAGAGTTGTTTTATTTCGTTAAGCAGTAATTTAAAGCTTTCTATAGATATATTTATCATGTCTGTGAGGCATGTATTAGCTGAGTTTTGGTTCATTTTTGTGAAGCACTCCTGTTTAAGACCGCGACGGCACAACGCATCATGTTTGATTTCTTTATTTTATAAAAACACAACGTTTTGTTGATATTGTGACTGCACACAAATAAAGGTAGACCCTTTACAGTTCCGAATGATAGCCTATTACGCTTACCTTTATGAGTAAAAATGACGGCATAGCCTATTTTAAGTTGTTTCCACATTACTCTTACCTTTATGAGCAAAAATTATGGTGTATCCACTGAAAAAAAATGCAAGTGATTGCGCTGGCGTCTATGTCCTGCAAAGCGCGCTTCAGCTTCCACTCTCTGCGCAAACTATTGGATACAGCGCACATTTATCTAGGTTTAACGTCTAAACATTGTTATATGCTTGAACTGTTTTATATCTACAGATTTTATTTTAGTCAAGTCGTGATGATTTGAGAAGGCTAAATTGATCAAGCATATGCTCACTGTCTGCCGCTGGCCACTTGGTCGTTACTTTAAATGCGTAACGTTAATTAGGCTATGTGAGTACTGCTCATGTCTGAAAATAATATATGAAAAACAAAATTATTTTACATAAAAACATTAGGCTATAGCTTA
>NW_015552539.1:1528-1713 GCF_001515605.1 Sinocyclocheilus anshuiensis
CGTTATATGAAGATTAAGAATTCTGTCAGGCTATTGATTGATTTTCCATTGTTCTGCATTTCCCCAGCTGATTTGAATAAATAAGCTATGCTTTGGCCGACGTTGAGTGTATGCTCTTCTTTTTTCTCTTTTTAATGACTGCCTAAAATGAAATGATAACGCGAGGCAAGTGTGCGGCAAGCGGA
>NW_015552540.1:0-120 GCF_001515605.1 Sinocyclocheilus anshuiensis
AAAATAATACACAAAAATACCATTTCAATTTCTAAGGGCAGCACAGTTAGTTTTGATCAATTTAAAGGGTTAGTTCACCCAAAAATGAAAATTCTGTCATTAATTACTCACCCTCATGTC
>NW_015552540.1:652-1985 GCF_001515605.1 Sinocyclocheilus anshuiensis
GCACTGTAGCGCCATTTTGGAGAGTATCAGCTGGACGTAAACAGCGTATGCTGTTCTGTGTCAGCTGCGTCACACGGATACGCTGTTTCTGTTCAGATCAGATCAGATCACAACAACGTAGGAAACCGATCCGGCGTGATATACAGCTTCGTATAATTGCGGATGAACCCCTGGTGTCACATGGATTATTTGACAGATCTCCTTGCTACGTTTCTGGACTTGGGAACATTTCAGTTGCGTTGCTGTCTATGCAGGGTCAGACAGCTCTCAGATTCCATCAGAAATATCTTCATTTGTGTTCCGAAGATGAACGAAGGTCTTGCATCAGAAATATCTTAATTTGTGTTCCGAAGATGAACGAAGGTCTTACGGGTTTGAAACGACATGAGGGTGAGTAATTGATGACAGAATTTTAATTTTTGGGTGAACAATCCCTTTAATGCATTCTTAATAAAAGTATTAGTTTCTTTAAAAAAAAAATACCATTCCCCAAACTTTTGAACAGTAGTGTATATATAGCCATTGCACAATACTTCACACAAAGTGCATAAAAGAACAAGCGCTGGGGCTGAGAAAAGCCAGAGATCTGTCTTCCTGCCTCTCACTTCAGTCTTTTTCCCTTAATCAGGCAACCCAGCAGCGACAGCGTGGCACAAACACCTCAGCTGCTGAGGCGCTATCCACTGGAGGACCACAATGACTTCCCTCTGGCCCCTGACGTCGTCTTCTTCTGCCAGCCTGAGGGCTGCCTGAGCATCCGCCAGCGCCGGGTCAGCCTTCGTGATGACACCTCTTTCGTCTTCACTCTCACCGACAAAGACTCAGGTATCACTCGCTATGGAATCTGCCTCAACTTTTACCGCTCTTTCCAGAAGGGCCACCACCGCCCGCGATCTGAAGGAAAAGGTAAGAGGTCATTTTGGAACAGTTTTATGAGGCAGAACCATTTTCACGTATGACATGGAATATCACGGAATTTGCAAACATTTAGATGAATACATCAAAAGTATTGTGATATGCAGTAATGTCTGTGAATATTAATCTGCAAAAAGACTGCTGTTTAAGTATGAAGTCTTAATGTTCTGCGTGTTTCTGTTAATGTAGTAAATTAATGGTATTTTAAAAGAGTAATTAAATTGTTAAAGTTGTTTGCATTTAATTGATTACCAGTTTTTGAAAATAAATTTGTATAAAATCATAAAAACAGAATTTCTAAAAAATAATAATAATTTATATATATATATATATATATATATATATATATATATGTATTTATATATATATATATATATATGTATATATGTATGTATATATATATATATGTATGTATGTA
>NW_015552540.1:2133-4242 GCF_001515605.1 Sinocyclocheilus anshuiensis
AGATTTTTGGTTATTAGCCAGATTTTACAACTTAGTTATCAGTATCTGTAAAAGTACCAGCCGATTATTGGTTATTAGCCAGATTTTACAACTTAGTTATCAGTATCTGTAAAAGTACACTGTAAAAAATAAGTGTAATTTTAACTGTAAAATTTTGTAAAAACGATACGGAAAAAAACTGTTAATGGGTTAATAGTAAGTTCCCGTACTATATACAGGGAAAAACTGTACAATATCTAACCAGACATTTCATGTAATTTTACAGTAAAATGAGTTTTTAGAAGTAAAAATAACAAATCAATGTATAATTTACAGTCAGAAACTGTAAACTGATATTCCCAGAATTCCCTGCATGACACTCCACATTTGAAAGTATTTTGTTTAAATAATCATGTTTTTTTAATAGTTTTTGTTATTAGTTATGTATATTTGGGCTTTATGTTACATCTTCTGTTGTTTAATGAAAGTTTAATGCATTATTTAAGTATCATGTGTGTTACCATGATGGTGTTTTGTGTTTGCATGAATGACTCTGTGCACCTTCTATATATTAGTATATACTTCTGCTTGTGGTGAAGCTACTTGTGATGAGCTTTGATTCTTCATGTGGCTTTCTCTTTTACCACCTGCATTATTATGGTGGTTGTCAGTATGTTAAAGGTACAGAACAGATTTTAATAGCAGTGTGCATTGTTGAATTTACTGGTTTACATTCAAATTTTCTTGTTTGTAAATTACAGTTTTATACTGTAAAATTTACAGTTTTGGGCCGTAAATGTGTTTACAGTTTTTCTGTATTTTTTACAAAATTATTCTGGCAACCACAGCTGCCAAAATTATTTTGTAAAAACTACAGAATTTTTTTTTACAGTGTAGGGTCCAAAAATAGTTTAAATATGGCTACTGTTATTGTTATTGTTAATATACACTGACACTGGGTAGTCAATGATAATCAATGTAATACTGATCAACGTATATTCAATGCAAATGTAAACTATTTTTTCTCTAGTCATTAGTGAGATTGATGCATGGTCACATTTGCTGCCCATGTGGAATTTTGTTTGTGCATCTCATCACCCATCATGTGCATATTTCCAATATCAAGATAACATCATATGGAGTTTACATTGAAACATAAACAGTCTGAAATATCATACACTGAAGAAAAAAAAAGAAGATCTGATCTCACTCATCATACACACTTTCAAACCTGGCATGTCTTGATATATGTGAGAGAACCAATTAAAATATTTGCAGTTTCTTCTCTTCCTTGTGTTGATATTACACTGACACAAACAAATAGCTCTTGACATGTTCATAATCTTGCAATGAGCAAATTCTAATTTTGGGGGTGTTATTGCGTCTTTAAATATGTTACGTTTGGAATGCCAGAAGGGTTTGACATTGTTAGATCCTGTAGTGTCGTGGCTGTGATTAAATTGACAAGTAACAAGGTGCTGATGATTTTGTAAAAGGAAGTCACAAGTGGAAGGATGTGTGATGATGCTTGTGACTTAGAGAGAGGGACGAGCGAAAAGGAAGTAGTGTGAAGAAGCGATTACATGTGACAGGGTCTGGGATTGTGTGAAGGAGAGAAGGGTTGTGCAAGTGGCCTTGCAGTGTGGTGCTCCACACAGGAGAGGTTTTAAGATCTTCACATATCACGGTGGTAACATCCTTGAGTGTATATTGGTAAACAATCTGTACGATAGCACTCTGCTGCAGATCAATAAGCATTGAGTAGAAGGTTTTTTATCTCTGTGGTGATATTTCCTCAGCCGAGTCTATTCTTGCGTAACCTAGCAACCACATCCACCATGAGCCACAGTCGCATTTGCAGGCCTCAATTTGTTTGCAGTTGAATTGCCCTGCCAAGCCCCTTTTATTTACTCGAAGTGTGGAGAATAATTTAACCAGCATAGCAGCTTGTGTCGAGTGTTCAGATCTGAAGTAGTTCATATTAGTGGTCGACCGATATTGTTTTTTTGACAGCCAATGCCGATATCTTGGAAAGTAGGGTGGCCGATATAAATTTATTTATTTTAATTAATGTTTAAGAAATTTGAAATCATTTGAAAATAGATTAAAAAGTAAATGTGTTAAATAAGC
>NW_015552540.1:4509-7611 GCF_001515605.1 Sinocyclocheilus anshuiensis
AAATGCATAAAGCGCAGCATAATTTGAAATCACGAGTTTAAAGTTAGTCGATCGCGCATCTCCAGTGAAGCTGAAATCTCCTCCTGTCCGCATTCCATTCGCACGGACCGACCATCACGCAGAGAACACGCGATCGTGCAGGATACAAATGCACACTTCACAAGATCTCACAACTGGATCCGACTAAGTTTGCAAGCTTTGTGAAATTAAATGTTCATTAGTCATTCAAAGATTTGTTTAAATTATATAAATGCGTATTTGCTGAATGCTGACGGCAAACAAGAAAGTATTATAATGTTTGCCTTTCTATTACTAATAATATAAAAGCAATCGTTATAATACTTTTTGTATACATTATAATTCCTTTGTTTAACCGTTCGATCTGATTATTAGACAGACTTCTATCTGTATTAGACAGAACTGTTAACGACAACGGCGAACAAGAGGGAGAATGTGAGCACTGTGTGCTCAGGCGCTGCCGTTTCAGCGTCGTCAAAATAAAAGTCTGTCACGTCGTCACAATAAAAGTCCCGCCTAGAACGCATCGGCCAAACAGGAAAACTTATCGGCCAATGCCGATATTTAGAAAATGCCAAATATCGGCCGATATATCGGCCTTGGCGATATATCGGTCGACCACTAGTTCATATATTCCATGTAGATGCAATGTTTCTCTTTATTTTCATTTTTTGCTTGTTCAGCTGAATTTCGATCATCTCCATTTCAAACTGAAATGCTATATTTACTTTGCTAGGTGTTAGTCCACAGTTAGCTGTAGTTGGTGTTAGTCCATAATCAGCTAGTTAAACATTGTGCAGAATGTAGAGCTTTTTGTAGGGGTGAGGAGGTGATACTATTAATAAAAATTGACGTTTTTCTTTGATGGAGGCGTGAAGAGATCCAGGATGTGCTCTTTTAAATGTTGTTCTTTTTATACTTATAGGAATAGTTGACCCAAAAATGAAAATTTTCAGGTCATCCAAAATGTAGATGCATTTGTTTCTTAATTGGAACAGATTTGGAGAAATGTAGCATTTCTTTACTTGCTCACCATTAGATCCTCTGCAGTGAATGGGTGCCATCAGAATGAGAGTCCAAACAGCTGATAAAAAATCACAGTAATCCACAAGCAATGTATACAACTCCAGTCAATTAAATGTGTTGCGAAACAAAAAGCTGCATGTTTATAATAAATAAATCCATCATTAAAACATTTTGAACTTCAAACCGATGAGTCCATTATCCATATATGCTTTTTCCTGTTGTCCACTAAGATCAAAATCCACCAACATATTTGTTTAAAACAGTTCTGGACATGTTTTCACTTGTAAACGGTGCTTCATCTGTGTGGATTTCTCTTTTGATTTAGCCGAGATTACTTTTTCATTGGAGAAAGCAATTTTATGGATTATGGACTTCAGCCGGAACCAATGGTCTAAAGTTAAAAAAGTTTCAATGGATTTGTTTTTTTACAAACATGCAGCTTGTGGATTATTGTGATGTTTTTATCAGCTGTTTAAACTCTCTTTCTGACGGCACCCATTCACTGCAGAGAATCCATTGGTGAACAAGTTTTTGGGTGAACTATTCCTTTAAAGTACTGATACAGAATCAGATTGCCCCTGTGTTTAAACTCCTTTTGATCATGAAGTCTACATAAAGCATGAATTTGTTTATATTCATAGAATGAGTCAAATTTAGCTTTTAGCTGTTGTAAATATTAATGCATATTAGCTTGACAACCATAAACAGCCTACAATTTGGCTAATGGACTGTTATTTGGTGAACGTGTCGTTTATTCTTGTGTCGTGCTTAAAGGTGGGGTAAGCGATTTTTCAAAAACGCTTTAGAAAACTGATTCAGGCCGACTAGCAAAACAAACTTGTAGCCAATCAGCAGTAAGGGGCTCATGATGTGGAGAAGAGAGCGCTCAGTGCACAGGACGGACATTAGCGAGCTGAGCTACAGAAAGATAGAGATGGCGGATAAAAAACAAAAGAGGAAAACGTCTGTGGAACGAAAGAAGGCTTAAGGCAATAAGGCAAGAAGTAGGACCCGTGTAAATATCGGATCAGCTATCCAGCGCTGGAGAGAACTCAAGGAGCGGAAGGCCTGCGATTGGATGCCGAGGTTGCTTTGTTTCTTCTCGATAGATGAGTAACACCTTGTCTGCACCGCAACAGCTAAAGTCTGTCTAGCACACTGGACACGACAAAGCGACCGTTGAAAATCATTTGAAATTTGTGTCAATACGTCATGAATAGAGCACAGCAACAGTTTTCTGTCGGGGATTTGTCGTGCCGCGCCACATCCAGCGTAGACCATAGATATGTATATACTGTATATTAGAGCGCAGCAACAGTTTTCTGTCGGGGATTTGTCGTGCCGCGCCACATCCAGCGTAGACCATAGATATGTATATACTGTATATCTATGGTGTAGACAACATCACTGATTATAATGAGATCCCTAGTAGTTTGTCGCGCCGCGCCACTCGCGTCTAGTGTAGACACGGTGTAACATTGGTTTTGCTTTGTTTCACAGAACTAATCGTTGCCTGGGTTGCGTACGTATGTGTGGGGCGGAGCTATCAAAATAGGGGCGAGACCCTTTTGGGCTAGGGGCGTGTTTGTTTTGTTGATTTCAAATGTCAACATTGGCTACTAGAAATCGCTTACCCCACCTTTAAGTACACCCTAACTTATTGTTATAATTAGTGCGCCTACCTACTTGGCAGCCTCAAATATATGACTTTGTCACATTACAGTGAAAATTTCAAATAGAAATTACTCAGACAAAATTAGAGAATTTACTGTGTTTATGTGCCTTTGCAGCAAGGTTATTATAGTTTTGAATTTTTAAATTAGTTTTATTTTAATATCGTTTTCAAATTTGCTATACAATTCAGTTTAATTTTTATTAGTTTCATTAATATTGTTGTTAGTTTTAGTTTAGTTTTTATTTTGTGAACACATTTTTATTTAGTTTTTATATAGTTTAGTTTCAGTTTTCGTTTCCGTTTTAATTAAAGGTTAGCAGAATTAACAGATCACTTCCAGAGCGCAGGCCAAAGAAAGACTTAGGCATAATTTAGCCTTAGTG
>NW_015552540.1:7906-11716 GCF_001515605.1 Sinocyclocheilus anshuiensis
TCTGGTCTGGTACAGAATTAAATTAGTGCTGCTGTCAGATAATGGGTCGAGTGTTCTGTTAAGTACTGCTGGTGCACGTTTACCAAACAGAACCCGTGCAGGACTCTGCTTTAAACTGCTTTGCGTCTCTCCGTCAGATAACCTCACGTGCATGATGCGCCATTTACAGGTATTTCCCTAAACCGCCACACAGCTCATATATGTTTCCGCCAAGGGGTGAGAACGTAATGGTTACTAAAACGATTATTTATTTTTGATAATTATTATTTTATTTCAGTTAGTTTTTCAATAACTGTTGTTAGTTTAGTTTCGTTTTAGTTTTTCAATTATTTTGACATTTTTATTTTATTTCGGTTTACGAAATTGTTTTTTCATCAATCGTTTTAGTCTTAGTTTTAGTTTTCGTTTACGAAAATAACCTTGCTTTGCAGTTAATGTATCTTTAAAGGCCATTTCTGACTCTGTCATGATGTTCTCGCAGTACTGCAGTGACCTTGGCTTTACCCACATTTGTAGCCTTTCAGTATGCATGACTCAACCTTGTAATGACAAACCATCATTCATACTGCTCTCAACTGGGCTGTTCTGTGTGAGAATAAACATATGCCAGTCCACTGGCCTAATGAACAAACCAGAAATCAGTTTTCACTTTACCAGCACACTTAAACCACTAAAGCAACTTAGTTTCACTTTTGATGTCCACATTTAATGAAATGCAGGACACCCATGGCCATGGAAAACCAGGAAGTTTGAGGAAATTGTGATTTCCAGGATTAATGAATATACATAGTAAATATATTCATAATTCAAAACAGTTCTATTTCAAGTGAGTGCTGTACTTTTTAACTTTCTATGAATGAAAAAGAATCCTGAAAAAATGTATCACACAACAGCACAATGGTTTTTAACACTGAAAATAATAATAAGAAATGTTTCTTGAGCACCAAATCAGCATATTAGACTGATTTCCTATCACAAGAATAAATTACATTTGAAAATAAATTCAAATAGATATCAGTTATTTTAAATTATAACAATATTTGACAATGTCACTGTATCGATTTGATTAATAAATGTTTTGATCAAATAAATGCTGCCTTGGTGAACATAGAGACTTCTTTCCAAAACATAAAAATCTTACCGACCACAAACTTCTGAAGAGTAGTGCATGTTTCTGTTTATGCTCAACTGGAAAATATTTTTAGGTCGATTTTGGCTTTTTTTTAGTGTAATCTGTGTAAAATTATTTTTAACAAAACAAAAACAGTAATTTGAATGACAGGAAGGAATGAAAAAGTATGGAACTTCAGATGCAGGAACCCTGAATACAATAATTCAACTATTTTGCATATTATGATATTACATTAGCGTCATCGCTTTTCATTGCAGAACTGTGGTTGGCTAGAGAGTTGATATTCATTAGCATTTGTGTCCCTAACAGGCCTGTGTTAATATGCAACAATTTAACTATGCAGCAACAACACAATTAATGAAGACGTCTCAGTGGTTTTGACGATACATATTGACAGTAGAAGGAAAAAGACAGGTAGAGTGCGAGAGAACAAAACATGTTAAGAGCTGGAGCGAATGCGTGGAGCTGGTGGAGACGGGCTGTATGACAGATTGAGGCCATTGACTGTTCTCAGAGAGCAGCTGTGAGATGTGGGAGTTCTCAGATGAACCAATTATGACTTACTGCAGCACCTCTACTCAGTCCACACAACCATAGTCTGGCCTGTCTGGATCTTAGATGCTGTGCTTGTATATTTGAGCTCCAGTGAATTGATATGAACTGTTATGTAGGCCTAAATGATTGACCCCCACACAACCATAGTCTGGCCTGTCTGGATCTTAGATGCTGTGCTTGTATATTTGAGCTCCATTGAATTGATATGAACTGTTATGTAGGCCTAAATGATTGACCTGAAAAGCCTTGACAAACTTAAACCAATATTATAAGCAAAATGAGAATCATTTCTGGTCTTCATTGATAATTGCAAGTTACTTTAATGCTATCAACTCTTTTGACTTGAAGGCCCACCGTATTCCAACACCATATTTAAAATACAAACTGAAATATTTTGTTAAATAGTTTTTAGTCATCCTGCTGCCCCCTTGCTAAAGCCCCCTGGTTTTGAGAACCACTATACTGTCATGCATTTATGGCAAGAAATCATAAGGATTTATGCTGATATTATCCAAAACCCCTTGTTGCCTAGGGCGCTTCTAAACTTTTGGAGGGCACTGTACTCATTTTTGTAGAACTGGTTTGGTTTTGGTCTGGATAAATAATACTTGATACCAGTGATTCTCTGTTGGTATTGAGTTATACTGAGATTATTATTGAGAAAATGTTCCCCAGACAAATACAGAACTGCTACCAGCACCTTGAATGATTGAAAAGGCAAGATGGATCCATGGATTTGTGTTGTTTATTTCTGACTTTACCAATCTTGTACTGTCCAATTTTCTAGACAAACTAGAGATTGCTGTATGTGAAAATCCCAGAAGATTAGCAGGATCTTGAGATACTCAGACCACTCTGTTTTTATCATCCCATGGTTAAAGTCATGTAGATAACATTCCTTCATAGAGTTGCACAATTTCCAAAAAATCTAATCGTGATTTTTTTTTTTCTGATAAAAATTGTGATTGTAATTCAAAATGTGTAAAGAAAAAAAGTTCCAGGTTTGCTGTGCTTGTTTGTATGAACACAGTTCAGGGCTCGCAAAATCGCTAGCCCGACGTCCCGGGGCTATTGTGTTTTCCAGTCGGGCTACCAAAATGTTTCACCACTCTGCCCGACGGGCTATCTTAAATGCAGATCTCCCGTGGGTCCTTAAACACTCCTAAAGTGAGTTGTATCAAACTTAAGGCCATAAAAAGTTTTAAATACGTTAAATGGTATAAGAAATGTCTTAATTATAATTTCAAGAGGTCTTACAGTTTGGGACGGAAAGACAAGCGTTGCGATACGGCTGGATTAAACTTCAAAAGGCAATGATGTCATTGAATAAATATGAGCACGTTTCAAGTCAAAACGCGGCGCAGATGTCTTTATTTGAATGTATCTGAAGGGAACCGACTGTCCTCAGAAACGGGTCGTTGACATTTTCATTTCATTTTACCTATAATTCCTGATAAAGCAGCGTTTATGAGCGCGGAGCTGCTTTGTGTATTTCACATAATATTTCAGCGCTCCTAAAGCGAAGAGAGAGAATGAATTTGCATTTCCAATAAGCCTTTCATGCTGTTTATGGTCAGATCAATGCAAATATCAACTCATGTTTTTACGCAGCAAACACATAGAGTTGTAAATGAAAAAGAAGTTAATGTGCCTTCTAAAAATCTAAACAATTAAGACAGTAATATTTATACGTTTTAAATTGACGTAATAATTTATATGCTTAAATTATCCCTTTTCATAAAAATGGTCTAAAGGCTGAAATGCTGTTCTATAAGATTTTTGTTTTTGTGAAAACCTCACTTCACTCACTGTAAAACACACAGCTTATATATTTATTAAATTAAAGCATAGTATTTGGATTTGATAGTTTTATTTTGATTAACCGATCAAGAAAAAAAATCAAGAAAAGAAAATGCTCTCATCAAAAAACAATCCCCAGCATATTCTGTTGTCAGACACGACTGGAACTTCAAATGGGACTGGCTTCTATGGTCAGATGTAACTAAAAAATTAGCTTTTTAGCAACAAACACTCAAGATGGGTTTGGTGCACACAGGGATAAAAAGTACCCCATGTGTACAATGAAATATACTGCTGTATTTTTAATGTTGTGGGCCTATATT
>NW_015552540.1:11888-20208 GCF_001515605.1 Sinocyclocheilus anshuiensis
TATATATATATATATATATATATATATATATATATATATATACACAGTATATATACACATACAGTAGCAGTAATGTAATTCAGAATTCTCTTTAGAGCTGGTTTTATTTTGTTACAATGTCTCAGAAATATCCTTATTATCCTTAATTAGACAGTCATGCATAGTGAGAGGTACCAGTGATAATTATTTGAAATAATTTGCACTGTTTTTACCTAGAGTGTTGAACAGGCTGACACTTGAGAGGAAGCAATAATTTTAGGCTGTTTTTAAAATATACTGTCATGGCTGAGGTTAATGGTTGTCTATAGATCTGTTGTTTCAAATGATGAAGCTAGTCTTATGCGGGTCACACTGATAATGACAGGGAGACTTACTCTCACCCTCTGCTGTCTGTAGGTGGTACTGCAGTCCCGAGATTATAACGCTCTCTCAATGAGCGTCATGGCATTTGTTTCAATGATTTACCCCCTTGAGTACATGTTTCCTGTCATTCCACTGTTGCCCACCTGCATGGCCTCCGCAGAACAGGTAACACAACATATTTTTTGAACAGTTGGTGTATAAACAATGAAGCTCTCTTTATTTGTAACACACATATCTTCTTTTTCTAGCTCCTGCTAGCACCCACTCCATATGTCATTGGTGTGCCTGCCAGTTTCTTCCTGTACAAGTCTGATTTTAAGATGCCTGATGACGTTTGGTTAGTGGATCTGGACTGCAACAAGGTATATCTATCTGTAACTACCCACACAGGGGTTTGCGGATTCTACCATGTTGTAAAGCCTTTAGCAATTAATTATGTATATACTATAGTGATCTTATGTTGCTTCTATATCTTTATCAATGTTAGGTCATTGTTCCAAGCAATGCAGAATTGCTCCCTCCCCTTCCTGAACCTGAGGCCTCTGAGCTGAAGAAACACTTGAAGCAGGTAAGCGAACCAGATGTCCTCTTTTCTCGAAGGAGCCCCTACCATTAGCTCTGAATAGGAATTAGATACTAACTGAATTCTAGAAGAAATGCATAGTAATTATACTGTCTTCTAACAGCTGCTGTAAACATGGCCAATTCTAATTGCATTTAAACCAAAGAGAAGGCTGACAATGCAAAGATATTCTTTAAACCCTGTCAATTGAAGCCAAATGCAGACATAAAATTCGACATTTTCTGATGTTTCTAGGGTTTATATTGACGGATTCATATTTTATATGATCACTTATGTATTGTAATGACTGTATATTCTCCCCTTTTTTTTGTTCCAGCTCTTGGAGGTAACAAGTTTTGAGTTTCCCTATCTATAGACTCAATAATGGTTCTAGTTCTCTCGCTTAACCCTTTACAATCCCACATAGTCCCTTATCTAGAGTTTCTGACCTGATTCTGGCACCTCTGAGCTTAATCAAACCCCATTGATACAAACTGTTTAAACATTTCATTGTGTTGTCATATACTGTATAATCTGTATTATACTGTATAATCATTGTCATATACTGACCAACTCTGTCCTTCCTTATGTCTTTTTAATAGAGATGCATTTAATTTGGTCACAATCTGTTGTTTTTGCTGGTCTGCAACAAAATTTCTCAGCCAAATTGATTTACCATTTTGTTTCATCTTGCATCAAACATAATTATCATGCTGTCATTGTAATAACTCAAGCCAAAATAGTTAATACACTGAATCATCAGTTGTGTCTCACAGACCATGATTCGCCATTATGAATCATCATGAGTCAGGTTCTCATCTTCAGATCATTATTGTTCTAAAAGCTGATTTAGATTGAATTTGATCTTTTTCAGTGGTCTATAGATGTACAATATTGCCCTATCATTCATGAAACACACATAGTAGCTCGAGAGCTCCATGAGCCAATATGGAAATCATACTTTTCTTGTGACTGTAATTCAGTTCTTTCTCACTCAGTTAAGCTTTAGATTTTAAGGAAATGTTATGTAACATCCTTACCATCAACATGAAATCAAAATTCACTCTCTTCCTTCCTTAATGCACATTCATAGGAACAAAATGTCATATTTCCACAAAATCTCACTAGAATGTCATTTCTTTTTGGGTAACGTCACCAAAACGAATAACCTGTTTCACTTTTTGTTTGTTGAAAATCCTGTTTCACTCTGAAAAGCATCACATTAATGAAGTATAGGTAAAACAGGTTGAGAATGTCATTTTGAGTTGACTAACACCTACCAAATAATGTTTGCAGTCAAGTTTTGAGATTTGTACACATTCTCCAATGACAAGTTTGTGTGAGATCTGCTTCCCTTTCCACCTGATAACCCACTGATTTTCTTGAGATTGGTGTGTTATATGTCCTGTGTGCACTCATACTGTCCAGTTCATGGTGTGTTGTGTCCTTGCTCTATTTGTCTCTCTGTGCTTTCTCCCCATCCTTGAATTGTCTCCACTCATGTTTAGTCACATGATTTCCCAATCTTTCTCAGTGACAGGCAGTCATGTGACATTTCCTCCATGTTTTCTTGTGTCCGTCAGTGTCTGGTAAGATTGACTGTGATCACCCAAAAGCAGATCTTCGCCTCTGATTCCAAGGTTCACAAATCTTTGCATTTTGACTGTGCATGGAAAAATAACTCTATAATCTCCTCCCCCTTCATCAACACCTGTAGCCCTACACTCTCTGTAAACTTAACAAATACTGAAGCCATACAGATACTTCTTTATTCCACATCCTTTGAATAAACACTCACAAATACACACACATGTGACTCTGTTTGCCGCCATAGCCTCTAACTCTTTGCACTCTTCCCTTCCTTCTCTTTCTGCAATGAAGGCCCTACAGAAGCCCCCTGTATCTCATAGCACTATGTTTGGCTTGAGCATGTTTCAATGCAACATCTCACTTACATTATGCTCATAACCCAAAGCAAAAAAATCATCGTAAGCAGATGATATGATTGGTTTGGTAGCGTGCCGGCCAAATGGCGTGGCGAGAGCAGGGTCTGAATGAATGCCAGCTGAGAGGCATTGAGTGAGCAATGGCAGAATTCCCAGAGTGCTTTGTTAATGGCTCTATGTGATGGCCGCACCCTTCCCTCTAACATTTTGACTATTTAATCTTTGATGCAACACCGTCGGTTCAGGCAATAGCTTTCTCTCTTATCCCCATGTAACATTTTCTGAATTTTAAAGGGATAGTTCACCCAAAAATGAAAATTCTGTCATCAGTTACTCACCGTTATGTTGTTCCATATCCATAAGACTTTCACTCATCTTCGAAACACAAATGAAGACATTTGTAATGGAGCCTGAGAGATTTCTTTCCCTCCACTGAAAGTCCATTTGTGATCCTGGACCACAAAACCAGTCATAAGGGTCAATTTTTTGAAATTGAGATTTTTACATCATCTGAAAGCTGAATAAATCATGTATGGTTTAGGCAATATTTGGCCGAAATACAACTATTTGAAAATCTGGAATCTGAGGATGCAAAAAATTTAAATATTGAGAAAATCTCCTTTAAAGTTGTCCAAATGAAGTCCTTAGCCATGCATATTACTAATCCAAAATTAAGTTTTGATATATTACAGTAGGAAATTTACAAAATATGAATGAATATGATTTTTGGCATAAAATAAAAATCTATAATTTTGACCCATACAATGTTGGCTATTGCTACAAATATACCTGTGCGACTTAAGACTGGTTTTGTGGTACAGGGTCACATTTGACCTAAACATTGACAATAAGGGCATTGTAAAAGTAATCCATGTGAATCTTCAGAAGAGACATAATGGCTTTATATGGTGAACAGATTTATATTAAGATTTATTTATATGATTCATCTATCAACACTGACATAGAGCTCATCAAATATGGTAAACCGAAGCTCAAATGTACTTGTTTAAAGGGGTCATATGATGCTTTTTTTGAGACTTTAGTCTTTGCAACTTCAGGGATCTTATCTATGCACAATCAGCTTGTAACACTCCAAAGAGAAAGGAAAACTTGAAATCGCATCATATGACCCCTTTAATGTGCGTGAACCAATTAGGATTTGTTCACGTTTGAGCTTCGGCTTACCATAAACCGAAATCAAGGCATGTAAATTTTGACAGAATTTACATTTTTGGGTGAACTATCCCTTTAATCTAATCATGCGCAATTTTGTTTAAATAAAAATAGTGACTATGACTTTACCTTTGCCATTCATTAGATCTTTACACAGAAGTTGGAAACCGTAGGCCTCCAATGTGAGACATGATTGCCTGAGGCGATAGTGCTCTTACATCAGTCTCCCCTGTCAGGATTCATTGTTAAATTGATCTCTCCTGTATCCATCTTCCTCCTCCACCTCTCTCTCTCGCTCTCTCTTTCTCTCTCTCGCTCCGTGTCGTCGACTCCTCTATGTAGGCTCTGGCTAGCATGAGTCTGAACACACAGCCTATTCTAAACCTGGAGAAGTTTCAGGATGGACAAGAGTTGTCTTTATTGCCCCCTGTTCGTGACAAAGCCTCCCCGTCCTCCACTGAGTTCAACCCACTCATCTATGGCAATGATGTGGACTCAGTTGATGTTGCCACAAGGTATGATGAAGTATTGCATACTGTATCAAATGTGACATGAATTAGTGGCTGGTAGAGTTGCTAGGTTAATAGAACATGATTTTGGTGTAATTTGAAGTACCAATTGGAGCTAAAAAATAATGATTCTTTCTAAACATATGGAAGACCTGGCCAGAAGCCATAATGTTTGCTTGTAGGCCTCCATGAGTTTCTAAACAATCAATGGGTCTCATTCACTAACGTGTATACATGCAAATTTGTGTGATATCTGCATACAATCGCTTTCATGAACAAATCATGATTCATCAATAACTTTCATATTAAAATAATTTTTTTACAAAAATGTATTTATGAAAAAAGAAAGTTCCTAAATTGTTTGGGAATGTTTGCATATCATTTTGAATACTTCAAATTCATTAACTTTAGAATAAGGTTAAGAACAAATTGTGAATCAGGCGTTAATTTTCCATGAGGTTGTCCTGTGTGTATAAATATGTGTAGTCCACACAATAATTAGCGAATAAGACCTGTTGTTTTTGTTAGTGGTCCAGAAAACACAATATTTGAACCAAGCCTAAAAAAGATACTAATATTTGTACCATTCCGCCATATAAAGTACATAATAGAAATGTTTTTTTTTTTCTTCGAATTTTGCCCTTAGGGTGGCGATGGTGAGGTTCTTCAACTCTCCAAATGTGCTGCAAGGGTTCCAGATGCACACTCGCACTCTGCGTCTCTTCCCCCGTCCTGTGGTGGCATTCCAGGCCACGTCTTTCCTGGCCTCTAGGCCACGGCGGAATGGATTCACGGAAAAGCTCTCCCACACCCAGGCAGTGGAGTACTATGGAGAGTGGGCTCTCAAGCCCACCAACCTGGCTTTCCAAAGGATTCATAACAGTGAGAGACATAGATATACCTCATCATTTGTCCTTAAATTGCTTTGACCCCCCAGATTTGACTGTCACAGTTCGCCCCCTAGTGGCAGTTGTGATGACTTGTCAATTAGTTGTCAATTTCAATTTGTGAAGACACTGACAGTAAGAGAATTTACCCTGTTTTTACTGACCATGGTGGAATAAATGAATAATGTATGAATAGTTGCCCATAAAAATGATCTCCAACACTTTTAGAAGGAACATATTATGGGTTACGCTAAAATGCCTGTTCTGGAGAACTATCAGTTGTTTATTCTCACCTTGTGTAAATAAATCAAATCCGTTCAGAAGGTCACACACCATATAGCTGCACAAGTTACAGTATTTACATATAATACTGTAGTATATTATATATATTTATATACAGTAGATATAGTATGCAAAACCAAAATCACATCTGCAGAGGGTGAGAACTCCACTCAGCCCCCTCTTCAGTTGAGACTTCCAGTCTGTATGCTGTTGTTTGTTGCATTGTAAATAGAGCTTTACACTTACCTGCATTTAGTTTCACTATGAAGACGGTCCATTATGTTTTTCCCATTTTGTGTGTAGTCGGTAATTATACTGGGTGTGTGTGTGTTTCAGATGTGTATGACCCCTCTCTAATAGGCGATAAGCCTAAGTGGTATGCCCACCAGTTACAGCCAGTATTCTACCGTGTTTATGATGGGAGCTCTCGTCTGGCGGAGGCGCTGAGTGGACCCCTGCAGGATGAGACCAATGATTCAGACCCAACAGATGACAGGTTGAAAACACCCAATACACACTCATCCTTGCATACTTTGTACTCACTAACACATATAGACCTTTATACACATTTACCTAAACTCATGCACACATTTTTTTGATTCTTTTTTTACATATACATATATATCTTTTTTTTTCTTTTTTCAAGAATTTAGATGATGAAATAAATCATTTTATTCAGCAAGCATATATTTTCAGTTGTTTAGAAATGAAAGTAAAGACTATTATAGTGTTACAAAAGTTTTCCATTTCAAATTAATGCTGTTATTGTGAACTTTCTATATGTCAAAGAATCCTGACATATAGCACAACTGTTTTCAACATTTATAATAAGAAATAAGCACCAAATCAGAATATTGGCATGATTTCTGAAGGATTATGTGATATTGAACGCTGGGGTAATGGCTGCTGAAAATTCAGTTTTGCCATCATAAAATTACATTTTAAAATTTTATTTTAAATCGAAATATTCTAAAAACAATGCTATTTTTAACTATTTTTGGTCAAATAAATGCAGGCTTGGTGAGCATATGACACTTCTTTCGAAAATATTACAAATCTTTAAACGCATGCATTTTTGTGTTTAAACTGTTTTTGTCTGTTTAAAACTATATTATTTGTTGCTGTTTATTTCAGTGGCAGTGACAGTGAAGCATACGATGACTCCAGCTCTTCCTACTCGTCTCTTGGAGACTTTGTGAATGAGATGATCAAAGGGGAAATACAAGGGGACACACCAAGTTAGCTTCTCCATTTTTAATCTTTTTCCTGACAATAGATTCTTCCTCTTACCTCTTCTTACCAATAATGGCTTCATAATTGTTATGTTTACACTCTTTCTAGATGTTGACACCCTGACCCATGCTGCACTGGGAGACGCGGATGAGGTAGAGATCCATGACTTCCAAGAGTATAAGGGGGACAACGGTGACCCAGATCCAGAAGCCCCCCCGGAAGCAGCGGACAGCCAGCCACTGCGGTCCAGCTCCAGCACGACGGCCAGTTCCAGCCCCAGTACAGTCATACAGGGCGTCAACCATGTCCGTCCTCAAACTACATGTTATCTGAATCTAGAGGTAAGCATAATGTGCTGTGATCTGTAAAGAGTGTATGTGTTTGTTTGTGTAGGAACAGAAGGAACCTGCTGAGGTGGAGGCGACTGCAGGCGTAACCCTCCCTAACTCTGTCCCAGGATTGGGAGCTCCACCTTTTACAAGACCCACTCCTGATCCGGTCCCTGTTGACCCAGCCAATAAAAGGCGAGAGTATGATAATCCCTATTTTGAGCCCCAGTATGGCTTCCCTTCAGAGGAGGATACTGAAGCAGATGAGCAGGAGGAGAGTTACACACCGCGATTCAACCAGAATCTCAATGGCAACAAGTATGTACTTGGAGATAATCCTACACAAACACTCAGAATCTATATATCAGCTGCACAGACCAGCTCTCAACATCCTCTCCTTGAATTGTGTGTGTGTTCAGACCGTCTCGTCCATTGAGACCCAGCAGCCTGAAGCTTCCGGGTGAATCTGATGGGGAGGGAGACTCCAGAAATAGCTCTCCGAACTCCACCATCTCCAACAATAGCAGCGATGGCTTCGGGGGACTCATGTCCTTCGCCAGTGAGTGGCCAGCTTAACATAACCTCTATTCATTCCTTAGTAGCTCATGCTCACGTTGCAAATTTGGACATAAAAATACTGAAAACACAAATGAATGTTTGAAGATGTTTGCTTGATTTTTTTGACACATTTTCTGTCTAGACAAAGCTAGAAATAACGCTAACAGAATTGAGAAATACTAGAAGATTACATTGCATTCTTTCAACTTTAATATTTGTTAATACACTACCGTTCAAAAGTTTGGGATCAGTACATTTTTTTAAGGATTTGATCAAAAAACAGTAAACAAAAGTTTATCATGTGACACTAAACACTGGAGTAATTGCTGCTGAAAATTCAGCTTTGTCATAACAGCAATAAATTCGATTTAAAAATCTGTTTAAGTAGATTCTTTTTTTATTGTAATATTATATTGTATGTATGAATTATTTTGTAATAATTATTTTACATCATAATAATATTTCACAATTTTATATA
>NW_015552540.1:20452-22278 GCF_001515605.1 Sinocyclocheilus anshuiensis
TATAATTATTATTATTATTATTTTTTTTATGAATGCAGATTTGGTGAGCATAGGTGCCTTGTTTCCAAAACAAGCTTTGAGCAATGGTGTATATTAATATTGACTTTTTAAATATCAGAATATCTTCAGTGGAATTTTAGCATTTGCTAAGGGTTTGAACATTGTAAAAGTTCACTGGTATTGACACTGACTATTGAAATGTCTGGTATTGGTACTGCATTACACCGTGTCCTAACTACACACGACGCCGCGACATGCGATTAAAGGTATCTTTTCCATGTTAATCTGAGGTTTTGTCCTAACTAGCCACAACGACGACACATGAAATTTCTATTTTAGAAACGGTTTCTATTTCCACGACGTCGCGGCTAGAACAACAACATACAAACTAATGAAAGTGATAATCTCAAATACAGATTATGTGCTTTATTCAATGTTAAAAGTGTCTAATGTGAGTTTGACTATCATATTGCGTGGCATTTATAGACATACTTAAAGCAACAACAGACAGTTTACCTCAAATAATAAATTAAAGCAAAAATGTCCGTTAAAACTGTGACTCACTGCGAACCAACAAGCGTATTCCATAACAAAGATGGTATCAGTCACTCAGTATGTACATTTAGTAATGTTAAAAAGGTTTAATATTTATGAATTGGATTATAAACTTATCCATTTCGTTGCGAGTGCAGAACGCTTCCAGAGAGAGCCCGCCCACTCACGCTTCTGATTGGCTGTGATATTTGATTGATTCTGTCAGGTCGCGGTGCCACGTCACGTCTAGTGTGGGCACCCAAATTGCTTGTCGCGTGTAGTTAGGACACAGTGTTACACAGAAATGTGTGTTCCCTGTTGTACGTCTCACCTTAATCGTATGTGTGCAGGTAACCTGTATAAAAACCATGGCACCAGTTTTAGTCTGTCCAGTCTGGCTCTGCCTAATAAAGCTCGAGAGAAGAACACGCCATTCCCCAGCCTCAAAGGTACATACATCCTCTCGGATCTCTCCGTGCGACCTTCTCGCTTATCCACCCATTTCGCCCCGTCTCATTTTTCCAGTCTAGTCCAGTTCTCTTCTATTCTTCTTCTTCTTCCTCCTCTCCTTCTCTCCAAATCCTTTCCTCATCTTTCTTTTTTACCTCTGGCTTTACGAAGGCAGTGTGACTAATGGTTGAATCACTCCAATTAGATTGAACTTGTTATATAACTTCCACTGAATTCAAGTAATTTAAGGGTCAAATAAGTAGATGTTAATTCTACTACAGTAATTCTGTAGTTTAAGGAAGACTAACACTACATCTGTTTAGTACAGGCATTAGGTTTAGAAAGGCTCCAACCTTTTCATTGTTCTACTTTTTCCTCTTCTTCCTTTATGATTTGTTGTATTTCTTTTAAAGAATATTTTAATTTTGATTTAACAGAGGACACAGATCAAGGTTTGTGGGAATGTTGCCTGATTTCTTTGCCCCACATGTCTTTTATCCAGTGTTGCTGCCCTGAAAGTGATGAATATCTTGCCTCCTTTTTGCACTGTGAAGAAACTGATTTAGTGGAAAATAGTGAATAAATGCTGTGCTTTTGAACATTCTAATCATCAAATAATTAAGCAGCATCAAAAATATTAAGCAACTTTGATAATAATAAGAAATGTGACACTAAACACTGGAGTAATTGCTGCTGAAAATTCAGCTTTGTCATAACAGCAATAAATTCGATTTAAAAATCTGTTTAAGTAGATTCTTTTTTTATTGTAATATTATATTGTATGTATGAATTATTTTGTAATAATTATTTTACATCATAATAATATTTCACAATTTTATATA
>NW_015552540.1:23373-30562 GCF_001515605.1 Sinocyclocheilus anshuiensis
TATAATTATTATTATTATTATTTTTTTTATGAATGCAGATTTGGTGAGCATAGGTGCCTTGTTTCCAAAACAAGCTTTGAGCAATGGTGTATATTAATATTGACTTTTTAAATATCAGAATATCTTCAGTGGAATTTTAGCATTTGCTAAGGGTTTGAACATTGTAAAAGTTCACTGGTATTGACACTGACTATTGAAATGTCTGGTATTGGTACTGCATTACACCGTGTCCTAACTACACACGACGCCGCGACATGCGATTAAAGGTATCTTTTCCATGTTAATCTGAGGTTTTGTCCTAACTAGCCACAACGACGACACATGAAATTTCTATTTTAGAAACGGTTTCTATTTCCACGACGTCGCGGCTAGAACAACAACATACAAACTAATGAAAGTGATAATCTCAAATACAGATTATGTGCTTTATTCAATGTTAAAAGTGTCTAATGTGAGTTTGACTATCATATTGCGTGGCATTTATAGACATACTTAAAGCAACAACAGACAGTTTACCTCAAATAATAAATTAAAGCAAAAATGTCCGTTAAAACTGTGACTCACTGCGAACCAACAAGCGTATTCCATAACAAAGATGGTATCAGTCACTCAGTATGTACATTTAGTAATGTTAAAAAGGTTTAATATTTATGAATTGGATTATAAACTTATCCATTTCGTTGCGAGTGCAGAACGCTTCCAGAGAGAGCCCGCCCACTCACGCTTCTGATTGGCTGTGATATTTGATTGATTCTGTCAGGTCGCGGTGCCACGTCACGTCTAGTGTGGGCACCCAAATTGCTTGTCGCGTGTAGTTAGGACACAGTGTTACACAGAAATGTGTGTTCCCTGTTGTACGTCTCACCTTAATCGTATGTGTGCAGGTAACCTGTATAAAAACCATGGCACCAGTTTTAGTCTGTCCAGTCTGGCTCTGCCTAATAAAGCTCGAGAGAAGAACACGCCATTCCCCAGCCTCAAAGGTACATACATCCTCTCGGATCTCTCCGTGCGACCTTCTCGCTTATCCACCCATTTCGCCCCGTCTCATTTTTCCAGTCTAGTCCAGTTCTCTTCTATTCTTCTTCTTCTTCCTCCTCTCCTTCTCTCCAAATCCTTTCCTCATCTTTCTTTTTTACCTCTGGCTTTACGAAGGCAGTGTGACTAATGGTTGAATCACTCCAATTAGATTGAACTTGTTATATAACTTCCACTGAATTCAAGTAATTTAAGGGTCAAATAAGTAGATGTTAATTCTACTACAGTAATTCTGTAGTTTAAGGAAGACTAACACTACATCTGTTTAGTACAGGCATTAGGTTTAGAAAGGCTCCAACCTTTTCATTGTTCTACTTTTTCCTCTTCTTCCTTTATGATTTGTTGTATTTCTTTTAAAGAATATTTTAATTTTGATTTAACAGAGGACACAGATCAAGGTTTGTGGGAATGTTGCCTGATTTCTTTGCCCCACATGTCTTTTATCCAGTGTTGCTGCCCTGAAAGTGATGAATATCTTGCCTCCTTTTTGCACTGTGAAGAAACTGATTTAGTGGAAAATAGTGGCATATTGTTGTTATTGTTGACTTTATTTTCTGTTTGTTTATGATTTTGAATGATTGTATTGCTCAGACGATGCTGATGACAGTCCTGAGAGTCCTGGTATGTTTCATATCTGTAGCCTGCCCTAATGATGAAACCAGTTGCTGTTTATAGTAATATAGACCCTTTGAGTCCTGAGAGAATGAGAAACTCCTAACTCCTGTCCTTGATGCTTCCTTTTACACCCCTGAATCTCAACTATAGCGCCAAACAGCACTTGTCATGAACTGATAATGTGTGCTATTTCAGGGTTGGAAAATAAAATCTTGTGGGACAGCAGTTTGGAACCTCTAAGATAGAGGATATATCTGTGCTCACATATATCCACTATGCCTTTCCTCCTCCTATTCTCCTCCTATTGTGATTGTTAGTAATGAACATAATAATGGTGGCACCTTAATAGACAACAGCCAGTTTGTGGTTGCATTTCAAAACCTTTTTCTTTCTATACAGAAAGGATGTTTCCGTAGGAATGGAATGAGATGATTTTTGACTGCTCTTTGTGTTGTGTGCAGTGTTTTTTTTCCTTTATTTGTGTGTCATCTCAGTTGGAGACAGAGTTGAGGTCTGTTCCATTTCAATTCCACCTGAACTCTGGGTGAATTGAAGATAACAAAACCACGCTGGGAGAAGTGCAGCCACTCAGTACATTTCAAGCTCTGATCAGCTTCAGAACTGAAATGTAGTTTCTACTAAACTTGGTAGATGGGTTTCCACCAAAGTCTCGATAAAGAAGACTTTGAAGTCTGGTGGTTGTGTAGGTGTTTTAAAATAAATCGATGATATGTCAAGGATTGTAGCTTCTATGCGCACAGATATTGTGGCGCTTTAAGCAGAGCAGTAGTATTGCTGCTTTTAAAGCTGGGTACAGGAGAAAACCAATAGAGCACTCCAGGACACGAAAGCACACTGCATTCCAGCTAGCATGTCGACTGGTAATGATTTTTTTCTTTTAATGTTCAGTAAACACACACGCACACCCTTCGACCAGACAGTCCTTCCAGCAGTTTTACTGTGCCAATTTGAAGAAGGTGCTTTTAGCCTTGTTTTTGTTAACAATAAAAAAATAATCAATTTAATATAATTCTGTTAAAAAATGTGCCCCCTTTGCTGTCTCCTAAAAGTAATTTTTTGCCCTTTTCAGATTTCAGATTTCTCAAACAGCATCAAAACTCACAGGAAATACAAATATGATATAACAATATTAAGCAAAGAATTATGACTATCCTGATTTTAAAAACTCACACTGAGAGAAATTAATCTAGTTTTCATGTCATGTTGAATGTGATCATTCCTTTAAAGTTGTGATGAAACGGAAGGAGCAACATCTGGATTGTACATCCCAATATAATGAATTATTGGGGGGAAAAAATAATAAAATGGGGACTTGGTTCTGCTCATTGATTGCTATGGATTGGATTTTAAGAATAATGCAACTTGCAGTCGATTTTGTTATGTTTAATTGGACTAAATGATTAGAGAAGTCTTGCTTGGTCACCTAAGAGAAGGTGTTTTCAGTTATGACATTTGATTAAAAAAAATAAAAAATGTAAAAATGACAACATGCACAAATTAATTGTTCAAGTTAAGATGTATAACATGCATTTTCAAAATAGTGACATTTTTAATTACATGGCAACTTTAAAAATACAAATATTTCAGTTAATTTATAAATTATTTTTAAAATCACAATTTACTTATATAGAGCTGAAGCATGTTTTAAATAATATTTCTGCTTATTATATGCCATGGTATATGCCATTTAGTTTTTGTTCTTTTTATGAATGGAGTTTTGTAGAATGGCTTCATTCTATCATTAATCACATGTAATCGCAATTAATCAAGACTTCCCAAATCACAAGCTATTCTGACCAAATGGAAGTCTGAAATGCTTATATTTTTCTATAATGCTTATATGCTTATATGCTTTCTCTCTTTTTCTCTGTTTTTCATATTCCATGCTCTCTGCTGGTTTTCTCTGTTGTATATGTACATGTGTCCGGTGCTTGTGGTTGTGGGTTGATGTTTGGACTGGTTCTGTCTGGGCCGTTGTTGTTCTCTGTCCCCTCTTTGACCCCCTGCACTAATTCTGGCTTCTGTGTCCAGTATTTGGGCTAAATTCTCTAATGGAGATTGTAACAGAGATCGGCCCGGGGAGCGGAGAAGGTGGGTTCTGCCCTTTGCTGCGTGAGCTGCATTCTTCTCCAAAGCCAGTCAGCTACATCTCCCAGCATCCTGTTCCACCATTGCTTCCTTATTCCTAATGTCAGATGTCAGTCACTGTGATTGTAATCGTTTGACTCTTTTGTTTCACATGTCATGTGTTCTGTTGATGGACTGGACCTGTAATGTAAAAACGAAAAGGACTTATGCTATGTTATATAGAAAGTTTGGGAAAAGTGCAGGTTAGAGAGATTGATGATTTCACTGAGGCTTATTAAGCTCTAGGCAGCATTTGAATTATGGATTATCCTAAAAATGAGATGAAGTTGGATGAGAAAATGTCCAGAATGTGCAGATCTATGCAGAAAGTGGCTACTTTGACTATCTTATTTATTTGAAAATAAATGTATTGATTTTGCGGGGAAAAAAGGTGCAATTAGTCAGTCGTTATCGCAAAATAAACAGACTCATGGTTATTGAAGATTGTTCTGAGCCACAATTGGGTCCTGATCATCCCACCTGTGTTTTTCCCATATTGACCTTCTGACTATACATTATAGTTTAAGGATAGTAAGATTTTTTTTATTGGTCACAAAGGCTGCATTTATTTGATAAAAAATACAATAAATACACTATATTTAAATACGGTAATGTTAAAATTTAAATGAACTATTTCATACTATTTTTGGTTTTCTATTTTAATATATTTTAAAATGTAGTTTATTATCAATTCTCAGCAGCCATTACTCCAGTTTTCAGGGCATGAGTCTTCAGAAATTATTCTAATATGCTGACTTGGTTCTCAAGAAACATTACTTATTATTGTCACTGTTGAAAACTATTGCACTGGTAAATATTTGTTTATTTTTTATATTTGTTGGAATCCGTGGTGCATTTTTAATGATTTTTTTTTTTTTTTTTTTTTTTTGATGAATAGAAAGTTTGGTAAAAAAAGAAAATAGAAATCTTTTGTAACATTATAAATGTCTTTACTTTGATCAATTTATTGCATCCTTGCTGAATAAAATTATTGATTTCCTTAAAATAAATCTTACTTTTTGAACTTTTTTTACCCTATGCAGTTAATTACAGAAGAGTGCACTGAGTCACATAACTGATGGGGCTCCAAACAGAAGCTGTCCGCTGGATTTTATAGATGGAGAATGCCATTGTTATTTAAATGTCTGCATCTTCCTAGCAGCCTTGAATTCATAATTCATGTATTTGCTCTTTATTCTTGTGAGATTATTTAAAATAACTTCTTTGGCAAGTTTGTAATGACATATAATTATTCAGATTTCATTATGAGGCATGTAAGTCTTGTCTGAAAATATTCCCTGGCCAAATCTAACGTGCAATCTAACGACACAGTGTGAAATGTGTGTGAAGATGTCCATCTGTTAATGCCCTTGTATGCGGCACAAACCATCCATGCACCGGTTGTGCTTTACGCATGTAAATGTTCAGATGAATGCACAGAGGCTGTATAGACACACACACTGTGTGTTAGTGTATGTGCTGTTGCCGTACACTCACAGCTAAGTGTGTGTAGTATGATCATCTGAACCGATAGGGCTTTTTTTTTTTTTTTTTTTTTTTTGTGTTTCTTGTTGCCATGCAGTCTGTTTCTCACTCATCTTTCTCACTCTGTTCTTTGCCTGTGTGTGTGTGTGTGTATGTGTTTGTGTGTTTGCTCCAACCAGCGTCATTGCTCCTGTAGGTCTCCTTACTGCTCCAGTCCTTCAGTCGCTCCTATAACTGTCAACGTTAGCATCATTAGTCATGGTATACCCCCTAACTGCAGTGTCCAAAAAACTGAGGTGCAAAAGAATATTAGCAAGTTGCTTGAGCGTGTGTGTGAGTCTGTTAAAAGCTGTATGTGTGTTGCCCTTTACTTCTATTGATTCTATACTATTACCGGACACAGGGTTAAAACATCTGTGTAGAGGCCTTAGACTGCACTGTGTTTTAATGCTGTCGTCTTTGTGTTTCTGCTGTGGTGTTTATTAGATGTGTGTTTTCAAGTGGATTGTTTACTAAAGAATTTTAAAGAAATTCATGCTTTATTTGTGAGTGTGTTTGTGTATGTAGAGGTGGATAGGTTGGTGATTGGTTAATGGGTGGGTGTTGACAAATGGAAGCAGGTTTCATGTGACACACATTCGTACATATAAGGTCTATATCCAGTCTGATGAAGTGAATGATCTGTTGTAGGTGCTCGAGCCCCCAGAGCGCTGGTAGATCAGAAATCCTCTGTTATTAAGCACAGCCCCACCGTCAAGAGAGAGTCTCCATCTCCTCAGGGCAGAGCCAACAACACCAGGTAATGCAATGACCCTCATATTTATTCATAGGTGTCTTTATCTGAAGGATCTTACAAATTAGAAATTAGAATTGGAGTACAATAGTGTGACCACCCACTTATGCTTTTAAAATAATAGAATACAATTATTTATATATATATATAGATATATATATAGATATCAGTGGCGTGCGTTGGTGTTTAAAATGAGGAGGCAGTTATATACAGTATATATATATATATATTCATGTCCCTGTTACACTTAATGTTTTCGCTAGTTTTTAAATGATTATTTTATTTATTAAGGGAAAAAAGCTTTCCAAACCTACCTGGCCCTATGTGAAAAATGAATTGCCCCCTCCTGTTAAATCATGAAAGAACTGTGATTAACGACAGTATTTTAGAAAGCTGAGTTAAATTTTACTAGCCACACTCAGGCCTGATTACTGCCAGACTTGTTGAATCAAGAAATCACTTAAATAGAGCCTGTCTGACAAAGTGAAGCATACTTAAAGAGTTCATGATAGTTTGATCATGAAAATAGTTTATGATCAAAACATGTATCAGTCTGGAAAGGGTTATAAAGCCATTTCTAAGGCTTTGGGACTCCAGCCAACCACAGTCAGAGCCATTATCTACAAATGGAGAAAACTTAGAACAGTGGTGAACCTTCCCAGAAGTGGCCGACCTACCAAAATTACTCCAAGAGCGCAACGACGACTCATCCAGGAGGAACACAAAGGCTCATCTCACATTTGGCAAAAAATATCTTGATTATCCCCAAGACTTTTGGGCAAATATTCTGCGAACTGATGAGACAAAAGTTGAACTTTTTGGAAGGTGTGTGACCCGTTACATCTGGCGTTAAACCAACACAGCATTTCATAAAAAGAACGTCAGTTTTTTCCCTTAAATAAAATCATTATTTAAAAACTGCATTTTGTATTTGCTTGGGTTATCTATGTGTAATATTAAAAGTAGTGTGATGATCTGAATCATTTAAGTGTGACAAACATGCAAAAAATAAAAAAACAGGAAGGGGGCAAAAACATTTTCACAGCACTATATATATACTGTATGTATATGTATATATATATATATATATATATATATATATATGTATAT
>NW_015552540.1:30824-34084 GCF_001515605.1 Sinocyclocheilus anshuiensis
ATATATATATATATGTATGTATGCTGATTTTATGCTCAAGAAACATTTCTCATTATTAATGTTCAATGTTTAGAGGACTCTTTGATTAATAGAAAATTCAAAAGAACAGCATTTATTTGAAATGTAAATCTTTAGTTATATAATGCATCCTTGCTAAATAAAAAGAAATCTTACTGACTGTCCTGACTGATGGTGTTAAAAATATACATATTGTTAAATTATATTGTTTTTTACTTTTTTTTTTTATCCCTCTTCTTTTTACTTTTGTTGTTCTCTATTGAGTGCGTATGAAGTGAATATGTAGCTCTTCCTCAGTTAAACCTGGTCTTTTTTTCTATGCAGTGAGAACCAGCAGTTTCTCAAGGAGGTGGTCCAGAGCGTGCACGATGGGCAGGGTGTGGGCTGGCTCAACATGAAGAAAGTACGCCGCCTGCTAGAGAACGAACAGCTCAGAGTCTTTGTGCTCAGCAAACTCAACCGCGCGGTCCAATCAGAAGAGGATGTTCAGCAGGAAGTTATAAGAGATGTGGTGAGTTAGAAGTGACGAGTCAAACAGCTGAACCAAAGCAAGACCCTAATATTTGACTTGTGTTTTATTCATTATATGGTTTTGTGTGCCTGTGTATATAGGAGATAAACAGGAAGGTGTACAAAGGCATGTTGGACCTATTGAAGTGCACAGTGTCCAGTTTGGAGCACTCATACACTAATGCTGGCCTGGGAGGCATGGCCAGTGTCTTCAGTCTGCTAGAGATAGCACGCACCCACTACCAAACCAAAGGTAATTCTCATTCAAATGTCCCAATTAAATTTTTATGTGAATATTTAGCAACAAGCATGGTTTCTGCCTGCATTCAGAGCAATAGATATGTACCTACACAAAGAGTTTTTGCTTTCGAGAGAGTCTTGTTCCTCTTCACAGCCGTGTCCATCTTGGTGTCACTTTTGCATATCCTCGGGTTTCAGCCTTTCTTTCCGTACCTTTTTAGAGAAAAATCACCTGTAGCCTGCCTTCAAATTTAACTTCTATCCCTTGTGTCTCCATGTGACTTTGCTATTTCCTCTTCTTCCTTTTTCCTGTGCTCTGTTTCCTTGGTGCCCACTTGTGGCTCACAGACCCAGAGAAGCGGAAACGGAGCCCCACGGAGGGGGTTAGCAGCCCGGGCAGTAAGGAGAGCCCATCAGGCCGAATGGAGAGCGCCAGGGCAGCTGGTGTGCTCTTGGTACCCCGTATCCAATTGCCACCACCCTCCCCTGGAAAATCGTCACAGCAGTTTGATACCCGGAGTCTGAACGAGGAGAATTTTATTGCCTCCATTGGTGTGTAAACCGCAGTCCCCATTGCATGGCCCCCTTCTCTAACTGCAAAACAGGGACTTTCTATCTGCACCAGTCCTCTTCCCTTAAACCACTTTCTGTTGTGGGGAGAAGCATAATTTGCCCCCAAATATTCAACTACTTTTAAAAAATCCCATTTAGACATGTGGCCCAAACATTATTCCAAGGAATAAATTGCATTTATTTAAAAGGAGCAAGGTATATAGATGCAAAGTTAAAAATTGCAATCCATCCAAAGTCAATATTGAGGTATAAACATATTGAAATGAAATCAGTATTTGGGCCAGTATTTCTAAGTGTGCAAATCTGACTCTTGACTAGGGATGTGCATTTTGGTCATTTTGACCGCTTGAGTACTTGACACATATTAGCTTGGGCTACTTGAGAACTCTGGGTGGGCAATGAGCAGAATGTCAGAAGGCCTTTTTTTGCCATTGTATCACATCATTGTTTTTTAAGCGTCTCACACCATGAGCAGAGTGTTTTTTATGATTTGTCGTCATTTTTTTTGTCTAGTTTAGCTCTTTAAAAAAAAAATACATTGCAAGACCCCTGCGCTAGAATGTGTCCCAGTGTATACACTCATAGTGCTTTTTCTCATGTGGACTGAAAGTCGGCCTCCATGTGTAGGTGGCATCCAATCATAGCAATCAGACAACAAGGTACCGTATTGATGTACTGTTGTAACCAATCACAAAATGGATAATTTATTAACCAATGCTGTCTCTTCGTAGTACTCAGGTACTAATGCCCATCCCTACTCTTGACTGGTTTGCTCTGTTTTTAACTTGACAACTTTTCTTGAAAGCATTCACATTTGTTTGACCACGATGAAATAGATTTATCTCACATGAACCTAGTTTTTTTTTTTTTTACTTTCTACATTTATTAAATTTTTCATTGCTGTCAGGTGATGTAAATAAATGTACATTTGCAGCACAGTTCTGTTTACGGTTACGTCTCAATGACTGTACACAGGCATGTGTCATCTTTGGTTTTATTTAATTATCTCACTTTTTGATGCAAGTATGAAATATCAGATAAACTACATCATCCCACATTTCAGTAACTTGTTTAAGTTGAGTATTGAAAGAATTTCAAAGGATCTTGTCAGACCACATGCATCTGTGAAGAAAATGTTGTTGTAAAAAGTTTCGCTTTGATTTTACAGAAGATTTGGAATGCAGCTTTAGAAATCTTTTTTGTTTTATTTATTTTTTTGTTCTTGATGCCTCATACAGTACAGCGTAATCGATTTTAACCAAGTTGGGGTTTGCAATCGCAATATCAGTTTCTTCATTTAAGAAGCAGTGAGTGTGCTAGTTGTAGCTGAAGCTTCCTCCTGTTTGATTGATTGACTGTGTTTGCTTGCATGTGTGACTGCTTCTGTCTGTGTGTCTGTGATACCTTGCGCTACTGTGAACTGATCTGGTCCACTGTCAGCTGATCTGCTTCTGTGAGTTTCCCCAATATGACCGCAAGCATTATTTGTTTCTCTCTGCCTGACCTGCGTAGTCTAATGAGTGGCAGCCAGCTGAATGGCATTATTCCCCTCGGTGATATCGATGACTGTCACTCTCTAGAACAGTGATGGCTTCAGCTCGCTGTTAGTCATGTGACGTCCCAGAATGCTTTGCAGAGTATTAATGGATGGAAGTGCTGATTGTGTTTTTTCTGCAGGGGCTGATGGAGCAAAACAGCGTCTGGAAGGTGGAGACACTGAGGAAAAGAAATCACAGATCAGTGCTGACAGTGGCCTCAGTGTAACGTCTGGCTCACAGGTGGGTTTTAACCTATTATCACGATATAAATCTTAAAACTTTGACTATTTTATTTTGAAATTTAATGTATGTAAAATAGGGCTGAACGATTTTGGAAAATAATCTAATTGCGATTTTTTTTTTTTTTTACAAATATTGTGA
>NW_015552540.1:34726-35595 GCF_001515605.1 Sinocyclocheilus anshuiensis
TCTAACAACTACAATCACAGTATATTGACTGATTTGTTGAACTTCCAACCTTGTAAGCATGTAATAATTATGACAGCATAAAGTACTGACAAATAAGCCTGGTGTAAAAATTTATATGAAAGTCAGTAACAAATCACACAAACTAAAGTAGATTGCAGAAATATAAAAACAAATTCTGTTGCTTTACCACACTATTTTAGGTCATTCAAAGTCACTGTAATAAACCTATGTAGAACGGTCGCTTTGTCGCGTCCAGTGTAGAGCTGTTGCAGCGCGAAGCGACAACTGTAGCATCCGGTATAGACACGGTGAGTGAAGCTGAGAGCAAGATATACCTAGCCATACTTTCTGCATTTAGCTTTTGAATGAGACAGCACCTGCCTGTGTCTGTGCTTTGGAAGCATATAGGTAGTGAAATTCCATTTAAAATGCAATATGCAAAATGGCAATGCAATATTCAAAATGGCAATGTACTACACCGGACGCGAACGGCAAAATACAATAGAACCCATTATAATCAGTGACGCTGTGTACGCTGGATGCGGCGCGACACGACATGCCAAATCCCCGACAGTAAACTGATGCCTTGTTCTATTTATGACGTACTGACAAAAAGTTAAAATGATTTGCAACGGTCGCTTTGTCGCGTCCAGTGTAGAGCTGTTGCAGCGCGAAGCGACAACTGTAGCATCCGGTATAGACACGGTGAGTGAAGCTGAGAGCAAGATATACCTAGCCATACTTTCTGCATTTAGCTTTTGAATGAGACAGCACCTGCCTGTGTCTGTGCTTTGGAAGCATATAGGTAGTGAAATTCAATTTAAAATGCAATATGCAAAATGGCAATGCAATATTCAAAATGGCAATGT
>NW_015552540.1:36128-37183 GCF_001515605.1 Sinocyclocheilus anshuiensis
AGATCGTCGAATTCACTGGCGGATGAAGTGGAGCGTGAACAGAGAAATATATGAAGTGTTCTCCATGCTAAAATCAAACGTTCGAACGACCGACCGACTGATCGAACGAATGTCAAACCGAACGTCCATCCGAACGTCTTGAGCTTTGAACGGTGACCCACGTGACGTCAGCGTCTTGAAATTAGCTGGTTTTTAAACATTTAAGGAGCCAAGCTGCTGTATACCTAAAATAATACTCAACCATTTCCTGCATCCTGCTGTACTTCCCTGAATAAGTCTTTAAAGGTGTTGTAGGCTAATAATTCGTTCTGAGTAATAAATTGAAAAAGCTCCCACCTGTATGTGACTAAACAAAATAACTTGTAATTTACTTGAGGTTCTGCTATAAATGTGTCTATTAGAAACATTAATTTAAATTAATTATACAAAAGATTGTTTAAAATTAATCAAGACTTCTCGAGTTTTTGAATGGAAGTCCTGAATGACTGTTATTAAAGGTCATTTAATGACTTTTAATCATTTTCAATGGCCCGCAGAAACCCTGCTTTTGTTGGAAAAGTAAATAAATTATTTTAATTATGTTTGATTATGTTATGTTATGTTTACATATTAAGACTACTGTTGGAAATGGGAAATGTAAATTATATAATTTAATTTTAATTTTCCTTTTGCACCAAACTTTGCACGTATGGGTAATGGAAAATGTAAATTTAAATACAGAAATACATTGCCATTTTACATATTGAATTGCCATTTTGCATATTACATTTCAAATTGAATTTTGCTACCCATATGCTTCCATATTACACACCCTGGTGTTGTTCTAATGCCGTATGACCTTCTTTGTTTTTCGGACCACTAAAGGAGAAGTTACAATTATAGGATATTTCAGAAACTTAAAGCTACTTCACTTTACTGTAATATGAAATATTGTAACTGAAAGGTGTTATAACATAATCAAACATAATTCAAATAATTTATTTACATTTCCAACAAAGGCAGGGTTTCTGCGGGGCATTGAAAATCATTAAAATTCATTAAATGACCTTTAATAA
>NW_015552540.1:37550-37932 GCF_001515605.1 Sinocyclocheilus anshuiensis
AAAAGATTCGTTCATTTTGCTGAACGAGACTCAAAGGTCCGAGTCGGTAAAATGATCCGAACTTCCCATCACAGATCTCCAGCCGCCATGTTTCAAACGATTCAAACGATCCACGCTTCCGCCAATCCCTGCCTTGAAGCAATGAGTGACGGAGGGTGGGCGTGGTCAGCTTGGTCAGCTTGTTCAAATTGAATTTTGCTACAAATATCCCACGGCGTCATGATGAAAATGCAATCCTAAGTGTTCTAACTGTTAGTCTAAATGCATTTAGGACAAATAGCATTTAAATGATCATTATGCTACCATTTCTGCTTGGACATGTTACACATATCAAATCAATTTGTGTTATACATTTTCATTTTAATTTCGCAACTTATAAAGC
>NW_015552540.1:40538-89187 GCF_001515605.1 Sinocyclocheilus anshuiensis
TACCTCACTATGTGGGAAGATTTGCATAACGCCGCCCAAATGTTCACGCAAAGAAAGAAGGCGTAACTTTATTGTTACTGCCACCGTCATGTTGTAAAGACGCTGTGTTTCGTTGGAAGTTTGGCCTTCCAAAAGAGGGCACGACTAGAAATCAGTGATTAAGTTGTATTTACAACACTGTTCCAAAAATACCTGTACATATTGTTGTTCATATTGTTCTTCTTGCTTGTCCCTTCTGCAGAAGAGTGATACAGAGTCCCAGGCGAGCTCCGAGCCTCCTGCTCTGAAGAGAAGCACCAGCCAGGACTCAGAGGCCAGCACAGTGGTAGGGCACGGCCATTACAGAGACACTGCCATCCTTTCCCTAAAATACCATCCAGATCATATGTAGTAAATTAAATTAATACTTTTATTCAAAAAGGATGCATTTAATTGGTCTAAAATTAAAGTAAGTACATGTATAAGTTACTTAAGATTTCAGTTTCAAATATGTGATGTTCTTTTGAACTTTACTTTCATCAAAGAATAATAATAGAAAATGTTTCTTAAGCACTGTCAACATATTAGAATGATTTCTGAAGGATGAGGTGACACTGAAGACTGGAGTAATGGCTGCTGAAAATTCAGCTTTCCCTTCACAGCAATAAATTACATTTTAAAATATATTAAATTACGGATATTTTAAATTGTAATAATATTTCACAGTATTGCTGTTATGATTATATTTTGATCAAATAATTGCAGCTTTGAGTAGCAGTCATTTCTCAAGAACATTAAGATATCTTAACAATTCCAAACTTTTAAACATTAGTATAAAAAAATCAGCTTATTGTCATATTGCAGAAAAATCTAAAATCATGCAGATTTTAAACAACTTTTTGATTTTTCATTTTATAATGAACTATCCCATTAAGTAGCTGCATAATCCCTCTTGTTTGTTGTGCTGTTGCTGATCTCTGACCTTGGATCTGTAGGTGAGTAACAGCTCAGGTGAGACGCTGGGTGCGGACAGTGACCTGAGCAGCACTGCTGGAGACGGCCTGACAGGAAGACATGCTCAACATCTCAACCTGTCCCGTGGCACACTGTCTGACAGTGAAATTGAGACCAACCCTGCGACCAGCTCTGTGTTTGTGAGTAGTTCTCTTTGTTTTAGTCATCCTCTTCACCGCATCCAATCAAATGAAAGATAATAAAATAATGAATATGGACAATTGTCAATGTCACACATATAGGGCAAGACTCATAAGCTGAAGCCAGGAGTGAAGGAACCTCTTGGTGTTAATAAGGGAGCACCAGCTCCGCCCCTCGAGGATATTAGCATGAGGATCTATCTGTGTGAGGGGCTGCTGGGTAAGAGTTGATCCTCTTCCTTAATCCATTCAACATTCCTTTACCTCCATTCATTTTGTTTCCTTTCTTCTTCTCTTCTTTCATGTCCGTTCTCACTGCTTTAGTAATCAACTTATTTTTTAATGTCTGTGTTCATTAAAATGATGAGGTATTTCCAAAAGTTGTCTTTGTTGGTTTTCCATAACCTCAGCGTTTTCAAGTTGTAATAACATGTCTGCTGCTCAGAACAACGATTGCAACAGTTTGTTCTGTAAACTCTGCTTATATTCTGATCATTAGAGCTTTGTAAAGTGTTCTGTTAATTTGCTGTTTTTTTGTTTAGCTCCAAATATGTCCTCATATTAACCAGCGTGTGATGAATTTTTAGCTTGCATATCTCTGACAGCACACGGCTTTGCTTCTAACACTAACACTTTCTATGCCTTTTGCTCTGCGGCCACCTCCTTTTCCCTCTCTCTCCTTTTTCTTTTTCTCCTTCTGTTTAATGCTACGAAGGGCGAGATAAAAGCTCAGTTTGGGACCAACTGGAGGATGCTGCCATGGAAACCTTTTCTCTGAGTATGGCTGAACTCTGCCTTTGACCTTTGGGATGTGTGTATTTTGGGATTGTGAAGTTGTAGTATTAGACACTACATGCCTTGCCTCACATCCATACTATGACTGTGTTTAAGTCTTGTATGGAGCATGTAGGGTGTTTTTTTTTTATTTGTGTCTTTTCTAAGAAATTAAATACATTTGAATGTATTGCTGTGTGCATGGTACTGTTTGCATGAAGAGAGAGTTAAAATACACAAGCCAGACAGATCAGATAAGACAACTTTATTTTGTAATTGAATGTGTTTGTGTGAAATCGAGGGGTAATAAAAGCTGCTTGAGAGAATGGGAATGCTGAAACAATAAGCAGATGTATGGAGGCGTGTGTTATCTCTGTGTTAAAATTAATTTCATAAGGTTTGATAGCAAGCTCTATTTTTTACTGCATGCTGCGCAGTTATTGTATGGAGGATGTTTTATTTTAATACTCATTTATTCTAGTTTTTATGACTATGTCTTGAACATCTTACATTTACAATAAACAGTGTTTTATGCTGGCATGTTGAGTTGAAATACTGTTTTACTCAAGTTAAGAGTGAAAATGTGCGTGTATGTGTAGGTAAGGAGCGTTCTACTCTGTGGGATCAGATGCAGTTCTGGGAGGATGCCTACCTGGATGCCGTTATGTTGGAAAGGGAAGGAATGGGGATGGATCAGGGACCACAAGAAATGATTGACAGGTTAGTATGTTCTTTATTAAGTGCCTACATTAGTGTTCACACCGAATCGAAAGCAACACAGAATGAAATGGAAAAACATCCGCATAACTAGTCCAGTATGAATCTCTTTCATTCATAATCCTCTGTTTTCAAAAGTTTACATACTTTACTGATAGCAGAATGCATATTGGTTGTTCACATGCTTTTATACAAATTATACCCATCTGACCGTGCTGAAATGCTTTCACATGTTCTGCTCCGGGAGAATGACAACATATTGGAATGGTTTAAGCTAGAAGCTATTTAGTCATGCTAGGATTCAGATGTAAACTGTGCTGTTGTGTTTGTATTATGTTGTCCAAATACGACTGTGCTGTGGTCTCTCAGGTATCTGTCTCTGGGAGAGCATGACCGCAAGAGACTGGAGGACGATGAGGACAGACTACTGGCCACTCTCCTGCATAACATGATCGCCTACATGCTTATGATAAAGGTATACACGTATATATTTAAGTGAATATGGAGATTTTTAAAGTGAACGGTTCAGTTGTGACATATATTCATTTACATTTATATACAGTACAGTGTATATATACAGGCACTAGCATTCAACAGTTTGGGGTCAGTAATTCATTTTTCTGTAAGAAATCAATGCTTTTATTTGGCAAGGATGCATTAATTTGATCAAAAGTGACAGTAAAGACATTTATAATGTTACAAAAGATTTATGGTTCAAATAACTTAAGTTCTTTTGAACTTTCTGTTCATTAAAGACTACTGGGAAAAAAGCATTATGGCTTCCACAAAAATATTAACTAACATTAATATTAACTCTTACTGTTCTCTAGGTCAATAAAAACGACATCAGGAAGAAGGTACGGCGTCTTATGGGGAAATCTCACATTGGCCTCTCACACAGTCAAGAGATCAATGAAGTCCTGGACCGCCTCGCACATTTGGTTAGAGACGGTTAAATGAAGAGTTACAGCTATTGCATGGAAACCAGTAGCCAAACTTATCAGAATCAGGTTATGAGTGATTGACAGATCGTTTGTTTTGTTGCAGAGTGGCCGGGAGCTTCCCATCAGGCCAAGTGGCAGCCGGCACATTAAGAAGCAGACATTTGTCGTGCATGCTGGGACTGATACAACTGGTGATATCTTTTTCATGGAGGTATGAGTTTTGTGTGGCCGTGTGCCTCATTTAACAAGTCTGCATGAAAACGTATTGTAAATGAGCATTCAGTCCTTCTTTCCTCATCCTCGTGTGTGGTTAGGTGTGTGACGACTGCATCGTCTTGCGCAGTAACATCGGCACGGTCTATGAGCGCTGGTGGTATGAGAAGCTCATAAATATGACCTACTGTCCCAAGACCAAAGTGTTGTGTCTGTGGAGGAGGAACGGTCAAGAAACACAGCTTAACAAGTTCTACACCAAGAAGGTAGGACACACATCAATGTAAAGGCATACTGTAGTACACACACACCACATACTTCAAAATGTGACGGTCTCATTCTCAATTCACAGATTTTATATTGTTTCAGTATAGTCAGTGGAAATTGGAATCAGTCACTGTACTTCTCTTTCTCTGTTCCTGTGTTTTTGTGTGTTAAGTGTCGGGAACTGTACTACTGTGTTAAAGACAGCATGGAGCGTGCTGCCGCACGACAACAAAGCATCAAACCAGGTACATTGTGCATCTTTGTACACAACCATTCAAGAGTTTTGGGTCTGTATGTTTTTTTTTGTTTTGTTTTTTTTTTATAATTTTGAAAGGCTCGTTAGGCTCGTTTATTTGATAAAAAATGACAGTAAACTGTTAAATCCATTTTAAAATTTAATTTATTCCTTGTTGGCTAAGCTGAATTTTCAGCAGCCATTACTCCAGTCTTCAGTGTCACATGATCCTTCAGAAATCATTCTAATATGCTGATTTGGTACTCAAGAAATATTTATTATTATTATTATTATCACTGCTAAAACAGTTGTGCTGCTTAATATTTTTGTGGAAACCAAGAGACTTTTTTTTAGGATTTTTCAAGATGCTGTTCAAAATAGAAATCTTTACGATTGCTTGTAAACAATTTATTGTGTCCTTTCTGAATAAAAAGTATCAATTCTTACTGACCCCAAACTGTTGAACTGTAGTGCATGGGTTTGTAGGGTAAATTAAGTTCAAATGGACTGCTTTTGGCAGTCATCTCAATGAAAGTGGCCCAATTTACTCCTTGTATTATTGGATATATAATATCCCGCTTCTTGTTGCTGGAATAAACAAAGTATTTTTTTTATTTCTCACTGCTATTTGCTTTTTTTCCATGTGTGTAGGTCCAGAGCTGGGAGGCGAGTTTCCAGTACAGGACATGAAAACAGGGGAGGGTGGTCTCCTTCAGGTCACGCTGGAAGGCATCAACCTCAAATTTATGCATAGCCAGGTAGGAGGTATTGCCTTTATCATAACCATGACGAAGTGCTTGCCAGATTCAACACCACCCTTCCTCTCATTCTCATTCTCATTCCATCCAATCCTGTTTCTCTTTTCTGACACTTCTCGTCTGTATTCATCTCATCATCTCTTTTCCTTCCTCTCACTCTTTCTTTCTATTCGTGCCTGTCTTCCTTTGAGATTTTTTTTGGAACAACTGACAAAGTAATAAGAAAATGCGCTAAAAAGTTAAATAATCAAAGTATGAAGCATTTGTTTTGATATTAGACTCTAAAAGAAATTAAAACATGGAAAAGGTCTGTAAGTGTTGTTCCTGAAGAATCTCTTAGAGGAATAGCTGTTTTCTTTTTTTCGTTGTTGTCATTGTTGTTTGGCTATATTTGCTGGCTGTTTGTTTTTGGGTTGCATAATCACAAGCAGAGATTTACTTTTTCAAATGTCAGAACATTCCACCCGCTGTGTGTGTTAGTATGACGTGTTATTGGTCACGGCGCCCAGCTCTGGTCCTTACGGTTTGTGAGTGTGTTGGTGTGATGTCGGTTTGTTGTGGTGTGCCAGAGGTAAGATGTAGAACCTTGTGCAAAACGTATTCAAAATGTACAAAATACATTGTTGGGGAGATTGAAATAATACATTTTCTATTTAAAACCCACTTTAAAACCACTTTAGTGAGTTTTAATTCTAATAAATTGAATTAACCAACTATATAAACATATGCTTTAAACTGTCTCTAATGGGAGACAATCAGGTAATAGTTTTTAATTATACATATTTGATATATTCTACTTGAAGTGATTAAGACCATATGTCCGCGTTCTGCTGCACCTAATATTGCTGTTCTGGGATTATTTAACCTGGTTATTTGTCTCTTGTTACTTTGCTGTTCATAAAGCTCTAATGTGAACTGAACTTATGTATAGAAAACAAAATCCTGGTTTCTGTTTGATTTGAATAAACTCATATCCCATTGAACTCCCTCAAGGAGGAGAAGCAGTAGTTACGGAACACTGAAACTCTGGAAAAGACTGGACCAATTAGGAAACAATGCAAACCTTAAATAAGCGATTTATTTTTTATTTGTTTCCAACATACGTCTTTTGCCTGGGTTATCTTAGGTTATAGTCTTCCACTGCTGTAAGACCTTAAAGGGATAGTTCACCCGTTTACTCACCCTCATGTCGTTCCAGTCCTGTGGGACTTGCTTTCTTCTGTGGAATGTAAAAGAAGATATTTTGAGAAATGTCTGTTTTTTGTCCCAAAAAATGTGAGTCAAATGGTCACCGAAACTGTTCCGTAGAAGAAGGAGCTGGAATGACAGGCTTGGAACTAGATGAGCTTGACTAAATAATAACAAAATATCGCTATAATATGAGGACTTGGGTGCCTCGCTGTGGTTACTAGTCAGTTACTTGAGCTTTTAAAGAGTGCTAAGATGTAAAATGTCAGCAGAGTTAAGCGCTATTGAAATTGTAAAACTTTGAATTTAAAAATCGTTTATGTAGTGTAGTTGTGTGTGTTGTAATGGTTTTGGCACTGTTCTGTTTTGGCTGTAGGCATGTGTGAGGGAGCTGGTCCTCATTGCTGGTGGAGGAGGCATGGAGGGTAATGGGGTGGGAACACATCAGGGATTCAAAACTAACGTAAACATAATGTAAGATATTAACAGCTAATGTACAAAGACTTTGTTCCTTCTGGATGAAATCAGCGGTTGTAGTTTAATACCGTAAGGGTGGGCTCGTAGCACCAGAGGGTGTTTTGTGCTCTTTTTGTCCAATAATAATCCAAACCGTTTCTCTCCCATGCTCTCTCCCACTGCAAGGAGCGGAAGGTACACAACCTCTGCAGTCTTTGCTTTTTAGTGTACCATTTTCATTTACTTTTTCTTTCTTTTCCTTGTACTGTAGCTTTTCTGGCAGACGCCACTTTTTATGTGCTTATTTTTTGATGTCTTTTGTATTATTTTCGCTCTCTTTTTTTTTGGTTTCTTTTTGGTCTGTGTGTCTCTTTTTTTTCTGATGATGGAATTTTCCGTGGATGTCTTTGCATGGGCCTTTTCAGCACGTAGGGGGATCAGTGCCATGATTTCATTCCCACTTTTGGTGCAAATGGTCACAGCTGCAGGGTTTATATTAGCTCTTTAGTCTTAAGTGCTTCAAAAATACATCTGTTATACAAGTCTCCAAGTGCCTCAAGAACACGTCATAAATGAATAGTGTAGAACGAAGGCAGTTCTCCTCTTGGCTGGACAAGTATTGTAAATACACAGTGCATCTTTTGAAAGCGAGACTCTCCTAAGAGCTATGGTGTTGACTTGTTGATTAATTTAATACAATTTAAAAATGACAAAAAATATAGATCTGGGGTTATTTTTACTCTCAAGAATATGAAGACTGCTCAGGTGTTGAAAGTTTCACGGCTCTCCATTTGCGTCACTGGCCCATGTAGTCCTGTCAACATGGAAACTTCTCTTTCTGTGCAGTCATATTTGAGTTCTGATAGCTTCTCAACAGCTTGCTTATCATGTTCTTTCTTCGTTTCTCCCTAGTTTACAGTTACTGTCCAGATTGTCATCTCTTCAGAAAATACTTTTTTTGTTTTCCCACAAGTGTGTGATTGAGTTGGTAACAGTGTGTCCTGTTGTTTTTTTGTTTGTTTTTGTTTGTTTTTAGGTTTTCATAGAGCTGAGTCACATTAAAAAGTGCAATACAGTGAAAGGAGTCTTTGTCCTGGAGGAGTTTGGTAATTACCCCCATTTTGATTCTAGGCCTGTACACAGCAGTAACCCAGTCACATGCAGAGCAGAGAAGTTATCATGTTCAGTACTGTTAGATGTGGCGATCTGAACGACTGTATGAGCTTTAGGAGCAAAGGTTATATATAAGACAGTAGGACCATTGTTTTTAGCTGTTGCTCCTGTAATGCAGTCTGTGAATGACGTTACATGAAACGTAACGCCCAAAATGAACCAGATCCTATCTGCTTGTAGAATCCTGTTCCCCTTGGACCCAAAGCCATTCCATTGGCTGAGACAGTGGTGTATTTATTAATAATATTATATTAATGTTCGAGTTAGAGTATTAACACCAGGGATTGTATATTTAAGAATGTATGCTCATTTCCTCTACTTGTACTTTGCCATCTAGAAATGCTCGCTTAACATTCATCTGTAAAAACACAAATAATGTCATGTAAATTTAATAAAATGTGATCTTTAAACAAATTATGCATTTTTCATACTCTACATGATAATTTTGTGATCCATTCACTATCAATTGAAACAATTGATTTGATTTTTTAGCTCTAAATTCTAGTTATATTTAGTCAAATACTACATAATTTTAATGTCATCTATTTATCGGGTATAACATGAACATACTTATCACAATCTGTTAAAATATTGTTTTTATTATTCACATATCACACTGTATTATAGAAAACATTTAAATCAAACTTTTCCCTCTTTGTGTTTTCAATGCATCTTCAGTTAGCAAGCTAACAGCTTTATGTAGTGTTAACTGGTTAAGAAATGCTCTGTTTATTAGCTAAAACAAGATATCATGATACCTCTGGCATGGAGGAAAAGGATTCTTCCGGTGGATAAGGTCTTGCACGCCATCAGCAGCTTTGAGGAAATGATGCACAGTTCAAGTTCTTTTGTGACGAATGAACCGATCAGCTCCATTTTAGATTGCAGTTGTTTCCTTTGATACATCTTTTGGAGGAGGAGTCATAGGTTTTCATCAAGAATACTGCTTTAAGTGATACTTCAGCCAAAATTGTCAGTCTCCAGAATAGAAGTCTTTATAGAGTTAGATAATAACTAAACCATGTAGAGATTTTAGAGACCGGTGCTTTTGGAGATATGTACAATGAAGGGAGGTGCAGTGTATGAAGTCTCTTCTGTAGTCATAGAGTCGCTCTAGACTGGGTTAGTGCTGTGTCTTTGTGCTTCCTTTTTGTAATCCGCCCCTCATCTTTGCTGCTATGAAAACCTTCATTCTCCAGCAGGTAAAGTGCTGTCACCTTTATCTTTTCTTCTCTTTCTTAACCTGTCCTCCTCATTTAACTCTACATCTGTCATCATCTCGCATACATCCTTTTTCACCACTAATGGCTGTCGACTGCTCATCTGCACTGCACTGCCTTGATGTCAGATGTCGCTTCTCCTACACTCGAGTTCATACACTCATGCCTGTAGTAAAAGTCATTCCACAAGTGATGGAAAACCCCAGCAGACCCCAGATTTCCTTCCAACTTTAACTTTTAATGATATTGCTTTCTTTCTTGCTTTCTCTCTCTCTCTCTCTCTCTCTCTCTCTCTCTCTCTCTCGCTCTCTGATTTCTCCATCTATCCCCCATCTTTTTTCCTCTGGCTTTCTTTCTGCTCCTTGAGCCTGCCTTGATTCAGTTCCCCATTGCATAAGAGTTTCTCAGTCTTGTGGGAAACGTCTACTGATGATAAATCCTGTTCAGTCATATGATCTTTATGAGTGCTGCTCTTCTGCTGCAAGATTCAGTGCTCTGTAGCTCTGTCTGAAATGTGCAGGGGTCAGATATAGATTATTAATATTCATTTGTCATGGGCCTTATGTATGCCTCCCCTTCTCTCTCTCTCTCTCTCTCTCTCTCTCTCTCTCTCTCTCTCTATCTCTGTCTCGATCACTCTTTCTTTCTCTCTGTGTCTGCCCCCTGGCCTTGAATATTTTATATTTGTTATTCCACTGCTGTTGAACTTTTTATTTTGTGTCTTGCACTGGGATTTGCAGTTCCTGAAACTAAAGAAGTGGTGATCCATAAGTACAAGACTCCTATGGTAAGATTTCAGTATTCATAAAGTACTACACAGTAGAGCTGGGTATCAATACAGATTTCCAGATTCAATTAACATGCTCTTAACTTGTTGCAGCATCTGATTTCAATGTTTTTTTTTATATTCCAATAGTAAATATTTTTAAATATCATTAGTCATTTTTCCTGAGTAAGACTACACTTAACAGCTTGAGTCGCATCTTGCAGCATTGACACTGTTATTGAACAGAACTGAATCAATACTGAACTGATTCAAGCTGAATAACATTCAACTTTGTTCCCTTTTGAGGAATTGCTTGTAGCTGAATTGAATTTATGATCTTCATTTGTTTATCTGAACTGAACAAATGCTGAACTGACTCGATCTAAATAATTACACAATTGTCTTTTAAAGCTGCTTTACAGCAGAATCTGAATTGTTGCCATAGTTGAGTTTGCATCATTGATTTTCCTGTTTATCACTATAAAGTTGCTTTGATTCAATATATTGTATAAAGAATATACATATATAACTGTTAACTGTTCTGTCTTGGACAGGCACACCAGATCTGTTACTCGGTGCTCTGCCTCTTCTCCTACATGGCGGCGGTCAAGGGGAAAGAGTCAGAGGGCAAGCCCAAGATGCTGTCCCCTCGTCCACTACCGAGCTAGCACACTTCTCTCCTATGTTTACTTCAACTCCTGAGCTCCCTGCAATACTACTCCTGTTCAATACAAGCTGACACTCCTGCCAAGCTCCTTTTAAAGACCTCTGCTCCTGTACTGATTCAAATGTAGATGCATTCACATATTCTACACTTTCATCCTAAAATAAACAACCTGTTCATATAATGTATCTGATATAATATTCCAGTCTTTGGACACTAAAATGCTGGCATTTCATTCTCATAATATGGACCAACCAGAAGAAGAACAGACTTTGACTACTATTGGTTGACGTCCTCACATTTGTACACTTTTATTTATTTCAATAAGAGGCATTTGGTTGCATGCAGGTCCCATGCGCCGCTCTTGCGAGTTGGCACTAGCATGCAGACATCAGGCAAACGTCTTTCCCCTCTTCAGCCCCCTCTGATATCAGTCAACAGGCTGTGTATTTAATATTTATGTGCTAAGTTGTACTGTAAATTCCAGTCTGTTCTGTCTTTGGTGGGTGAAATGTTCAAGTCTTTGCAATCTAGCGCTGCCACGTATGAGGGGTTTGCCTTAACCGTCCACGACGGAGCAGCTGTCCCATTCGTAAATGTTCCATTCGCCCTCCTCCACCTGCTGTAAGTGGTCTAAGGTCTGTGTATCTCTTTAGCTCAAAAGGCTCAAACTACTGTACTAGTTCTGCTGTAAAGTTCCCTGTCTGTGAACTGCTGTTAAATTTGCATGTCACTTGGGGAAAAAAAATTGATATTTAAAAAAGGAATCTACATCTCTGAAGCAATGCTGAAAAAGCAACTAAAATGTTTAGGAAATACTGTAGTTTGTTTTCTAGATGTGCAATACTATCACTAGTGGGTACCAAGAACAAGTCCAGTCATGTCCTCAGAGTTCATCCACTGTGTGTTCATAATGAGGAGACCAGAGAGCAGATCAGGCATCATGTTTTCTGTTCATTTGTTGTCATTATTTTGACACAGCGATGAAAAAAGGCATTATTAATCTATACTGTTAAATTTGCATGTCACTTGAAAAAAAAAAAAAAAAGAATATTTAAAAAAGGAATCTGTACATCTCTGAAGCAATGCTGAAAAAGCAACTAAAATGTTTAGGAAATACTGTAGTTTGTTTTCTAGATGTGCAATACTATCACTAGTGGGTACCAAGAACAAGTCCAGTCATGTCCTCAGAGTTCATCCACTGTGTGTTCATAATGAGGAGACCAGAGAGCAGATCAGGCATCATGTTTTCTGTTCATTTGTTGTCATTATTTTGACACAGCGATGAAAAAAGGCATTATTAATCTATAAGACAGCTGCACTTGGAGATTGTTTAAATAGTGATGGAAAAGTCTCGTGTCCAAAATGTCCTGTTTGAAGTGTCCTCTTCCTGTTTGTGTGTGTGTCTGTGGAATTGTGTGTGTTTGTGTTAGAAACACAGATGGCAAGAGATTGTGTCTGTTCATAGAGGTGCAGATTTTCTCGTTTCATCTCTTTTTGACTACTAGATTTGGCAGTACAGCTGTCACATTTACATATTTTAATGTTCTTTTATGTTTTGCTCACATTTTTAATAATTTAAATGTATGAAGTGTTGTTTTGCATCTCCATTAAATTGAGTTATTGTATGCAGACTGTAAATGGACTTGAGCCCACTCAGTATTGGTTTAGAGATGTAAATAGCACAAAACTGATTTCCCAGAGTCCAAGTCTCCCAAAACGGATGTTTTGAGTTGGACAGTGGATCAGGTCTGTTGTTTGAAAGTGTGAGAGAGATACAGTTGCACATTATTTGGGCTTTCATTTTAGCCTATTGTTTAGAACAAGAGGGAAAGGAAAAAAATGGAGACATGGATGTAAATATTTCAGCATTTAAAAATATTTATAGAACCTGTACAGCTTTGGCAATATGGAAATAAAAGATGTCCAACCCGATTTTGTGACTGTGCATATTGTTACTGCATGAATTACAATTATTATTCAGCTGTCACAGAATACATTTTTTATTTATTAAGGGATTTGCCTCTTAGAATTTTTTTCTGACCATATAAAAACTAAGTTTATTGTGCTTTTAAAAAGCCACTTGTCAAATACTTTAAATGGATAACTAACTATAAAATCATCAAATAGAAATGTAACATTGTCATAACACAATAATCACCACTATAAATTTTGTTTTTATATATATATATATATATATATATATTACTATATTAGCAGCATATTCAAAAACTGTCCCAGCAGATGTATAACCACAGCCTGTGAGTTTTTGAGTACATGCATGAATGAAAAAGAAATGTGACATCTCTGTATATTATAAATGTATTTTACTGGCATTTTGGAAAAAAAGAATCTCTGTCAGTGTCCTCCTAAATCATTGAAACACTTCAACTCCAGCATATTTTTTTTTTTATAAACATTGCATTGTTACACAGAGGCCCATCCAAAAAAGCCTACTGGAGGTGCTCAAAATCCTGAGCTTTTTAAATATCGACATTGTATTTACAAAAAATTAGGCTATAGCAGGTTTGCAACTAATTTACTAATTAGAGCATTAGCCACATAAGCTATATTTGCACTGTTGCTGCATTAGTACAAATTGGCCAGTTTTTCTTTCTTTAAAATTTTCATATTTGAGGCCTTTTCAAGTATCAAAGAACTTAAGGTCTACTGGTCTACAATCAGTATACAAGTACTGATGAAATACCCAATCTCACTTTGATTTTGAGACACTTTGTTTTGGACATCAGCTTATAACAGATTTTGTACCACAAAAACATTTTTCTCTTTAAGAGTCAATGTCTCATTATTGTCCAAACCACTATTTACAATACAAGCAAATATAAACTGTATGGTTCATTAGAGAATAAAAGGGGAAACTACCAACTACCATTAATCATGATTGGTCTTACAAGAATGTTTGTGTGGAGGAGAGGGAAAAGTACTGACCGTTAAAACAATAATCCCTGTAAGAAACACAGGTTGGCTAAAAACGTTTAGTTCTGTTGACACCATATGTGAAATACATAAAAGCTAAAAGTTAAATTATATACATCACAAACTAAATCTCAAACTGTGCCAGAGATGTCACTTTTGTTACAACATGGACTAACTGATGAAAACATTAGTGCTTTAGAATAAACCCATTGTATTCGTTCAAACTAGAACCATATTTTGGGCAGTTGTCCATACATATGCTAAATATTTAGTTTTAAACAAAATTTCACCATCACTTGTGATCGTCATTAGCATATGAAGACTAAAACCAAATTACCTCTGGCAAACTGACCCTTTTACCAAAGAACAAGTAATACGTCAAGACAAAGAAAATGACTGCACTTTCTAAGAGCTGAAGACTCCAAGAGCCCTTCAGAAAAAAAAAAGCAATTATAGTATTATATTAACAAATATCCACTTGCCAAAACTTAAATGCCCAACAGAAAATATCCCTAGGCCCTGAAGCTTTCTACAGTGAAGATATGTTTTTAAAGTTATCACGAAGCAACGCTAGCTTAAATCCAGAGTACGGATTAGACATCAACTTTGCTTCCTATCATAACTGTACTGTGGAGGATGAAGAGAAGTGTCTAGCTATCTCCACGGACAGCTTTCCGGAGGATCCTGAAACGGGACATGACCTCATCCCAGTCCAGATATGCTCCTTCAAGATGTCTTGAGTTCTGACCTCGTGACAGGTAGCTCTTTCGGCCATGCAACAGACGCCAGTTATCAAAAGTCACCAAGTCACCTGCTCAGAGATGAAATGAACAACCAGCATCAGTCCCATATTTATACATGCAATGTCATATTTGGTTTAGTAAGAAGGCTAGCAGCAAAGGGAAAGTTTGTGGGATTCAAAATACAGTACTTTAAATATGGGATAATTCTAGTGATCATTTTTGAAAACCCTGGCATTAGATTTCAAATAGAAAAGTTTCCAAAGCCTGAGCCTAATCCCAAATTCATAAGCCTAAAACCCTTCATCTTTGCCTATTATGCAATTATGACTGTCAACTATAGTACAAATGTGTGCTATAACAACCGTAATCTGATTAGGTAAAGAGGTGAACTGTGTGGCTGTTTCTGACCACACTGACCTGGTTCCATTCTGTACGTGAACACGTTTTCAGGCCTGCTGAGCAGCTCCACAAAGGCCTTTAGAGACGAGTAGAAGGGCTGAACCTGATGCACAGGCATATCCAGCACCGAGTCTCGTGTGGCGTTGTTATAGTTGATCCTCGTCACCCGACCCTCAGAGTCCACACTGCACATTACATACAAGCTTGTATTGAAAGTTACCAGGATTTATGAGAACTACTACAGTGTATTGCTGCTTTTTAGAATTGCATGGGAAAGAGCAACCACAGAACAATTTTCCCTGCTGAAAAAAAACAGGTAAAACCAGCCTAAACTGGTTGGCTGGTTTTAGCTGGTCAACCAGCCTGGTCATAACTGGTCAGCAGGCTGGTTTTAGAGGGGTCCTGGCCACTTCTTTAGCTGGTCAGGCTGGGAGACCAGCTGGAACAACCAGCTAAAACCAGCTTGACCAGCCAAGCCAGGCTGGGAGACCAGCTAAAACTGCTTCCAGCTTAAACCAGCTAAGACCAGTCAACCAGCTTAGGCTGGTTTTAGCTGTTTTTTTTTTTCAGAGTTGTGTTACACTGAAGGTGGGAAAAAAATTGATGACAAATTTATAACCTAATAAACGCATTCATTTGTAGAAATGTAGCTCTTATGAATCCCAGTTCTATAGCTGAACATGAGATGGTGCTGTTTTACATTATTTACGTATAGTCAGTGTTGATGACGATGAGATGTGACAAAGCTAATCCATTGCATTAGCTATGCGTGGTTATGTGAGTATGTATGCGTCTGCTGGAGCCACAGTCTGTCTTACTCTATAATGTGGTTTTTGGACTGCACGCTGAAGTCACAGTAGTCAGCACCGCTGTCTGTGAAATCCACCCTGAGCGAGGAGAGGATGTTAAACGCCTCAGGATCCTCCCTGCGGAGCTGCTCCGCCATGTGAAACCCATCAACCACTTCACTCTCTCCGCCCTGAGCAGCCTGACGGACACAATGCAGGAACTGCACCTACAACCAGAGGAATTACAACAGAAGTCTTCTCGTGAAATTAATTATTTATTCTATTATCTATTTAGGGTGTAATAATTTTAATTAGATTAATTAAAAAAAAAAACAATACAGGGAAGTCCCATCATGATCTAAAGAATGCATATACTCACCTTCATGAGTAACGCACCACAGTATGGTGTGTGTGTGTGTGTGTGTGTGAAGCTCTGCTTTGATTTATCCAGACATAAGGTCAGTGGCTCTCCTGGATAATCCAGCTATTGTTTGGTAAAGCCAGCTGAACAGATTCCAGACCCTCTGTAGGCACCCTGACGTGTGCTATAACAACCGTAATCTGATTAGGTAAAGAGGTGAACTGTGTGGCTGTTTCTGACCACACTGACCTGGTTCCATTCTGTACGTGAACACGTTTTCAGGCCTGCTGAGCAGCTCCACAAAGGCCTTTAGAGACGAGTAGAAGGGCTGAACCTGATGCACAGGCATATCCAGCACCGAGTCTCGTGTGGCGTTGTTATAGTTGATCCTCGTCACCCGACCCTCAGAGTCCACACTGCACATTACATACAAGCTTGTATTGAAAGTTACCAGGATTTATGAGAACTACTACAGTGTATTGCTGCTTTTTAGAATTGCATGGGAAAGAGCAACCACAGAACAATTTTCCCTGCTGAAAAAAAACAGGTAAAACCAGCCTAAACTGGTTGGCTGGTTTTAGCTGGTCAACCAGCCTGGTCATAACTGGTCAGCAGGCTGGTTTTAGAGGGGTCCTGGCCACTTCTTTAGCTGGTCAGGCTGGGAGACAAGCTGGAACAACCAGCTAAAACCAGCTTGACCAGCCAAGCCAGGCTGGGAGACCAGCTAAAACTGCTTCCAGCTTAAACCAGCTAAGACCAGTCAACCAGCTTAGGCTGGTTTTAGCTGTTTTTTTTTTTCAGAGTTGTGTTACACTGAAGGTGGGAAAAAAATTGATGACAAATTTATAACCTAATAAACGCATTCATTTGTAGAAATGTAGCTCTTATGAATCCCAGTTCTATAGCTGAACATGAGATGGTGCTGTTTTACATTATTTACGTATAGTCAGTGTTGATGACGATGAGATGTGACAAAGCTAATCCATTGCATTAGCTATGCGTGGTTATGTGAGTATGTATGCGTCTGCTGGAGCCACAGTCTGTCTTACTCTATAATGTGGTTTTTGGACTGCACGCTGAAGTCACAGTAGTCAGCACCGCTGTCTGTGAAATCCACCCTGAGCGAGGAGAGGATGTTAAACGCCTCAGGATCCTCCCTACGGAGCTGCTCCGCCATGTGAAACCCATCTACCACTTCACTCTCACCACCCTGATCAGCCTGACAGACACAATGCAGGAACTGCACCTACACACACACACACACACACACACACACACACACACACACACACACACACACACACACAACCTAATGTTCTTTTTAGCAACATCATATGACCCCTTAAAAAAAAACTTCTTTCCTCTGTGCCCACAAAAAAAGCAGGTTTGGTAGCACAAACCTAGACAAATTTTTGGTTTCTATAAAAAACTATTTTCTCCTGTTATCAAATTGAAAACAAAGGAAGTAAGAGTGTGAAAGAGGAGTATTTGTGGCTTTTCAAAAGGAAATGAGGCAGATTAGTGGTATCAATAAGACCATATTAGACACTAGAATCCTCCATGTCAGACACACCATGGCCTCCTCCTTCAGTCTGAAGATCCCTAGCCAGTGAAGTTTTGATTTGGCAGATGCAGTGCTTTTTGTTCCAGTCTGGGTCAGGTGAAGCTGCTTTTTGGCCAGTTTGAGCGAGCTCCTGGGGCTAGTGCGGTGTTAAATCATTCAGCCTGTCACTTAACAGGTGTCAGCTGAGAGGGAGTTCACATGCATGGATTTGTGATTACAGCCAGAAGCTCATGGTGTGTCTGTCTCTGTTCTGTCTCTTTTCTCCAGCTCCTCTATCTGTCTGTCCTAGGCTGTGGTTTCCATTCACTCATCCTTACTTATTAAAAATGTTCTCTACATGATCTTGTGAGAGCCTTTGGTGTTTGGCAAGAAAATAAATCAGAATCTCAATGGTTTTTGATTAATAAAATGGGCTCAGTAAGTCTAGAGCAATGGAACAAGTTTTAACTGAGTGTAAAGCAAAGCTCTTTCACATAATTTCCCATTCATTCAGATGCCGTCAGAGGCAGTTTTTTTTTTCTTTGAAAACAGAACATTGTTCTGATTGTTGGCCAACAGTTACAGCACGAAATGCTTTCATCAAAGGATGGCGTAGACCAACGACTCATGCTGTGACATCCATGATAATCATATTCAAACGGAACAGTCCTATGGTTCTGTGCTTGCATTACCAATTTTGCACACTACTTTACTCTCAAGTCAATAGCCAAGTTGCGTGTGGCAGAAACAGAAATATGACTTGAGGACTAGAGATAAAGGTAATAACAACCATTATTCTTCTCAGGGATGGGCAAAATAACTGAAATACCTGACAACATACCAATGCCAAGTATAATGGCAGGTTAAGGTCATTTGACTAATTTTAATCTTTCTTAAAATGCTGTCTAACAAGTTTTGGCGTTTGAGAAACTCGCTATATCAAAAGTGACAGTAAAGACAATATTAGAAAACATACTTAAAAAAAAAAACGATTACTGTTTTTGCTGTATTTCTGATTAAATAATGCAGCCGTGGTGAGCATAAGAGACTTTCAAAAACATTATCTAAAAATTCTTACTGACCCCAAACTAGCAAGACCAAAAAAAATCTCATGAAGAAAATGTGGTTATAAGATGCACCTGGTCCTTTAAAATGGCCTTGTTTTCGTTGGCTGTTGGAGAGAATGCCCAGACTTAACGAGACGGGTGGCCTGACTACTACACATCTACTACCATGTTTTCAACAGACATTGTGGGTTGAGGGACTTTTTATTTCCTTCAGTTATAAACCTGTCCAGATGTAATGCATTAGGGTGGAAGATCAGACCACATTACTCATTACACCATATTTCGTTTTCCATGAATGATGGGTTTGTGCCCTTTGCAGTAAGTTATTTGTCTTTCTTTGTAGATCTTGGAGTGAGAATGGCAATTCTGGCATAAATGGTAGTTTTGCACAATTTTTGGTGTAAACAGAGTCACAGATGTTCAAAATCAGTTTAACAATTTCTGAAATGGAAATCAGTTTGTAATTGAAGTTTGACCGGGTTTGAAATGTACATAATTATTTTTCTTATAGTTTCCAGTGACAGACTGAATATTTTTGCATATTTTGCAATACATAAATAGGCAGTCAGTTAAAGAATCATCTAGATACAACTTCTTGATCACTGGGTAAGTACTACTTACTAAGTAGTAATACTAGTTGTCAGTATGACTCCTATTACTCCACTGTTTCCAAGTCTGCAGTATTAAAATTACTGTATTTGCTACTTCTGTTTGTGTCTTTGTTCACTAAATGGTTAAATCATTATGATTATCTAAAAATAGGCATTTCATTGCTTTAATTAGAGTGCAGCCAAAGCTATAGTATAATTTCAACGCTGTCGAACCCGGCACTTAGTTCAGTCAGATTTAGTCAGTTTATTTTGTATTGCCTCTGTATTGTCTGTGTTTTTGGACCATGTGTGTCCTTAATAAGGTTTTGATGATGATGATGATGATGATGATGATGATATAGTCCATACCCATAAAAGGTGAGGCGTAGATAGCCAATCCTCTGACTCAGTCTGGCCACCTGGCCCTGCTCTGCTGGCGCCCCCCTCAGGTAGACAATGCCAATGCGTCTCAGAGCCTCTAGCCAGGCCAGGGCAGCCTTGTCATCGTGTAGAACTTCCTCAAAGTCAGCTGTAGGGATCTGCAGACTTGAATCCCAGTATTCACGCTCTGAAACACAGATACGCATATAAATACACATTACAATGCACAACACAAAACATTACAGAGAAATAACACAACTTAGTGTCTAGTGTCATGAAGTGTAAAGAAACAGAAACCTCATTTTCATAATTTTATATTTTTTATGATTTAATAAATTATTTGTTTTTTTTAGCAACTCACGAACCGCTTGAAGTTCCACCACAAAAAAACCTAGCTCGGGAAACTCTGCATTAGAAGGTCCAGTGTTAAAATAAAAAGCAAAGTCAACAGAGGCTCAAGTCTATATAATAACGTGCATGTCAGCATTACTCCAAAAGTAGCTAAAATCCTCTCCAAGCTAAACATGTTTCTCTCTCTATCTTTCCTATCTCTGTTACTCATTTTCTAAGCACCCTGATTTACAATGCAAATAAACACATGATAGAAACTTTGCACCTAAAACCATAAGTGTCTTAACATAATGAAGGATTGTGTGTGTGTGTGTGTGTGTGTGTGTGTGTGTGTGTGTATGTGTCAGGGTTAAGGCCAGAACACATTGGTCAGAACACTGTGTGAGGGCCTGCATGTTTGAAGCAGTACTGCTGGAAAACTGGTTCTTATGTCTACTTTAACAGACAGGGCCTCTAGAGAAATGTGCATGTGAGAGCAAGCGTTCTGCACTTATGTCTATAATTCACTGCTTGGACCTCTGTGCTGTAGACGTATTTTTCAGCCCCGCACCTCTTTCTCAGCTTTTCTCAATTTAGAAAACTGTTCCACTGGCGAATTTGTCACAGTTGAGAATCCAGAGACAAATATAGTTCAGGACCAGCAAGTGAAAGAAAAGAACTCCTGACCAATTATTTCCCGATTTAAGAAGTCATGTACACTACCATTCATTAGTCTGGGGTCAGAAAGAAAAAAAATTAAATGAATACTTTTATTCTGTGAGGATGTATTCATTTAATTAAAAGTGACAGTAACGACATTTATAATGCTATAAAAGTGTGATTAATTAATTAAAACTGTTATCCTGAAAAACACAAAAGCAAAACTGTTTTTAACATTAAGGCAATTAATTTGAGCTCCAAATCAGCAAATCAGATTTCTGAAGGATCATTTGACATTGAAGACTGGAGCAATTGCCATCACAGAAATAAATTACATTTTAAAATGTATTTATATTTAAACAGACGATAGTTATTTTAAATTACTGTATAATAATATTCCACAATAATACTGATTTGATCAAATAAATGCAGCCTTGGTGAGTATAAGAGACTTTGAAAAACATAAAGACAAAACAAAAACTGGAATGGTAGCATACCTGGCACAGATACTCCCTTCAAGATACTTTGTCATGACGATGAGCATGAATAAGCTTCTGATTTCTCAGATGTATATTATCTCAGAGGTATAGTCGCATCTCAACAGGATAAATAAAGTTTGTATATTCCAAACCTCGACTAGGTAGAAGCCACAATGCCAACTCGGCAAACTTTACTTGGAAGAGAAAGGAGTATCTATTTATTTAACCACAGCTGACACACATGCAGGATATCCATGGTGATGAGCACAAATATAAGAGCTGTCTCATTGTGGCTCGTAACAAACATCCTCATAAAAATACAAATAAAGTTAAAGCAGTGGGGGTAAATGGAGAGCTTGAAATTTGAACAGTGAAAAATGTGGGGATGTTTAAGAAACCTGTTAGAAAACAGTTATTGATGCATTTCTGTTTGGCATCACTAGTCACTGAAATGAAACATCTGAATGAAACATGGCCGTTTGTTTACTACTGAATGCATTTGCTGGACTCACCTAAAAATGCTGCTATTTCAGCTTCAGAAGCTGAAGGCCACACAGCAGACTACTAAAATGGTATTTTGTGATACCAACCATAGTTATAATAAAATGTGTAGTTTCAAGTTGACAAAATGCATTGAAAACAGATGTAACCCTGAGAGAGGAAACCATGTTGCTAAATTAGTCATGATATACACTGGCATGCAGTATGAATATGCAATCATATAAACGTGCAATCAAGTTAATGCAAACAAAACCAAAATTGACTGACACACAAGGCAGAGAAAACACCCACAATCTCACAGCAATTTTGAGGTTCTGGTATGAATTTGATCAAAAAAAGAGAACGAAAGCGAGTGAGCTGGGCACTGGGCCCAGGGTGAAGTGGTTCAGTCAGTCCAGGTCAGTAATGTTCAGCTCTTATAAACGTGTAATGTGTAATATTCTCGGTCTCACTGACATACTAGGGTTTCCTGGCAGTGCTAATGTTGACTTCAGAGCCAGAGATTAATATCATGCTATCATTCTGTCCAGCCGCGGCTTCTGAGACAGAAGCTCACAACCAGAGTACAAACCACTTACAGAGATCATTTCCAAATGGGATATGGAAAGTAGATTTATATGATTTGAGTAACTCAATTTGCATGTGCGCAGCATCCTATATTCAGTTCACGTCCCGTGCGCTTCTCAAGAAAATGAAGTAAGACACCTCTTTTGAGTCAAGCCATTAGTTTTCCATAAGCCATTTGGAAAAATAAGGTTTTAAAAGTACTCCTTCAACTGTTATTTAAGTAATCTTAGTCTTTGCCCTGTGCCAGTGTGGTCTTTTTCTGTGTGGGAAGGGTGAACTGTTTTTCATCTAATGCAGCAATGTGACTGTTTTGCTCTTTTTGAACTTAGACGGGAACAATGCGGTCTTGGTGCTCTGAAGGATCATGATGTCAGCTGAACCAGGACATGCTGTGACCGCAGTAAAGCACATTTGTGCCCTCTTGTAAATGAGACACTACAGCCACACTAGAAAAACTCCTTTAAGTGAATCGGTTCACTGGGTCATAAAAATCCTAGTGTGAGATATACTAGTGTGACCTAATTCAGCCTAATTGCCTGTTATCTCAAACTTCATGAAATATACTGTATATGCAACCCTGTTGAGCATAAGAGACAACAGTCATTACGATTTAAAATACAGTAACTGTCTGTTTTAATGTTACTGTATATTTTAAAATGCTTTTTATTCTTGTGGTTTAAAAAAAAGCTGAATTCAGCAGCCAGTGTCGCATGATCCTTTAGAAATCTCACATTTCTTATTATAATCAATGCTAAAACAGTTCTGCTGCTTTGTGGAAATTATGATCCATTTTCTTAGGATTCTTTGATGAATAGCAAGTTCAACAGAACAGCACTTATTAAAATAAAAATGTCCTCTAAGATTATAATTATCTTTACTTACTGTAATTTTTGATCAAGGATCAATGCATCCTTATCTTTTAAAAACTTTTAAATTGCAATACTTTTACAGAGCAATTTTGGACTCACCTCTAATACTACAAAAATAAGCCACTTACACTGCATTAATATAAACCTTGGAGTAAAAATGAATAGTTTAAAAACAAAAATGGACACAAAATGGTCCTCATTTGTAGAGAGATTGAGTAAGACCATGAAGGACACATCAGTTGTCTACAAATGGTGCTAACCTGTCAGGAAATGGCTAATGGTAGATTACTGCCCAAGACAGACGTATTATAGCAAGGTGAGAGCTTTACAGGCCTCTTTCAGGCAGTTTGAAGACAGTTTATATGGGAGGTCTTAAAACAAGGGACAGAACTTGTCATATTATGTGCCAGTTAAGGAGATTTGTTAAACACATGCAAGCCTTGTGTGTTTTACACCTCAGCTAGAAGCAGACACTTGTGATGTGTAGTCTACGCTTTAAACCGTGGAAATGTATTGGTTGTCTTTCACTGATTTAAGGGGCACAAGGGGATGCCTTTTGTGCCTTTAAACAAAACAACAGCATAATTTCCTGAACTTCAAAGAGAAAATCACAAAGTTAAAAACAATAGCAAGATGTTTAAAACTAAAGAACATTTATGGCTAACAAAATCTCTTACAAAGCCCCAGTGACGTGCATTAATTTTGAAAATTTAATCTTAAGATCTCGGGACACACAAATACGTGCAGGATGCTTGTTCTGGCAGACACATTGTTCAGTCTGCTCCAACCACAGCATCCCTCAAGAGTGGTGTAAGCACAACAGCTCACTCTTCTCAAATGCCCTTAAATCTCTATTCCATGTGGCAGGAAGTGGAAAAAGTCTTTCCATTCAGGGGCGATTCTGGGGAGAAGTGCCTGCACTACAAAAGTAACTGCTGTCCAGACCACACATTAATTAAGCTATTGCACAAATATTAGCTTACATGAGTGCATTTCAACTATATATGAAGCTATTCTAAAAACTGTCTAAAACAAAAACCAAAACCCATCCAGTCTTCATTTTATTTAAAAAAAATTTAAACGGAAAGAATCAGACAAATTTCTTATTTCAATTCAAAGTGTGCCTTAATAGGGACAATGTTATAGAAGGCTATCAACAAATATAAGGCAGATTCACCCCATACACACTCAAGCGGCACATCGAGAGAATAATGACAACAGCAGGCTGAGAGTGTTTTGGCTGCATAACTGAACTGCAGCTTTATACAGTACAGAAAATAAAATCTCCAGGTTGCTATATAAAATACATTCTTTTATAGTATCCATATAAATAATAGAAAGATTAGAGATGTATATAGCTAAAAAAGAGACATGGCTAATACAAATATTATGGCAATGAAGACTAATAGATCACAATTAACCCACCATTAAGGAAGAGCTCCTCTTGCTGAGCCTGTCTTGCCTCAGAGGAAAAACACCGTTTCTTCAGCCAGTCAGGATCAAACTCACTACTGTGCTGATCAGGCCAAGTAATGGACACCTACAATGAGTTTCAGAAAAACAGGTTTAAGGACTATTAGACAATGACTTGGTGTAAAAAGACCAGGGGTGCGTTTCCCAAACCATTGTTAGCTAACTTTGGTCATTAGTTCCATTGAACTCTTTTGGTAATGACGGAAATTGCGACCATAGTTGCTTTTGGGAAACGCAGCCCTGAATAGCTGCTCACTAGCATAGTACTGCGTGCTGGAGCCTCCAGCAGACTTCCTAACTGTCTTAACCAGAAATACTACAATAGTACAGCAGATATACAGTGTTTAGGTGCAGTCACATTATCCACTGTCCATTATCATTATTTTAGCAATGTGTGAAGCACAGCTCACACAGAAATCAGTTTCAAGCAGCTTTCTGTTGGTCAACGCAGTGAATTTGCGTGATGTGAAATCTGCATGGAGAAATCTTTCACCCTCACGAGAGAAATCTGTTCATATAGATTCCTATTTAAATGACTGAATTTTGCCTGGAAAATTTCGCCGAACAACTGTAAATGTGTTCAGCAGCTTTAGTTTCAGAATGTTTTAATACAGAGCCAGGTTTAAAGGAATAGTTCATCCAAAAATTTAAATTCCCATTTACTCTCACTCATTTAGTTTCTAAACTTCTATGACTAAAGGCCCATTCACATAAAAAACTATAACTATAATGCTAACTATACAGTATATTGGTTTAAAAATAGTTCTAAATTAAAAAAAAAAATAGCCCACACAGAATAGTCCACACAACAACTACAGTATAGCGATATAAGGGCACAGAGGAACAATATTGTTGGAATCAATTTCAAAACTACTTTTTTCCAGCTGATGAACGATAAAAACATTGACAGCCAATCTGAATCCACCCTGCATTTAAAGTGGCAGATGGCAAAACAGCAGCATGTTCTTACAATAAACAGAACGTTACTGTGTGTTGGTGTGTGGACGATTATAACATTATCAGTATAATTATCTTTATAGTTATCATTCTTGGTGTGAACAGGCCTGTTCTTTGCCATTCGATAAAAATGAATGGGGCCATCAAGCTTTAAAAATTACAAAAAAGCACCACAGTGGATGGGAATAAAGTGAATAAACCTGGAATACAGCACAATGTAGTATTTATGGAACGCAACAGCTCTATTCCCCTTCCACTTGTATTGAATCGAAAAGAGCAGCATGGACATTCTGCAAAACACCTTCTTTTGTGTTTCGCTAAAGAAAATCATATCCATTTGGAATGACATGATAATGGGTAAATGATGACAAATTTCTATTTAGCATGTACTATCCCTTTAAGCTTTGCTTACCAAGACCAACCTTATTGTCCATCAGCTGTACTTGGTCCATTCCAGTGTGCACGTCCAGATTTGTGAACAGCAGACAGCGTGCTTGTGCGGACTGCAGTGTGCAGTGAGGACACTGGCAGTTATCCCTTAACCAGGTGAATGGATACAAACTACAACTTCCATCATCCCAATCAATCTGCAGTAGTCTCTCCTGGTCCATTGCCCGGGCCTGCCTTACTCCTGGACTCCCCCCAGTGAAGGGCAGAGGAGCCACTGCCAGAGTCTGATTCCCAATATGAGGTGTCTTGACCAGTTGAGGCCGACTGCTTGCCCCCTTCAGTGCCTGGAAAGCACCTCTGGACATCCAGCGAGTAAGATAGGATAACATCCTGATTTGTGAGTGGCTGCTGCTAGTCTGAGGACACAGAAAGTAAGAGGTTATTGCGTTCATATAACAGCCACACCCTTTCACATCACCGTTTACCCAATAATTAGATGAGTCACTGCAGCGAAATGTGCTGCTGTAAAGGGTGAATATGACTGATGTGAGCAGCACACAGATGTGTCAAGTAAACATAGTACAGCAAACTGCACACAACATATCACACAACTCCAAATTAATTTTTCAGTCTTTAGTAATGTCACATTGTGTGATATTGTTTTTTTTTTAATAAATAAATATTGATTACCATAAAAATTAACTGTTATGAGTTATATTTTCAGTCAATTAGTCACTGAATACCTGTAAAAGTAACCTTTTGACATAATAAAGTGTTCCAAGAGTTTGGGGTTGGTCTGATTTTTTTATGTTTTTGAAAGACGTCTCTTTTGCTCACCATGGCTGCATCTATTTGATCAAAATATAGTAAAAACAGGAATATTGTGAAATACTATCACATTTTACATTTTTTTTACGTTTTGTATTTTAATATATTTAAAACTGTAATTTATTCCTGTGATGGCAAATCTGAATTTTCAGCAGCCATTACTCCAGTGTCACATGATCCTTCAGAAACCATTCTTTCTAATATGCTGATTTGGTGCTCAAGTTACTTCTTCTTTATATAAATGTTGTAATCATTTGTGCTACTTAATATTTTTGTGGAAATCATGATACATTTTTTAGAATTACATTTTAAAATTTGTTAGTGTGTGTTCTCTTCATATTAGGATTGTTCCCAACAAAATCATAAGCCAGTCTAGAGTTTTTTTTAATTATTATTATTATCATTATTGTTTAATTTATTTTGCTCTTCTACAGAAGGCAGGTCACTGATTTGTTGAATGTCACAGTTTGTCTGACAGCCCAGCAGATGAGATAGCTCTTGGTAAATGATTAATGCAATGACGTCATCCAGAACTGAATTATCTGAATGACTGTAAGGGTGCATAACTGACAACACTAATACAAACAGTATTACATCAAAGTAACCAAGATAAAAGCACGGCTAATCTGGGGCTAAGGTGAATTTATGACTTTAACACTGCCATACTAATCAAACCTATGCCTTACTGAACTCTGCACTTCAATTCTACTTTGCACTAGTAGGACGAATTTGGACTATTTCATGTGTACAGTTTTACAGAAACTCTTAAGGCAAACTTTTTGTTGCATCTCTTAACCTAAACAATAAAACATGAACAGTTTGTTCATTACAATTCCAAATAGGCTACACCGCAAAACTCAAATTGATATATTAATCGGTATCCACTGCTCAAAGTCTCATAATCATCATAACAATATTGATAATGTCATAAGTTGTTTTTAGTACATTTGGAATGTCAACTGTCAGTGTTATTGATCCATTAATCCCAGTTATTTTATTCTGTTGACAGTCATAGTTTCTTGTGAGATTTATACTATACTATATAACACTATTGTATTATTCTAATAATAATGTCTAGAATACACTGTCAGCTTCATACAAAGATAGACTTTTTGGCTTTACTAATACCAATTATTAATTTTACATTATAATATAACCTACTATTTGTCTCACACATTACAAATAGGGTTTAATACCTGAAAATAGCTCGTCTATCAGGCAGCAAAGCGACAATCACATTTGTGGGTCCATGATATAAAAGAAATATAATCACTGTACCCTAAACAGACCTTTGAGCATTGGTTATGTAATGTGCAAACATCTTAGCACATGTGTCTCAGGGAACACGGAAGTAGGTGAAAGGTCACCACTTCATTCCCTCTGCAAACAAACACATTACCGCCTCCAGCCTTACGACAGCACGCACACACACACACACACACACACACACATACAAACACTGCAGATGCCATGAAATAGTCAAGAATTCAACTTCAACATGTATTGTCTTTATTTAGACTTGATAGCTAAATATGCATCTGCCTTGTTGTTTCCGGGTATTTTTAGCATTTGCCCTCTTTGTAGCGCGCTTTAGTAAATGATCTATGGAGCAGCTGGCTGACTAAAGGAGGTCTACACTACAGCTTTCCATTCATAAAATATTACATGAGGAAATCACGAGTATGACGCTTACAACAAACACAACACCAAGCGATCTTTCATTCATCAGGCTGATACACGCGAACGTCCCGTTTACTAAATGGAGCCCAGCCACTGAATTTCATTTTCGATATTTACATGTGATGAGAAAAGAGGAAAACAGAAACTGCATGTGGCACTTACCGTGAAGCAGTGGGTAAGGTAGGCTCGGTTATTTCAGCCTTATATAGCGCTGAGAAGTGTGAGAACTCACAGTGCTGGAAGTGGGTGAAGGGTCAGATGCACTGTAGCGCTGATGCTGCACACACACACACACACACACACACACACACACACACACACTGTAATCATCGTGATGTGTGCTGTGTGTGCGCCACTGGATCTGACTGCCAAAATTACGTGCAGCTTTGCCCGACAACTGTTCCAGGCTTGTTTTTGTAACTGCATTTTATTGCAATTGTCATGTGAACATGCTACACGTTTCCAAAGCCTACTATACTGCATTCTATTTAAATATATATTATTTATTAATTATATATCAATTAAAATAATTATATATAGTACAGTATGAAATAGGCCTGTGTCCATGACAGATAGATAGATAGATAGATAGATAGATAGATAGATAGATAACATAATAATGGCAATATTTTGGTCACAGATAGACATGCCCCTTGTTTCCTTTTTGAAGATTATCAGGTTAGCACATCTTTAATGACCGATTGCCAAATAAGTACCAAATAAAACACAGCCTAGAGTGTATTTATAAATAACTCTAGTATTTTTTATGTTCAGAACTTAATGAAATAGTTAATAATAAATAATAGTAATTACATGGTAAATATAAATATGGTAACACTTTAGAATAGGGAACACATATTGACTATTAACTATGACTTGTCCCTCAATAAACTTCTAATTTGCTGCTTATTAATAGTTAGTAAGGTAGTTGTTAAGTTTAGGTATGGGTTAGGATTAAGGGATCTAAAATATGGTCATATAGAATAAGGCATTAATATGTGCGGTATAAGTACTAATAAATAGTCAGTATGCTAGTAATATGCATGCTAATAAGCAACTAGTTAATAGCTAGAATAGGTCCTTAAAATAAAGTGTTACCATGAATATATATAGTTTTGGGTTTCCCCTTATCAATTTAAAATTCTCTCTCTCTCTCTCTCTCTCTCTTACACACACACACTCAAACTGAGAGATCACCCACTACCGCAGCAGTTACTCTGGCTGTCTGGTAATGCATGTTTATGAGGAGGACTCCCACTATGTCGGGGAGTTTGGTGTCCTGCAACAGCTGTTTCAGTGTTCTAACATGAAACAATGTGACACCTGCATATGCTTAGAGCAACTATCATACTGCTCATACCTTAACAGTTCTGCATCAACCTGTGTGGCTTTAATTCATAATATGTTATCTCAGTATAATTTATTTAATAGACAAATGGCAAATTCAAAGTTTTGAGGCATCTGAATAGTTTTGACCTCAGTGTTGGAACTATTTGGAAAGCTTTAAAATAAAAAACACCATAAATGTATAATGTGATCCAAACAACATGTGCACTAATTTAAGATACATATTTGTGAAACAAACCAAAATACATAATTCACTGACAATCTTCCCTCTCCAGTGAGCTGTTATAATCAAGCTGATCTCAGCATCCAGATCAGTCCAGTTTGTGAATGAATCATTTAGTGAATCAGAGCAACCAACTTAAAGGAACGATTTGTTAATCATTTGTTCATATATTTTATGAGAGGTAATACAGCTTTTAGTCATACAGCTTTTTTGAACAACATAAGCCTGAATTAACTATTACTTTAAATCTTTTCTGGAATGTTTTAGAACAATGCAGTTCACACACTCACACAGATACTATCTTGAAGATTTTTATTACAAAAAGGAATATACACAACATATACTGTATCCCAAGAATGGAACTACACATGGTAGAATGCTTCAAGTCCAATAATCCTGCCCGCAGTCATCTTGGTTTGACTGGAATATGTCATCCCAGATGGTCCTTTTCCCGTTACTTCTCAGAGGATTACAAGAATACTTAATGCAACACGTACAGTTTCATAAAATTAATACAGTTACGCTTTTTCATAAATATAAACACTCACACTTTAATATTTTAAAAGCTCATTATAAAATATATAGATTTCTTAGGGCACACAAAATGTAATTACATGTACAAAGAAGAGCAAATGTCTTTTTATTCCTCCAAGTGTATCAGAAAATAATAATAATAAAAATGTATGTTTTTAATATGCCAGAATCTTTGGGAGGATTGTCAGACTGAATGCTTAAAAACTATTCCAAGTACATGCTCTTACATAAACTAAATATTAATATGACAGCTAACATTTGTACAATGAAAACTATATTCCTTCTGTTTAACCAACATGAATTTTCTCTGAAACATTCAAGTAATGTCAATGCAAATGAGCAAACGCAAATACACCCTATATCATTATCTGAGAAAATAGTGAGAAACTCAACGCTGACACTAACTCAGTGATTTGTATGTCTCCTCTGAGAGGTAAAGCCTCTATATTGGTTAGACTGAGGTTCCAGTCATATTATCATAAGCTGCAAATGTCGTTAATGACTAGAATTTAAGGGCAGTATTGCTAAGTTTAAAACATTTAATGGTTGTCCATCATGTATGATTGCCGCTATTAAGTGAATACTGGCTTTCATTTATTGCACAGAATAGCTGCATCACTTTTGCCAAGTAGTTACAGAGAAATAGCATTTATTCCTTCAAAATAAATAGTATATTGTTATGTTACTAGTTCTTATTTTAGTAAGCAATCCAATAGCGATTAATACATTTTACAACTATGGTGATAGTAACAAGAAACAATTCCAAATATTTTCCTAATTTTTCCAGTGAATTCTATAGGGATCCGTGGTTCAGACATTAACAATTCACTTAAGATTAGTATTCCAATTTTTGCTGGTATCTAGTCCAGTTTTCATAGTAACTATTAACTATTTACTCTAGTTCTTATAACTATTCAAATGTGACCCTGGAGCACAAAACCAAGTCATAACTAGCACGGGTATATTTGTAGCAATAGCTAACAATGCATTGTATGGGTCAAAATTATTGATTTTTTCTTTTATGTAAAAATTCATTAGGATATAAAGTAAAGATCATGTTCCATGAAGATATTACATACATTTCCTCCCGTATGTATATCAAAACTTAATTTTTGATTAGTAATATGTATTGCTAAGGACTTAATTTGGACAACTTTAAAGGCCATTTTCTCAATATTTAGATTTTTTTGCACCCTCAGATTCCAGATTTTCAAATAGATGTACCTCAGCCAAATATTGACCTATCCTAACAAACCATAGCCTACATCAATGGAAAGCTTATTTATTCAGCTTTCAGATTATGTATAAATATCAATTTCCAAAAATTGACCCTTATGACTGGTTTTGTGGTCCAGGGTCACAAATGTAGGCTATATTTCAGCTTCATAGTACTAATTGAATAGCCTACATACAAACTACCTATTTATTAGACCAGTGTGTGTTCTGTAACTAGTGAGATATATATATTACTAATAACAGCTAGGATCGACCCTAATGTCTCATAGAAAGGAATTTGAACCGAATAATTACGTGCAGTATATAGCTTCAGTACTATTACATAAAGACAATTGGGACAATTTTATTGGGAAAAATGGCTATTTACTAAAAACAAGTATAAGTACATTACTAGCCTACTTAATTTGAAGGAATTAATGTTAAAATGCCTTGCCATAGAGTCAGACTGAGATTTGCCTGGGTAGGCTCCTGAAGGCAGACAGACAGTCGGCTCTCTCTACACCTTCATGTACTCGTTCTTCAGACGGCTCAGCCGGGTCCCGTGACTCCGGATGATGAGCGACAGCAGCTCGTGCTTGTCCTTCAGTCCCAGCGAGATGTCCAGAGTCTGCTTCAAGACGTCGCGCGTGTGCACGATCATGTTGAGGAAGTCGTCGCTGATCTTGTGCTCCTCTTTCAGCTCGTTTTCCTGGCTCTGCTTGAATTTCACCTCCAGCTCCAGAAGAGACTTCTCGGAGTTAGAAAACGCCTCGCTGATCTGGGTCGTCTCCCGTCTCAGGTATTTCCCATAGCTGTTCTCTCCGTCCAGGTCGAAGGAGATGCTCTTGCCGATGCCCTCCAGCACCCTCGCCGCGTCCTCGATGTGCCGCTTGATGATGATAAAATCGTCCCGGATCACCGAGTCCTGGTCCTCGTCCAGGGTGCATTTGCGATTGTCGGTCATTTTGAACAGCATCTGACATTTCTCTGGATCGTCGTTTTCTTCGTAGTTGCCATCCGGCACGAAATAATGATGAAAGGTGCCGTTGGACATCTCTGGGTGCAGGGGCCCCGAAAAGAAAGCCCCTTCGATACGCAACGAGAGCAGACAGGCTATCAGTAGGAACAGAGGGGAAGCCATCATAGCCACCTCTGTTTTATCACAGTCAACAGTAGGCTACCTTCGGCTCTGCTGTTTAAACTTTAGACAAGCCCTCCTGCTCCAGCCCCACGCATGTCCAGATCGTCAAATGCCGAGCAATCCCGACACAGAAACAGCTAAATCACACAGAATCGTCCTCGGTTTGATATCGCAACTTTCCTGTCCGTTTTCCTGCCTGTGTTTTTGGCTAAATCAACAGGCGTGAGCCACACAGACCCTCGCCGTGTCCTTCCTTGTGGCTGTTTGAACATTTGGACCGTTCAGACTCTGTGCTAGGTTTAGATAATAATACCCCCGGTCAGACTCTCAAATTACAAGCCCGTCACTCCTTCACTTAAAAGGCAGCACACATTACAGGGCTTGTCATTAAAAGACCTGGGCTCCTGAAAGCTACAAAACACACGTTAGAATTTGGCTGGACGTTAGACTAAACTAAATCAAAATCAAAGAGGTGCCAAAATTACTGTGATGAGATCATTGCACTTATTTAGAACACGTTAAATTTAATTATAAACTTAATTCATAATTAAATTGATCTAACCCTAACTCGTGAAAATCTTAAAAATGACAGTAGATGATTGTGGGGTGGGCTAAAGTTATACAATATTAAATAAAGACAAATACTTTTTATTAAAACAATGAGGAAATATTTTATATATTGTGGAGAATTTACATTTTGTATGTAGGGTGCTTTATTTTTATTAAAAACAACTGCTCTGGCAATACTATTCATTGCAGGGTAAAGGCAGAACACTGTCCAGTTTTGTGTGTTCGAAACGGGAGATAAAATAAAGTGCAACACTGCCACAAAAATGCTGAAAAATTAACAGTTGGAAATCTGATCCTTTGCACTGCAAAAAAAAAATCAATCAAATACATTATTAAAAACATACAGTTATTTTGCTCAGTTGAAACCTGCATAACCAATAAAACTGTGAAATAAAACTGCGAGAATAACAGTTATTATGGTGAAAAAATGGATACGGATATAAATACACACATTACTGTAGTGTGCATTTATCACTCACTTCCCAGCAGTTTCTATAAATGCTTATATCTTTATATTTTTCTCTCTTTTGCAATGACACATGCTCGTCTCAGTTTAATACTAAAAATATAAACAGCAATGTGTCATAAACTTATGCAAGAGCTGAAAGCCAAGAATGTGAGCGTCCTCATTTGAGACAATAGCAGACATTGCAGATGGCCACCTTGCATGCTTCCCTCTTCAATTTGTCTAGGAGGTGTGTCTGACAGGCCTCTGAAAAGAGAGTGCTCTCTTTATACTGGAGGTCTTCATTATCAGAGACAGGTCTCCCAGCTCCATATGCCGATTACCTAAAGAGGATGTCTGAGTGATGACGAAAGGTCGTGACAGAGCGTGAGACTGAACAGACACTGTTCTGCTTCGGCATCAGGATGTGCTACTTTCCTGCGAGGGCCCCTGTAGAGCGACTCAGAGGGTGAACAGCAGTGAGCTCACACTTATATACTCTGTTCATTTTTAAAAAGCCCAAGGCATTAATGAACTACACATTCCAAGAAAACCAAAAGACAAACATTTTGTGGAAACTGCCACAAAAATGGTGATGTCATATATGATGTATGAAGATGGATTCTCAAATACACTCCAAGACTTGGATCATGGAGGATCACATCAGACGTTGGCCATGGAAAGCCTCGTTTGCTCGGCCTTGTTGGATTTACAGCCGTCTTTCATCATTTTTACAGTCACTGTACAGACACAGCCGGCGTTCTTTCATTTCACCATATGGCTCTTAAGCAAACACATGTACCCATGCACACACCAACAGACACACCCCACACAACACAAACTTTTCAAGAAACTCACATGTGCTTTTTTACAACATTAAATCCTGGCAAATAGTCCCTCAGTCTGGTATTTGTCTGTGAGCATGAGGTAATAGGGAAGACCGCAGTGATGTATCTTTATTATGCTACGGATGTGTGCCCTACCATCTCATTGATACAGAGACGAAGTTCCTGCAGAATAATAGCTTTCCTTCAAACTCCCGTAAAAAAAAATCTGCACAGATGCAGAGCAGAACATGCACTAGAGTGGAGAAACACAGGGAGAAAATCAGAGAGAGAGAAAGAAAAGGAGTCTTGTTTTCCACTACACTGGAATTCGTTCCCCTAGAATCTATTCGTTATGAGTGCTTTAATTTTATGGTCTTCAGTACCTCTTCTCAGACGCCCTGTACCCCTTTGAACCTGGTTCCCCCAATGTTCCTCCTACAGATATCCACTACAAGGGGGCCGTCTCTCTCTCTCTCTCCACACTTAGCCCGTCTCTTAAACCCCAGTGGATGGAACGATGCCAGCTCCCGGAGAACTTCCCCTACTGTTGCCCTGCTAATGATCTTAATAACAGGGGTCTATAAGTAATGCTAGCTGTCTAGTATTTGTCATAGAACATTTTAACTTTAACGTCAGTTTAAGCTTGCATGAAATGATCATACTTCCCAAACTATGACTGAGACTTATGTTGTGAGTTGCACACCTCTGCCAGACTTTTCACTTACAGGATGCCTCATAAATAATACTGAAGTAATCATGTCGCCCTTGGATGGGCCTCTTAAGTAAATGAAAGCTGCACACAGTTCCTTTGTGGTTAGACTGAATTCATGCCATCAGCTTGGCAAGGATAAAATGGGCACTGACTTAAATGCCCTGAACCTTGCATGAACTGGAACTCCAGGCCAGTTCTAATCTTTTGAGGGAAGAATTATGGGAGAACAGTTGTTTCATCATTAATCCATGGAATTTTCTGCAGGGCAATAAGACTCAATTACTGAAGCTTTTGAGCAAGACGCTCATAAAAGATTCAGATGCTGGAGGAACATGGCCAGTGGGGCCATGAAACAGAATACACCGACATCATGTTCTAAAGAGCCTATTAGAAGACCACTGAGAGGACAGGCACACGCATGAACTCTTCATAAAAAAAGCATCATATTAAAATAATAGTTCACCCAAAAATGTATATTCTGCCATCTACTCACCCTCATGTCATTCCAAACCGGACTTTCATTCTCAAATGGAGAAATGCTGAAGAATTATGATGATGACTGAAACTTTTAAGCTTCAAAAAGACCACAAAAGCACAGCAAAGATGCCATAAAAGCAGTTAATATAACCCATGTTAATCTTTAGTCATACAATGCTGTGTGTGAAGAACAGACTACAATTTCAGTTGTTATTCATTGATAATCTTCCTCTCCTGTAAGCTTTGTTCACATTCACAGCTTGAATTTTGGTCTGTTTCTCACAAGACCCTATCTTGTGGCTTCAGAAGACTAGGAATACAGCACATATGGACCACTTTTATAAAACCTTTTTGAAGTTTGGAAAAGATCTTAATTGTTACTGGGGTGGAAATGCCAATGATGAGGGCCAGATGACAACATGTGAGGTCACCAAACGTTACAAAGCTATCACTGTCCCAATCTAAGTTGAATGTAACAATCAACAGGTGCACTCATACGCAGGGAATACAACTGATTAGGTTAGACAAGCATGAAAACTTACAAATCTCTTCTGGTTAGGAGCTCCCTGATGCGTCAGTAGGTTAATGAAGACTTTGGTCCCTTAGAGTTTTTCCTTTATCACACACACATGTTCCAGGAAATCAGTCAAATGGTGACCTAACACCAGCTTTTTTTCTGATAGCTGCTCTACTGCCCAGTTCTATAAACCTCTGGATTTACAAGTCCATTAAGTTAAAAAAGCCTCGTGACGCAATTCTGAGCCATGTTGATCCCTGGAAGAAAGCATATAAACAGCCACTAATTCAAACGAAATAATACACTCAAAAGACTAAAAACCAGATCCATTTGTAAATAAAAATGCTGTAACTAAGACAACAACCCATGGGACAACTACAACAAAGTTTTAAACCCGAGTTAGAGAATTATGAATGCATAAAATGTGCTACGAGAAGAATGTTAATGAAACCTAGAGACAGAAAGCAGGGCCACTTGAGTATGTGTTCGTAAAGCTACTGAATCACACTCAGCAGAAATGATATATTTGTATCTATAACCTGCCATTATGGATAAAGATCTGCCTCACCATGCATAAAGGTCCACAGCAATCAGGCAAAGGGAGGGATGGAACACGGGGTAAATCTCCTCAGGGAGAATCGAAGGAATTGGACTTGTTTGTTGAATAAATGCTGAGGAGATTTTTCCAGCTGTTTTGTGGCCAACTGCTTCCCTCACAACCCCTTTATTCATTTATACATTTTCCATATGGAAATGTTCTGAGACGAATGTACATACACGCACATTACAGTCCTGCAGTTACCCTCTTTTCTGAAGAATCTTTCAAGAAAGAGAATCTGAACTGTAATTGGCCCAATATTTACTCAGGTATGGCCATCTATGTGTTCAGTGTATGCAAAAGAATGTGAAATGTCAGATTAGAATTTAAATTTACATTTAAATGAGTCCAATAATCAGTGGCAGTTGTAATATAGGTGCTTCTTTATGTGTAGGGCTGCCTCATCTTCCACTCGTCAGTCTTTCCTGGTATAACTTCAGCATGAGACTCTTCTCCTGTTGTCTACTAACGGTATCCACATAGCACAAAACAGCCTACATAGTGGGGGGCATTTTGTCCTCCATTACTAAGAGTCTGAGTCCATCAGCCTCCATTCAAACTATGCCAAAATGATTATGCTATGATTATTCCCCAATGATCACAAATGGAAACAAAACCTCTGCAGTGAGCAAGAATGGCTCGCATTGTCTGATTTCCAAACAAAAAACGAGTAAACAATAAAATAAAGAAATAAACAAATGCACCCCTTCCCTGTTGTGTAATTTGGTAAATCCCCAAAGCGCTAGTACATATTAGTGAGATCAGAGGATGTGTATGTTTAGAAAGAACCACCGTCTCTAATGAGCTACACATGTGGATTTGGACAAATGGCTCTGTGCGGGTGCTTTTTTTCCCCATTCATTAATCCACTATGATTTATTGGATTGCTTGTAAGAAGTCATCGAAACTTCCAAAACACATGTTCCTTTTGTTTGCTCCTCTCTGTCTGAAATGTTGTGCAGGGCATTTGAGACCTAAAACACAAGTAGGCCTAAAATAAACCCTGACATACAGTACACAGTCAAGGCTGCTCTGAGGTGGCTCAGTCTTTGCCTGCTCCAAATTCTGTGTAAAGACTCAATGCTGCATACAAGCATACTAAAATATGCCTTTATTAATTATGTGTTTATAATCATTTGTATTTGTGTACTGCATATTTATGTGTGCATTAAGTTCTCACGCAAAATTCTGCAAAGCTCACAACAGACACGTAGGCACATTCCATTGTTTTTACCTCCATTCCACAAGAATCCGGTTTATTCTAAATGAGGGTGCGCGTGCCTGGCACTACTAATTTTGTCATGTCATTTTTGTTTTATTTATGGTTATTCCTTATAAATGTGACCCTGGACCACAAAACCAGTCATGAGGGTCAATTTTTTGAAATCCAGCTTCTCAAACCTGAATAAATAAGCTTTCCATTGATGTATGGTTTGTTAGGATAGGACAATATTTGGCCGAGAAACAACTATCTGAAAATCTGGAATCTGAGGGTGCAAAAAAATCTAAATACTGAGAAAATCACCTTTAAAGTTGTCCAAATGAAGTTCTTAGCAATGCTTATTACTAAATGCAAAAATTAAGTTTTGATATATTTACAGTAGGAAATTTACAAAATATCTTTATGGAATATGATCTTTACTTAACGTCCTAATGATTTTTGGCATAAAAGAAAAATCAATAATTTTGACCCATACAATGTATTTTTGGCTATTGCTACAAATATACCCGTGCTACTTAAGACTGGTTTTGTGGTCCAGGGTCACAAATAAGTAACACTTTTGTATGTAACGTAGTTATTTAATTAATAATAAAAGGTAGTATGTCAGTTGGTTCCAAATTATGTCTAAAATTTATTATAAATATATGACTGAAACAGATCATTAAAATACACGTATCAGTGTTTCCTTAGTTTATTTATATTTTTGGTCAATGTAAGAGTTCTTTCCCTCTCAGGTGATCCATTGCATTACCAGTATTGCACCTTATGTTAAGTCAACCTAAGTATTAAATGGGTTGTTCTGGTTTATATTTCTTTTTAAAGCTTCCCTGTAAATACTTCAGTGTTTGTGTAGGATTAAACTAAGTGGCTGTGCAGGTTTTTGAGTTATTAGTCAGGAGTAGAAGCCAAAGACTGCAGTCATCTGTACAGCGACTCTGCAGGCAGACGCAGGAGGATTCAGTATGTATACTGCTCTGTCATAATGAGTGGAAAAAATGAGTACTCAAGGACTGAGAGACAGAGAGATTCGCCTTGTTCCCTGTCGACCAGTCTAAAATGTGCCATCTCAAAAAATGAAAAAATAACAAGCAATAAAGGTGAAACTGACAGAAAGAAGAGGGAGAAAAATGAGAGATACAGAGCAACAGCTACCAACACAAATATGGATAAGACTGTAAATGATGATCTGTCTGGCAGGAAGGACATTTTCCCTGTTTTTGCACACAAGAGGGCTCTCTGTGCTCTGTGCTTAATTCATCACCCTGGACTATAAAAAAAGGGGGAAATAAAAAATGGAGCAATTCACAGCAAATGCTCATCTTTAATCTACTGAATTATTATACATTTCTATTTAATACCATTTGTGCTTGTTTTACTATAATGTTGCTAATTGGAAGTGTTTTTATGTATAAAGTGTATTTAAGTGTAAGTGTATTTAGTGTATTATGTAAGTGTTGTGTATTTATTTATTTATTTATATTTATTTATTTATCCCCCAAAAGTTCACTAAAATTGTGATGTTTAGCAACTGGTAGTTCTGATGTCATCACATCATAAATTATACATGGATTTTGCCCTGTTTCTACAACAATATTTTACACCCATTTAAGTCTTATATAGTATAAATAAAAGATCCGGTGCCAGTAGAGACATTTTCATGAAGCTCTGTCTCATTCTCCAAATAATGATCATGCATGTGCAATTGTATTTAATTCAAACCTGGCCACGTTTGTAAAAATGGCTTCAAATGTATTGTTGTAACAATTTATCCCATTGACTCCTATGTAACAATTAATATTGATAAATGTTACATTGGTACATTATAAGAATAACAAAATAATTTAAACATATTAATAAATTATTAAATGTATGAGACCTTTTTACAACTTAATTTCCCCATTCATAAATGCTGTGTCTAAAAGTTTAAGATGGCATTTAGAGACCGCAATGATCTGCACTCTGTCCATGTATGTTGCGTGTTGGTCTCCTGTAGGTAAATACATTTTCAATATTTTACATTTTACCAATATGATCATGTTTTTGTGATTCTGTGTCTGTATGTGTAAAAGGGAGAATGCGTAATTCTAGGTCTTTTTCAAGTTATTTATTACTTGTATTAAATCCATCAACTTGTATATTACTTTAATAAACTTCATAACTTTCATTCATCAAATACACAAATCAAATACATTCTTGCTTCAAATACAGAGAGAGAGAGAGAGAACAAGCACCAATGGCAAATGTGTGAGAAGGAATAAGGAAGTAAAAAACTCTGAAGGAAAACACAGAGTAAGATAAATTAGACAGAATTCCAAAACACTTTCTTTCAATGATAATAATGGATTGCTGTAGTGAATGTACTAAAAAGAAAAAGAAAAAAGGTGTTGAAGCCATGATATGTTTATCCGGACTCATTGGTTTTGCTGGGAAACTGATGTGTTATATAAAAAAGATTCCTAACAGATAAACATTGGGTAAATATGATGTAGCCGGAGCTTTGAAGTATGGTCTGTGGTGATATGCGGGGGCCAGTTCCGAAAAGTATTGTAACAGATAGCATAAATCACTCCAATATCATGAGACTTTGAAAATATTCTCTTGGCTGCTTGTTCTATGCTCTAACAGACAATATGAGCTCACCATTCATACAATAATTTGCACTTCACCCACAATATATCAGCTCAGCACTTTGAAGCAGTTTTATGTTGGTGAAAGGCCATTTAATGTATCACACTGTTAGGAGGATTATAAGTTTTAAGTCACTCTGGATCCATTCAAGGATCTCCTGCTGACCAGAACAGTGATGTCAGCATTACAAAGTGTTTAAAAGAGGCAAATAATGACGAGTCCATTTTAACTGGCATGGGCACACAGAGCAGTTGGTCTTTCCAAGGCCTGTTAAACACCATCATACATAAAAGCAGGATGAGGGCTAGAGAAGGAGAGTAAAAGAGCTAACCCGATCTCATGAAAGTGCATATAAATAGTACGCCAAATAAAAACCAAAACTCGTGGTATTGATACGCAAAAATGGACTTTGGCGTGTATATGCTACACGATGGGTAGGATTAGGGTTGTGGGGTAGATGCGTATCATATGCACGCCAACAAATTTCGTATCATATGCACGCGAAAACTGCGTATTATATGCACGCCAAACACGTGCGTAGCATATACACGCCAAAGTCCATTTTTGCGTATCAATACAGCGAGTTTTGGTTTTTATTTGGTACTATTTATATGCATTTTCATGAGACCGGGCTCAACGAGCACATACATAAACACGCTTCAATTTTCATTATAACTGAGTGTTGCTGCAAACTCCTAAGGTGTGCAAAATATTCAAACAGTGGAAATGTTTAGAGCATCTTGGTCCTCATTTAACGCAGGGAGGAGGATCACACATGCTTTCCATATGCAGTAAGGTGTTGGGAGCACTGAAGCAGTTGGAAGAGACCCACGCTGGGCCAACTACACTGGGCTTTCTCTGGTGTAGTAATGGTTGGAGCGTGCTCAACGGGAATAGCTGCGGTAGTGTTAAACCTCCGTGCATCTGCCAGGAACGCTGCCGCAGAAGCAGTTCTGTCTCACTTCGTCTGAGCTTCATAAATGCCTTCATTGTGCCCAAGACACTGCCAGAGTCAGGCAGATCACGCCACATCATGTCCTACCACACTGTGACTGAAAATAGACATATTCCCAGCATAAGAATCTGACGAAAAAACAGCAAATGTTTATACAATGTTAGTCCGGGGCTAGTCAATTAAGTTCTCAGGAAAATTAGGCCTGTTGTCTTGTGCAATAATCATTTTGTGATGTCAATGTGAGATTGTTGCAGAAAAAATGAGAAAGACTGAGAAAGAGAAACTGCCTTATATATATATATATACATATACTGTATATATATATGTGTGTGTGTGTGTGTGTGTGTGTGTGTGTATGGACCAGTATGGTCACACTGGTCCAGTTCTTGCTATTAATTGACTTTTGCCCCAATAAACTCCTAATTTGCTGCTTATTAATAGTTAGTAAGGTAGTTGTTAAGTTTAGGTATTGGGTATAGGATTAGGGATGTAGAATATGGTCATCCAGAATGTGCGCTTTGTAAGTACTAATAAACAGCCAATATGTTACTAATAGGCATGCTAATAAGCAATTAGTTAATAGTGAGAATTGGTCCCTATTCTAAAGCGTTACCATATAGGCAGCTTAGTTATACTGTATGTACTTATATGTTATCTACAGAGCTCATTACTTACAGACATATTCATTATTCACAGACATATTCGTCACTGGTTTCATGACTCAATGCTTATTCATTATGGTGTGTCAAAAATGCACAGCATTGGCCCCCTATGAGCTGTGATTACATCTGTTCTGTGGATGATAATGCTGAACTCAACCAAGCTGAGTTCTTCCTAATTAAACTCCACATTCCTCTCAAATGGATTGAGAGGGAAAGTGCCAAGGTCATTCTGGGCTTTTAAAAAATATCTGTCACATTTAATAAAATACAGCTGACAGTGAGTTTGTTTTCTTTTCATTTGTAGCCTTGTATTTTTTTGCCACTGTGTTTTATTTAAAAAGCACTTCAAAGTAGATTGAACATGTTACCAAGAATGATGTAGCTAGCAAATTTTTAATTAATTCTATTGGATTTTTTTATTTAAAAAAGAAAGAAAGAAAGAACAAGAAAAAGTCAGAAAAAATCACCACTGTTGTGATGAATGAGTATTTATTGAGAACAGTTATAAAAGTGTGACAGAAACTCTGACCACAGATGGCTGTGAGTCTTGTGCCTAATGCCATAAACTAAAAATAAAATTCTCTCAGAGATCACACTTTTTCCACTATTTTATTGTTTATAGGAACAATCCATGGTTACTGGAACAGACCTTAAGTGTTTTTGTTAGTGCAGTGCTACAAAAGCCAACTGTTTTTTTGTTGTTGTTGTTTTTTTATTGAACTACCAAACCATTTGCAAACAATGCAAAAGTACGGACTGAAATGAGGTGACAGATCTAAAGATAATAAAAGTCCATGATGTGAATCTACAATGAGAGAATGACATCTTCCTAATGACATGTGCAGTCATCATACACATTGTGTCAACTGAGTGGCGCACTCTGCTAAGCCACTGGCACTGAAGCCTTCATGTTTGACAGGGCAGTCGTGGCCTAATGGTTAGAGAGCCGGACTTGTAAGGTTGTGGGTTTGAGTCTCAGGTCTGGCATGGCTCGTAGGTGGGGGGAGTGAATGTACAGCACTCTCTCCACCCTCAATACCATGACTGAGGGGAGACCCTTAAGCAAGGCACCGAACCCCCAACTGTTCCCCGGGCGCCGCAGCATTGGCTGCCCACTGCTCTGAGTGTGTGTTCACAGTGTGTGTGACACCATACTTGGCCACATGTCACGTCCTTTCCTTTCATTCTGCACTAAAAGTCTGCAATTTAACATATATGTGCATTAAGGCAGTGAGACAGAATGATGGATGAAGGGTTGAATGAAATAAAGATGGAAAAGTCACAAACATTTTTTGGCCCATTGTGAATTACAAAATACACAAGTATTCCAAGTCTCCAGATGCATCGTTTAATTTTCTCACATACATCTGTGCACGTTTGTGTGTATTTGAGCGTTTTGATAAATTACCATAATTTTAAGTAATTGTCATGGATTAGTGTAATATGAAGTTTTATGTTACTCTATGGTTTGTATCATTATTTGTGTGTGTGTAATCTGTATGGACTCTGTAATTGATAGAATCCAGCTGAATACAAAAAAATGTGTCCAAGTGACCTAGTTTTTTGAGATGTGATTTATGGATAAAGGGTCAGATCATAAGTCAAAAAATCTCACAAAGGAATGTTTTATCTCACATTCCCTAAAATTAAGATGCAGCGGTACTCCAAGTTTTTATTCTTTAGTCTTCAAACAGGCCACTTTCTGGCCTCCTCAGGGTATCAATCAGCAGTGAAACATAAGTGAAGCAGCATGCTGAGCTCATGTCTGAGGAAAGTCTCTCTCTTATTATCTCTCTCTGTTTTTCCTCCAAATCTGGAAACGTTTTAGGTCTGGATTCTCTCTCTCTCTTTTCTTCGTCTATTTCTATTCTCTCTATCTCTGTGCTGGTCTGCAGTCACATGTGCCTAGGAGGTGAGCAGTTCTTAGGAAAAGAGTAGCTCTAAGCCCTGATCTTATTCTGAGTCACTCACCAGATGCCCTTAAATGTTTGCACAAATTGTTTTCTTCTAGCAAAGTCTTTTCTAAAACCATCTCCTTGTGTTCAACATATCTAAGGTCAATATCGTTGCCAGAACTGCAAATCAAAAGTTGTTGTTGAATTGTTTGTACCTGGTGGTTATGTTATGTAGGTCAGTACTTTATGTGTTCAGTTTGACTGTGAAAATAGCCTTCAATTGTTCATTAGACCAAATGTGGAAGCATTAATGTCACATAAGTGATCTGATCTCTAAACATCTGTGATGTTCTTTGGTGAACAAAATGTCTATGGGAAGAGAAAATCTCTCACTGCGAATCATATACTATTACTGAGGATATTAATCATTATAATCATGCATCTAAGATGGTCTTTGACTGGGAAGTTAAGCTCCACTCCCACATTTTATGTAATAGTGTGATAAACGTAAAAGCAGCTGCTGAAAAGGTTGAAAAAATTGGGGTGAAAAAACCTGTAGAAGAGAGAGGGGAGGAGAAAAGGAAAAGTCTGTGGTCATGGAGTTTGGGTTCTGCTGGTTGGACAGGAAGATTCCAGCTCTAACACACCTTTATATATCATTGTATGTCTGTTCACCTTTAATCATATGTTGGGCAGCAGAAAGTGTCTTTTGTTCCGTTTGAGACTTTGCAGGTTAACTGAGGCTATTGAACATGTCTCTATAACACTATAAATACTGTAGCCATTTTGTAGCTTTTCAAACTTTCCAAATAAGTAGGTCTATTGTAGTTCATGGATTCACACATAAGGTGCAAAAACAGGTTCACATAACTTCATTCAGATGAAGAATTGCCCATCTTTTTAATTTTGCGATATGCTCATGGTTTGAGCATACCACAAAATACATTTATACTAAAGCCTACATTTACATCTTAAAGAGATTCACCTAAAAAAACGGACATAATTTTTTTTTCTGTCATAACGTTTTTCAAAAATGAAATAACCACAAAAGGAATCATTTAACACTTACACCACATCGTTATGCCAGTAGGTGGCGACAAGTGACTGTGTTGGTGGGGAATCATTCACCGCAACAAGGGTTCATTCAGAAAGGATTTAGTGACATGAGTGAGTGATTAAATAATTCAGTAAACAGATTTGTTCACAATTTGTTTCACATGGATGTATTTAGGAAGGAAACTGTGTGTTGCTTGGAGACGTGGCTTTATCAGGACTGGAACTGTTTTCATTGTTGGAGCAAAAGTAAACAAAATAACTGCCAACGTTGTGTTTAAAAGGTAAGTTACTCAATATTACCACCTTTTTCATTGAACAGTTGTATAAAAGCAACAAAACTCTTGTAATCATGCTGTTGTTTGAAATATTAAGCTGCAGTACAATGGACATGATTGGTGACCATGGCTGTTAAACAAAGTCTATCATGTTTTTTGTTGTTGTTGTTTTCATCTGCTTTTGTTGTATGGAACAGACCAGGGTCAGAAATTATATCCTGTTGTGTTGGATAACAGAAAAAGGTAATAAGGTTTTGGGATGAGGGTCACATTAAAGTGAGTCAATAATTTTTATTTTTGGGTGATCTATTCCTTTAATCCCCTCACCCTCTCCAAACCAGCGCTATTATTGTTAAAGGGTTAGTTCACCCAAAAATGAAAATTCTGTCATTAATTACTCACCCTCATGTCGTTTCAATCCCGTAAGACCTTTGTTCATCTTCGGAGCACAAATTAAGATATTTCTGATGGAATCTGAGAGCTGTCTGACCCTCCATAGACAGCAATACAACTGAAATGTTCCCAAGTCCAGAAACGTAGCAAGGAGTTCGGTAAAATAATCCATGTGACATCAGGGGTTCATCCATAATTTTACGAAGCTACGAGAATACTTTTTGTCCGCAAAAGAAAAAAAAAACTTTATTCAACAATTCGTCTCCACGTCACCCTGTAGCGCCATCTTGGAGAGTATCAGTTGGACGTAAACAACGTATGCTGTTCTGTGTCAACTGTGTCACGCCGGATCTGTTTCCTACGCTGTTGTGATTTGATCTGACCGGAAACAGCGTATCCGCGTGATGCAGCTGACACAGAACAGCATACTCTGTTTACGTCCAGTGGATATTCTCCAAAATGGCGCTACAGGGTGACACGGAGGAGACGAATTGTTGAATAAAGTCGTTTTTTTTTTTCTTTTGCACACAAAAAGTATTCTGGTAGCTTCGTATAATTGCGGTTGAACCCCTGATGTCACATGGATTATTTTACAGATCTCCGTGGTACGTTTCTGGACTTGGGAACATTTCAGTTGTATTGCTGTCTATGGGAGGGTCAGACAGCTCTCAGATTCCATCAGAAATATCTTCATTTGTGTTCCGAAGATGAACGAAGTTTACGGGTTTGAAACGACATGAGGGTGAGTAATTAATGACAGAATTTTCATTTTTGGGTGAACTAACCCTTTAACTAAAACTAAAGCTATAAAAAAATTGCTTTTGTTAATTGATATAAATCTGAAATAAAATAAAATATAAATATTAAATGAAAAACTTAAACATTTTCTCCAAACCTTCTGTAAAAGTTTATTGCATAAACTTGTCTGCAGAGGTTTATTAATTGATCTGTTCATGAAATTAACAACATTACTTGACAGGTAGAGTAAGAGATGATACTAACATTAAACATTCCCTTCACTGTCTGAATCCAAGACAGTATCACAGACACACTAACATCAACATACACACTCATCTAAAGCCAGAAATATATTAAAACACATTCTGGCCCTCAATTCAGAAAACTGTAAGATATCACAGAGGCCAGTCAACTTAACTCAGAGTATCCCAATAGAACAAAACATTCCTCTGATACTTAAAAAATATTGCTTTATCTAAAGGCCTCATTTAAAACATTTTCTTTTGGCTTCCATGCATACCATAAAATGTTTGAGCAAAACTTCTGCTGAACCATTATAAACCTTAAAGGTCCCATATTTTACACCTTTCTGGAGTTTTATTCTTTAAGGGAATGAACTGGCTTTGTTGTGATCAAAATTGTTTGGCTTGCTTCTCCCTATATAATAAATCATCACTCAAGGACATGATGTTCATGCTGTTTTAGTGTCCAGCTGCTAATCATATTTCATTTAGTATTGTAATCATTCACATTTGACACAATAACTGCATAAGTCTGTTACTTCACCATTCATCAGGTTCCCCTCAGTCAAATGCAGTTCACAGCTCACCCATGAGGTCTTAAATTGCAGGAGGCCCCAAATGAATTATTAAAAAAACAAACATCTACTGTATGCTTTCGTTGGTATTACACTTTACTTGTTTAAGTATTTGACCTTGTCTTCTAGTATGCTGTCATACATGGCAATGATCACTTCATATTTTATTCAGTTTTATTCAGCTTTCCATAAATACAGTGTGTGTTTTCTGTAAAGTCGGAGCTCGACAGCTACTGTGTGCTACAGCTTTATAATGTGAAGCCCTGTAGTTGTGGGCACCAGGCTTTTGTTCTCCAGGAGCAGTTTATGGCTCAATTTCATTTTATTCATTTGAATAGGAACCTTCTGCAAACAAAATTTTCCAATGCCCATATAAAGTGTAAACTGAAAACGCTTGGACAGAAGTTGCCTAATTAAAAGGGTCAAGAAAGCAAATAAAGTAAATGTGATGTTGGTTGCTCCCTATAAAGGAAAATTTCCAACAGAAAACAGCCCACATTGAGAAACACTGCCAGGTTTTCTTCTTTTGTCATGACTATTACACGTAGAAGTTTATTTATTCATAATTATTAATCATTATTTAGAATTGTGTGAAAATTGTTAAATATTATATTTGAACAACATTTTACATTTTACTTTTAACATTTTTGATGAAAAAACAAATTAATCTTGGATGACCTGAAGATGAGTAAATTTTCAACTTTTCCTAACTTTTAAACTACTTCTTTAAACATTTAACATAATTTCGACTGATTTGTTTCTTATTTTAAACAAAGGTGAGAATAAATGATAAGGACATTTAAGGTCTTGATGAAGATGTTTATTGCAGCACAGCAGTGAAAACGTACATGTAGTACCTTGGATTCAATGGAGTCAGAATGAACCCTGAACATCCTAAACTTAAACCTTTCATACAGTTACAGTTTACAACTAAACTGCAGTTGTTAAGACCTTGATAATCTTGATAACACCATATTGAGCAACTATAGACCAATATCAAATCTTCCTTTTATAGGCAAGATTATTGAAAAGGTAGTTTTTAATCAGCTGAACAACTACTTAAACTCAAATGGATACCTGGATAATTTTCAATCTGGTTTCTGACCATATCACACAGCACAGAGACAGCGCTTATTAAGATAATAAATTATATTCGCTTAAATTCTGATTCTGACAAAATATCAGTGCTGGTACTACTAGATCTCAGTGCTGCATTTGACACTGTCGATCATAACATACTTCTAGAGAGACTGGAAAACTGGGTTGGGCTTTCTGGGATGGTAATCAAATGGTTCAGGTCATAAGGGAGAGGTTATTATGTGAGTATAGGAGAGCATAAGTCTAAGTGGAC
>NW_015552540.1:89215-125810 GCF_001515605.1 Sinocyclocheilus anshuiensis
CTAAAAATCAAGTCAGGAATCTTGGTGTGATTCTGGAGACAGACCTTAGTTTCAGTAGTCATGTCAAAGCAGTAACGAAATCAGCATACTATCATCTCAAAAGCATTGCAGGAATTAGATGTTTTGTTTCCTGTCAAGATTTGGAGAAACTTGTTAATGCCTTTATCACCAGCAGGGTGGACTATTGTAATGGTCTTTTCACCGGCCTTCACAAGAAGACATTAGAAATACCAAGGGTTCACACAAAACACGGGGAGTACGCTTTTAGCTATTATGCTAAATGCTATTATGTCCCGCAGTTGGAACCAGCTTCCAGAAGAGATCAGATATGCTAAAATATTAGCCACATTTAAATCCAGACTCAAAACTCATCTGTTTAGCTGTGCATTTACTGAATGAGCACTGTGCTACGTATAATCAATTTCTATTCTTAACTGTTTTAATTTTAAATACATTTTTAAATCATTTTAAAAGTTTAAACAGAAGGTTAAAGTAAATGATGTGAAGGTAAAGAGAATGTGGGCAAAGAAAGACAAGTTTGTTGGTTAATCAGTTGAAATTAGGACCTCTGAGTTCTATTTGGTTTGTGTTTGGTTTATGATGGTCAATGTAGTGGAATAGTTAGGTATTCTGGGAGGATTTTCCACTTAGTGAGGAAGAGGTTGAACAAAGCTTAAGAATGTTTCTTTGTGTTAAGAGCACATCACTAACAGTAGGTTTTTAAATTCCTTGTTTTTATTGTTGTGATTATTTTTTTAATTATCATTTTACTTACTTTTATGTAAAGCACTTTGAATTGCCATTGTGTATGAAATGTGCTATATAAATAAAATTGCTTTGCCTTGTCTAAATGATGTTGCTCCTATCATAACAGTTGTGGTCTGTATGTTTGTCATGATCCCTGTCTGTGTTACCCGTGTCTGTGTCCAAGGACTTTTAGTTTGTAGTTTTGTGTCCCTATTGTTGCCTTGTTCCCCTCCTGTTTCCCTACTGCTCTGCTCCCTTGTTTGTTGTCATGGACACTCATTGAACCACACCCATTTCCTTGTTAGTTGCCCTGGTTACTGATTAGTTAATTGCTTCAGCTCTCTGTATAAATAGTCCGTGTGTTTCTCTTGTGTTTGGTCAGTTGTTGAATGTCTGTGGTGGTTGCTCTCTGCCCTTGCCTGAGTTCCTTGCTGTGCACATGTTGGATTACTTGCTGTTTCCTGGATTTATAAAACTCCTGCACATAGGTCCTCATCTCGTCTCTGGAGCGTTACAATGTTAATGAAGTTGAGACACCCCATTGTCTGAGTTGGTTCACCCACACCCATTCTACAATCAAACCATTTGCTCAGTTTGTGATCATCACAAATAGTGCAAATAGAACAATTAACTGCTGACTTCTCTATAATAAATAAGCCATTTTGGGAAATTAGCTTGATCAAACATCTATTGTGGAGTGGAATCTGGGTCAGGACAGTCTGTAGTCTCTTACAAAGGGATAGTTACTGACTAATAATCATTTAAAGGTGGACAAAAATGCTTTTAATTATTCAACACCTCAAAAAAAAAAAAGGCTGGTTTTAGCTAGCTGGTTGTGGTAATGTGTTATTTAAGGGCTTATGGCCATTTCTGCAGGCCCAGCTTGGCCTGGTTTAGAGACAAGTTTAAACTATGATTAAGCCAGCTTAAAACAGATTTTTTATTTTCAACAAGGCCTATGGGTAATTCTTATGAGCAAATTGCATTACAAATGTCAGAACTTAATTTCTTTCTATTTACCAAACCAGACATTATATATATTTTTTTGTCCTGCCACAAAACAAACCATTTTTATTTTTGTTATATAGTCTATAAATATATGTATTTTTTAATGAACGTTATATTTTATTTACATGTTTCCTTTGACTTTTTTTAGCCTACTAAAATAAAATGTACAAAACGTTTCTTTCTTTACAAAAAAGAGAATTTTCAACAAGCTTCAAAATTATACAGCTGTTATGTAACTATAATTTCACAGTTTTTGGAAAACAATGGCATATATTAAGCATAACATTACCATCCTTACAGCAGGCCATCACTATTGTTGATACTCAGTATGTTAACATTTTGGAACTGAGAATAAGTATGATAATCGTAAAAAAAAAAAAAAAACACCTTTGATAGTACCTTTAATATGCGGTACCTGCCATTTTGCTGGCCTGACAAGTGTAGCATTAACTTACTACAAAAATAAGTAAAAAGCAAATTAAATATGTGTTACTTTTAATGTAAGAACAATCATGCAACCGCTCCCTACAGAACAGAAAGAAATTATAATACACTGCCCTCTGCTGGGCCATTATTGGAAGAGCAAGTCATCTCTCCACTCTACCAGTAAATTATATTTCACAGGTTGTTCACAGATATTTTAAATTAAGGCCCATGATTAACCATTAGAAACATAAACTATTCCTCATAAAGAAGTACAAATGTTTCACCACCCCAGTATGACATTGTTAAAATGTCATACTATGACCCCACTATGACAAAAGACAGCCTTATGATGCATATGGTCATCGGTCATGTAAAAATAGCATGTGTCTTTTGTTACTGGAGGAAAGCAGGTCTGAGCAACCTGTGTGTTGGGAGGATGGGAGGAATGCTCGGAGGCCCAGTGTGTCAGGTGCTCCTCCCTTTAGGGAATTTTAGTTGTTCAGAGACTTCAAAACCTAGCTCCAGGGTAAACCTGTGTACACCGATGAGGTGTGTATGACTGACGTAAGAATGGAGATTGACGTTGAGTTTCAGTCCTATTTACAACTGACGCACATGAGTGCTTTATTTGCATCTAGGAAGTTTGATGGAAAGGTGTGGTTTACAGGTGCAAATTCAGGAAAGGCCAGTTCCCAGGTAGCCACAAGCGAGACAGATCCCTCCCCTTGCCTCTTGTCTCTGGATGCACACTCTCTGAACTCTCAAACCATTTCACTTCAATCTGCCTCGATCATCTCACCCGAGTCCAACAGGCAGCGCTCAGGTAGGTACACAGTTTTCATTTTTAATACATAGAAGCCTATTGAGGAATGTTGTACTGCTTTAAAATTCATCTGGCCTAGTTTGGTGTGAAGTGGAGAGTAGGTATTAGATGTCAGTGGTATGAAGGCTACTGAAATTTTGATCTATTGAAGGAAGTCATGATTACAAATAACTGAAAAAATAAATTACCTTTGGGATGTTTGACGAATGGTGTCACATACCTATAAATTATACATATTAGTATGTTTTTATGGATCCACTGATGACCTTCTATCTAATAAACAACGAATCAAAAATGTATTCCTTAAACAAATGTTTGTATTATATGTTATATTGTAGCTTAACCACACGTTTCTTCTCAGTACATTGTATTATGGACATCATATGACTGCTGTATCACACTTCCACATAAGAGATACCACATAATCAGTGCTGGGAAACCTGTTCTGGCACATTCTTAATAATCTCAAGATTATTAATAGAATATTTTCCTCCAGGAGGGAATGAGAACTGTCTAACATGGTGATATTTTACATTTCCAATTTAATAGACATGTGCTTTAACTTTTTTCCAAATTGTCAAATTTTCATATTTATTTGACATGTTGCCTCAGAATAATGCCAGCAAACATAAAATGTAATAATAATAATAACTGACAAATATATAATTCATAAACTGACCATAAAATAAAGAACAGCAGAGGGTTATTATAATTGATACAATCATTTTATATTAGTTGTAAGTAATAAAAATAATTATGCAACTGGAAATCAGCATGTGGTTCAGATATGACATGCCAGATTAAATGTTCTATATCCTAAATACACACAAAAACATGACACACATGTGGAGCCCAAGTACTCTTTATTCCTTCAAACCCTTTCATTTCTGTAACATTATCACTGTTTAATTATACTGTTGTTGGTGGCCGGCAATAATAGATGATGGCAGATGAACTGGACAAACAGGAATAACTGAATTGACGATGGAAATAGTTACTCTGTTAGTCACATGTTAAGTGTGGGTGCGTCTGTTCAACAGCACATCAAAATATAACGTAGATACCAATTACTGACATTATCATGCCACGTCTGTTTCATCATAGCATATTATTTAAATATTTATACAAATATTTTTATGAGCATCACTTTGTTCTTTGTGTTTTGTTTTGTTTTGTCATAACTGCCCTCAAAATGTGCATCTAAATATATTTTGGGTGTGTACATTGTATACCATACACAGAATACAGAATATTGTATGCTCACCTTCTGTTATTGCAATGTACTGACATGGTTGAATGGTGTACATTACACTTGCATCAAGAGGGCTTAGATACACTTCAGTGAAAAGGAGTGGAACAAAGGGCTGCTAAACAGAGGTTTCTGAGAAAGAACACTTTCATTTTGTATAGAGAGACGTCGTAGGTTTCGCTTCTCCCAAATGTTGATTAATTTTGGCAGCATTTATCTTTGGATTGATGCCAGCATGATGTCTACGTATGCAATATAACTTATGTTGGAATATTTTCGGCATTGCTTATGTTTTTGTCATATACACATTCACTCCACACAGTAACATGTCTTATTTTGGCAGGTAGAGGAACCAAATATGAAATTGCCACTAGGCATCACACTTGCACTCCTCTTGATTCTTCAGACGTTTCAACAAGTGTCCACCCAGATACCTGACAACTGGAAAAGAAGTAATGATACTACAGACAACAATGGAGAACAAACATTTAGTGAAGAAATAACCACTCAACCAAGTAAGGAAAACATAAAAAACAATGAGGATGCACAAGCCAAACCAGAGAGCAGATCAGAAAATGAAGGACAAACATTTGGCTCAATTTATTTTGGTCAAGAAGGAGAGCAGAATTCCACACAACTGGATCACAGCCCTGAGCAGTCTGTTAGTGACACAGAGGAAGCTAGTTCTGAGGGTCCCGTTGCTACACCACCACCTCCAATGATTGCACTTAATTCAAGCTCTGAGCTCTCAGATACATCAGCAGAATCCAATGAAACACTGACACAGGACACAGCCACACATACCTCCACACCAGAGCCAGAACACACAAATGAATCTGCTCTTAATGACACATATACCAGTCCACAACCTGAGACTACCACAGCAGAGAGCAGCCATGATGAATCGGGTTCTGGATATTTGCCCTCAGATGTACCCACCAACAGCACTACTAAAAGTCCAACCACCACAACAAAAGATGAAAGCGTCCAGAACCAAACTACAGTGAGTCCAACTGAACCACCAGTATACACAACTACAACGGCAGCAATTCTACCTGCCTTCCCTGAAGACGTCACGACTCGTGCCCCAGAGGATACAAAATTAAACCAGACCGAACCTATTGACACCAGAGAGAATTCTGAAAGAGGTGAGACTCACAGATCAGCATTAATCAAGCACTAATAATCAGTTTATAAAAAAGACTGAGAAGTTTTGTCATTTGATACATCCGTACTTTTTTTTAATGAAGCAGCACAGCTTTGATAGTTATAAGAAATGTTTCTTCAACACCAAATCAGCATATTAGAATGATTTCTAAAGGATCATGTAACACTGAAGACTGGAGCAATGCTACTGAAAATTCAGCTTTGCCATGACAGGAATACATTTCAAATACATTAAAATAGAAAACAGCTATTGCAAATAATACAAATATTTTGTTTAAATATTGCAGTCTTGGTGAGTATAAGAGATTTCTTTCAAAAACATTAAAAATCTTGCAGATGCCAAACTTTTGAACAGTAAGTGTTAAAATGATATGATGATATACTCACTCCAAATCTGGGTCACTGATAGTGTTTTGACCTTTAATAAGCATTATTTCACTCCCCAGTTCCATAGCACAAAGATCACACAAATCTTTTTATTTCATCCCTCAAGCTAACCCTCATTCTTAGCTTCTCAATTCAGTCATAAAAGACATATTTGCTGCTGTTCCTCCAAGTTGGATTGGATTTCAGTCTTTGTTTGTCCTCTGCTCTGGGCCAGAGTGTCTAGTTACTGACACCTCACTTCCCTCACAATAAGTGTGGTGTTCACCCTGCAGATATTGGGAGGGGCTCCTTTCGGGGTCAGGTGTGGACCAAGAACATGTGACAAAGAACACCTGACATTGCTGGAGAACAAATTCCATGACCTTTTCAGTGAATGTGACTAACCAATCTGTGTCCAAACTGCATTCTGAACTGGACAAAAATATAACTGGAGTTATATTTGCATGTTCAGAATTATTTTTATATGTTCAGAATTAGATTTTATGGTTTTGGCCTGAAGTATTGTATACTAATAAATTGCAGGAAAAAATGGCTGGCTTAAAAAAAGCTCTTTAATAATTGTAACTTTAATAATCTTTAATCATTGCGAGACCTCTGATGGTGTTGGTCTAAACTGATTCATGACCATTTTTAAGCAAGCAACTTCGTGGTAAAGGCAACCGCTATATTACTCAATCCAAAATGTGTTTTTTTATCGCTGAATAAATGTAGTCAAGGGTTGCTTCGTTGTTACAATAAACATCAAATATGTCTTTACAGGTTTATCTTCAGATGTTTCAGATGGTACCGAAAGCAAGAATGGGCAGGCATGGACCATCGTCCTAGTCATTGGGATTGTAGTGGGGGTCCTGGCCTTGGGAGCATTTATCTTCCTGAATCGAAGGAACAGAAGAGATTTCTCGCACAGAAAACTGGTGGAAGAGATGTCACCTGATCCAGGTAATATAAAACTCACCTGTCATTATTTGCATCACTTTGAACCAAGATCCATGTGAATATATGTGAGGGCTTCTATGAATGTAATACAGAATCATTTTTTCACTGTGATGCACTCATTCATATCATTTTTTCTAATTTTTTCAAAGTTCTCCGACTGGATAACAGTGAACCACTAGACCTGAAGTTTGATGGATTTGGTTACTACAACCCAGGACTACAAGGAGACAACATCCAGATGACCAACTTTCCACAGGGACGTTCAAAATGAGAACAAATCTGTGATGCCAAAGACATTTTATTTAATGTTGCACCCATGTGAAGACAAAAGGATGTAATTAAAGTGATTTGCCAAATCAATCACAAGGCAATTTTACATAACTGAACAATCAAAACATTTTTTAATGTTAAGTAGTGTCTTTTGTTTGAATGTTTCAGACTATCTGAAGGAACCTAAATCTGAAGAATATTTCTATGCTGGGCACTTTTTATTGGAACTGCAAAGTATTGGATTGTACGTCTGCTTCTTATTGTTCAAGAAGGTTGTTTACTTGACATAATTATTGTATCATGTCAAAACCTGTATATGCAAAATGGTGGAAATTATCAGCATTATGACACAATTTCTCTATGCACAGCAGTGAACTGGGAGAACATCTATTGGCTTTTTCCCATATTGAATTTTCAGACACAGGCCTAATACCTTTCTTCTGAGCCTATAATATTTGACAATTTTTTAGTTTACAAAAGGTCTAAACTAAATAGAGAATAAACATGTCAGTAGGTTATCAGATTATTATAAATAATAAAATGATAAAATAACACGTGTGTCGGTGTCTGATTATTGTATAATCAAAATATTATTAAGAGTAGGTAGGCCTACTTGAAACAGTGTGAGCTTGTTTGCGTCCTCCAGTCCTGTAGATGGCGCAGGTTCCTATCAAACATAAAAAACACATTTTGATAAACATGGCAAAGAAGAATGGAGGAACCTGGCTGTTGAATATTACCAATAGTGGTTTATTATGGAAGGTCCGCTCATGATTAAAACCGAGAAAGTGTTACATTTGAACAGCTCAAAGGGTAGAACGGTCCGTGTGGTTCGGGAGCACTATGTGAGGGAACAGGTGCCTTGTGGAAGCCCCCTTTGTCAAGCGGACTGTCATAACGGTAGGGAGAACATGAGCCAAGCATCAAAAACAACATGAAATACGTGTCGTGTTTATTATCATTATATAATTAATTATTATTATTATAGTGAATGGATCAGTATACCAACAGAGCTAGGTAGCTAACAACAGGCAATTTTAAATTATGTGGTCTTTACATTCTAAAGTGAACTAGTTATAGCTTTACGAATTGTTAACTAACTAACATCGACTCAGAAATCTTTGCCATTTGGCTTATTACAGTATTTATTATATATATATATATATATATATTGGCGACTAAATGGTATAACACGCCCTCTGGAATGATAACAGAATCGATCATCTCATTTAGGTTGAACTTATGTATGTAGATGTTCAGTAATGGAACAAACGTAAGCTTACATGTGGTCCTACTTAACCCTTTATTCAGTGACTTACCTTAGAGCAGTGGTTCTCAAACTGGGGTACGTGAGGTGACGGAGGGGGTAAGTTACGCGAACAAAATTCTGAGTTTTGGCATTAATTTAATTCTACCCCAACTTAAAGCAACATTAAAACCGAACATGTATTTCTGACAAGCAAAATGCAGCTTGCCCGCTTCTAATGTAAAAACAGGAAAATGGGAGAGTGCCGTAAACGGTCAACTACATGATATCCAATCAGCTTACCTCATCTTTTGCGGTCAAAATTGACTGCATCCACACAAGCAGCGTGCATGTGATAGGATGGACGCTGAATATGCTGCTTTAGAAAATCGCGCTGCTGTTCAATGTATCTTTAAGTAGATCTTCACTTAATAGCATGAAGAGCAAATATTGACGCACTGTACATTGAGATCGATTTAAACTCTCTTCGATAAAGACACGTACCCTGTGCGAGTTATTGTTTTCATGTTTAAAATACGAGCAAGAATGCAAATTTCCCTGAATATCCAAACGATGGCAAATGTGACAATTTTTACAACAGTTCAACAAAAAAAGACTAAGTGAACATTTTACATTTTAAATGTAGTCTACATTTTAAACAGAAAATTGTCATGTTTGTTCTATTTTGCAACGAAATAATAGTTCCAACGAAATCCGTATCATCTGGTGTGCGTCTCCAAGCAACATACAGCAGTGTTTCGTTAATGAATGAATCTGCGGCTTTGAACGATTTGGAGAGTCAGTGATTAATACCATTCATAACTACAGCATTTTGCTTCGTTACTGAATGAATGAATGAATGGGGGCGACTTGCCGCCACTTATTGACGGTTTTATTTTTAAATCTACAAGTATCACTTCGATTTGCCATCATTTATTGCTTTATTTATTATATTAATAATACACTTAATGAAATGTTAAGAATATGACATAAAACATAACATACAATTAATAAGGTTAGAAAATCTTTGCCTCTATAAAGGTAAAAGATGCACCTGCAAATCAATTTAAGGGGGCAAATAATGTCCTTTAATAGAAAAGGTGTGACTGGGCTAAGTGGAAGAGAGGGAAAAACTAAACATTAGTTGCAGGGTGAACTACCAAACAAAAGTATTTATTGTCACTCAAACATCAGACAGTAAATCATGGTAGTTTGGTAGTTCATCCTACAAATAAAGTTTCTGAGTTTGAGGTATTATTATATTGTGTTCTGAATTTAGCTAATAAGATAATAATGGTTTGCAATATAATATTGACCATTTGTGCTTCAATAGATGGCAAGGTGCTATCTGGAGATGTGACCCACTATGTGGTTCCCGATGTGGGAGTGGTTCGGGCTTTCCTGGAGATACTGGAGTTCAGGGAGCTGCAGGGGATCGTGTTGACCCAGACAGCCTACCAGACTGTTCAGCACACCCGTGGACGCAGGTCAACCCCTCAAATATAATTTTTGACATCAGACTTTAATTTACTTAAAGGGGTCATATGATGCTTTTTTAAAGATCATTATTTTGTGTATTTGGTGTAACAGAATATGTTGACATGCTTTAATGTTCAAAAAACACATTATTTTTCAAATACTGTACATTATTGTAGGTCCTATATGCCCCGCCTCTCTCAAACGCTTCGTTTTCTACAAAGTCCCTCCTTCCGACAAGTGCAGTCTGCTCTGATTGGCCAGCTGACCCAGTGCATTGTGATTGGCCGAACACCGCAAGCACTCGTTGGAAATGTAACGCCCCTTACCATAATCGCGAGCTTCATCTTTCAAAATAAATGTAAAGACAGTAAATAATGTCATTAGTTTTACCATCAGTTCAAGCCCGAAAGGGGAACAGAGTCGCGTGACAGACACAGTGATGAAGCTGGTATGTGTTTGCAGTACACAAGCCACGGTTAAGACAGCTGACTCCACTGTGACCCTCTCTCTCTCTCTCTCTCATACACGCGCGCGCGCACACACACACGATGCGCAAAACTCTGCATTTGAACAGTCAATAGCAAATAAGTATTGTAAATCCTAGCATTGTGTGTGAATAAAATTGGAAAATTCCCTCAAGAAAATTGGAAGGGTTAGTTTTACAGGTTGCTTTTATAGTTGCATTTTGTTTTGTCTTGTACAGGCACTATAACAGACTGCGTGCTTTACTGAAGGACCCTCGCCATGATTGTGTGCTGTTTGCCAATGAGTTTCAGCAGTACTGCTACTGCCCCAGAGACAAGGGCGAGTCTCAGGACAAATGGCATACAAGGCGAGTCCTGACTATAGAGTATTACGCTTTCTTTTAGGCATTGTTTACTTTGAGAAAAGGTTATTGAGAGTATTAATAGACTATAGAGCAGGCCTTTTCAAAGTCAAAGACAGAGGGCCTTCCTTTTTGACACAACATTCACAATGGCGCCTCTCCACCCTCTCATTTTGTACTAATTTTCAATAATATAAAAAATGCTTTTTAATTTTCATAGTTAAAAATGTATGTATATAGTGCAACAACAAAAAAACCATGCAAGGAAAAAAATACATTTATTTAAAGCATTTTTAATACAAATAATCACAAGCCCCGAGATAGGTGCGCCCCCCACTTTGAAAACCCTGGCTATAGTATAATAAAGTATTCTTTTTGAATCAAGCTCAAGTGTGAAGAATGTCATGCACTTTGACTTTCAATATACAATAGAAGTGTGCAAGTGTAATTAAAAAAAAAGGCAAGTAAAGCTAATTCAACCTTTTTGAGAAGTGAGCGCATAGACACTTCATAGACCTGAGCTGCAGAAAAAAAAATCACTATGTGCATTCTGTTCCAGAAATGTGTACAATGCAGCAGTTTGGTACTATAATCATCTAGCTGGACTCCAGCCGGTGGTCATGATTACAGAAGATAATGATGCTATTTCAGAATTCAGTGCCGTAAACAGTGGAGTGTATGTCATCTCAACTCAGGTATATTCTTTTATTTTATGTCCTGTGAAATCTGTGATGTTGAATTGTCAATATCTTTCTGGAGTCAGATATGTTTAATAACCACTAAATTGTAGAACCGATGTGGTTTCTTTTTTTCCACATAAAAAATATTTGGTTTCAATAATCTATTTTTCATGTTCATTTATTTATTTAGGATCATGACATGTATGATCAATCTTTCAGGATTTATTTTGTGATAGTGACTGGCTGATTATACATTATCCATACATATGTTTAACTTGTAAAAATAATGTCAAGAGCTGGGATTACTCTGTTTTGCATTTCACAAATGTGACTAAATGAGTGCAATAAATGAGACCAACATACTTGTCCATTGGTAACACCAGTGAACTCAATTGCAGGAGTACCTGTTAAGTTTCTGGCCGGACCTGCAGGCCGCCCATGATCTGTACAACTCCATTGCTCAGACCCTGCAGGAGCGAGAGAGTGAGGGAGTAGAGAAAGTGTACACCGAACACCTGCCTGCAGAGGTGCTGGAGGCTGGTATAAAATCTGGCAGGTACATCCAGGTAAGTGCCTCTCACTCCTGTTATTTAAACCAGATCTCTTTCTTGGTAGTGGCTTATGGAAACTACATTCCAACCCACTCCTTTCCCTTAAAGGGCATCCTCAGTGTGAACAAACATCGAGCACAGAATGAGGCTTTTGTCCGTTATGAGGGTTCAGCCAGCAAAAATACAGGTTGTTACCAACATACTTGTATCAGTCGTTCAAATTTTACTTATTACTGACGCTCTTATTGATACTGATGGTATTTTACCTTTGATCCTGCCCATGTGATCATGTGTTTTTAGAGCTAAATAGTGATGTGCTGATCAATGGAGCAAAGCATCGTAACCGGGCGGTGCATGGAGACGTGGTTGTCATAGAGCTGTTGCCCTGTAATGAGTGGAAAGGCAGGACTATGGCACTAACAGAGGGTCAAGGGGAGGAGCAGCCACTGGAGGAAACACAGAGTCAGCCTATGCCCTCAGGTAATCATGGGTATATGATGATTACAATTGGTCTGCATTCTGAGCAGAATGTGAAGATTGACTGATACAGATGAATGTATTTACACATACGCTGGTGTCCAAAAGTCTGAGAACCACTGGTGAAAATGCTTTTATTATTACTTACAAATGGTATTATGTGTTTGATTGAAAATTGTATTGAAAAATGTGTTCTTCATTTGACGTCTTTCAGGTAACTTTCAGGTTCAAATGTCAAATTTCCAAAGTTTCAGTGTGGAAGCAGATTTTTGGACCTCGCTGTAGATGGATAGTTGTATAAGTTGTGGTTGTTTTTTGACTCTCTCCTCTCTTTCCTGAAGGCAGGGTGGTGGGTATTCTGCAGAGGAACTGGAGGGACTACGTTGTGACTTTTCCTCCTCTTGAGGAGGTGCAGTCACAGAGTCGAAATTCACAAAAGATTCTGGTTATTCCATGGGACTACCGCATCCCTAAAATCCGGATCAGCACACAGCAGGCTGAGGCTCTGCAGGTGGAGATATAATTTAGCATTTTAAATGCAATATGGTTGCCAATAAAGGCTAGATTAGCAGATCTTTGTTGCAGCAAGTGCAGTGGTTACAGCAAGTGCAGTGGTTGACACCCTTTGTTAGTACTCGAACCTTTAGTAGAAAGTACTAAATTGATCAGAAGTGACAGTAAAGATGTTTGTTACAAACTATTTTTTAAATGAATGCATTTCTTTTGAACTTTTTATTCATCAGTGAAAAAATGTATCACATATATTCCTCTAAATGCAACACAACTGTTGTTAATGGTTTATTATATTATCATATGATAAATTGCATTTTAAAATACACTAAAATACAAAACAGTTCATCAAACTTCACAATATTACTTGTTTTACTGTATTTTTGTTCAAATAAATGCAGCCTTTGGTGAGCATGAGATAATTAAAATATTAAATCTGTAATATTTCTTCTGTTTGTAGGATCAAAGAGTGATTGTGCGTCTGGATTCGTGGGAAAGTACTTCTGTTTACCCCAATGGCCACTGTGTGAGGGTGCTGGGGAAAACAGGCGAGCTGGAGACTGAGATTCAGACCATCCTGTTGGAGAACTGCATCCATGTTCCACCATTCTCAGAGGCACAGGTGTGGTCATGATGTCTGCATGTGATTGAAATAATTTCAAATGTTTATACTGTGATTTTTGCCTTACGAAAAGAGTGAATCATAAATAGTGAAGCCTTTAAAAAGGTACTAAAGTAATAAGGTGTATTACTATAAAAGTCGGTGTTTTTGAATGTTTCTTTAGTTGCGAGAGATGCCAGTTAACACTGAGGAGAACCGGTGGCAGATGGACACCAGTGAGGTGTCCTCTCGGCGGGACCTGAGAGACACACACCTGGTTTTCAGTATCGATCCCAAGGGCTGTGAGGATGTGGATGATACCTTGTCTGTGCGAACTCTGCCTGGGGGGAAGCGGTTAGAGCTGGGTGTCCACATTGCCGATGTCACTTACTTTGTCAGGGAGGGCTCTCTTACAGATCTAGAGGCACGGTCAAGGTATGGAACTTTGCCAGTTATTCAAAATATAGTGGTGGATTAATAGAGTATATTACTGTTGAGTGTATTTATATAATTGTTTAATATTATATTTTGTACACTTATTAATGAAGAATAATGATTATTCATACACTAAAGTTCAAAATTTCAGGGGTTGGTAAGGTTTTAAAAATGTTTTTGAAATTTATCTCTTATGTTCACTAAGACACTTATGTTATTTAATCAATAATACAGGAAAAACAAGAAATATTGTGAAATATTATAACAATGTAAAATAATTATTTTGTATTTTAATACATTTGAATATGTCATTTATTTTTGTGATGGCAAAGCTGAATTTTCAGTAGCCATTACTCCACTTTTCATAAATGTTTTCACTGTCACTTTTTATCAAATTGTGTCCTTGCTTAATAAAAGTATCAATGTAAAAAAAATTGCAAGGCTTATTTACACCAAGAATGATAACATTTTGTTTATCATAAATGCACGCTGCAGTTTCTGGTGTCGACTGCTTTAAATGCTCGAGCTCAAGTCTGGTGGATTCTGATTGGCTGTCTATGTCTTCATCGTTCATCAGCTGGAAAAACAATTGTTCAGAAAGAGATTTCAATGATATCTTTCCTCTGTGTCATTATAGTTCTTGTGTGGATTTCCCTATTCTCATAGAATTGGAATTATTAAAACTTTATAGTTATCATTATCGTTATAGATATATGTTCTTGTCGTGGACGGGCCTTTACTGACCCCAAACGTTTGAATGGTAGTTTATGTTTATTATCAAATTTCTGTGATGAATGTGCATTTGTACATATTTAAATTTTTTTGTACAGATTAACATCTAATACTACAGTAACTAAAGTATACATTAAATAAGTTGCATCTTTCTTTTCTAAACCCAGGGCAACCACTTACTACCTGGCTGACCGCAGGTATGACATGCTGCCAGCAGTTCTGAGTGCTGATCTGTGCTCCCTCCTTGGAGGAGTGGACCGGTGAGTAACACTTGAGACTTAAAAAGTGACCTAATATGCTGCTGGAATCTGTGGATTTTCTCTCTGTATTCTTTAATAGAAAATAACAGGGAATCACTTTGTGGTATGTTCCAGATATGCCATGAGTGTGCTGTGGGAGCTGGATGCTGAGACTCTGGATGTGTGTACAGTTTGGTACGGTCATACTCTAATCCGCTCATCCTATCAGCTTTACTATGAGCTGGCCCAGAGTCTGCTGAATGGCGAGGAGGTTGAGGTACCTGAGCTAAGCCAGCTCAAGGGTTCACAGCGAGACCAGAAACTGGCTGAACTCTTGCAGGCCCTAGAGACCCTGACGAGGGTGGCCAGACACCTCCGTGCACAGAGAGACAAGGGTGGTGCTCTTGAGTTGGAGGGGGTGGAGGTGAGGGCTCAGCTGGATGAGGAGAAGAACATTACAGCACTTGTTCCCAAACAACCTCTGGAAGTTCATGAGACTGTGGCAGAGTGTATGATCTATGCCAACCACTGGGTGGCACGCAAGATACAGGAGAGCTTTCCACATCAAGCTCTCCTGCGTCATCACCCACCACCCAAACAGGAGTTCTTCAATCACCTCATCAACTGTGCCAAGGCCCGTGGCTTCAGTATTGATACAAGGTAAAAATAATTTTTAGATTTTCTTGAAATAAATCACTAAGGCTGTATGTATTTGATCAAAAATAGAGTACAAACTGTAATATTGTAAAACAACTGTCTGAATTTTCAGCAGCCATAACTTCAGTCTTCAATGTCCTTCAGAAATCCTTCTAATACACTGATTTGGTGTTCAAGAAACCTTTCTTATTATTATCAGTGTTGAAAACAGTTGTTCTGCTTAATATGTTTGTGAAAACCATGATACATTTTTTCAAAAGAACGGCATTTATTTGAAAAATACATCTTTTGTAACATTTTAAATGCCTTTACTGTTGCTTTCGATTAGTTGAATTAATTCTTGCTGAATAAAAGTATTTTCTTTTTATCTTACGGACTCCAAACATTTGAACAGTATTGTATATCTAAATAAAGACAGAACCAAAATAAATGGTAAATGTAATCGAATCATAATATAATCAGTATGTTAGGAGATAGATTGCATGCATTTATATTTACGTGTGTCTGCATTGCTTCATCTAGGTCAAACAGAGCTCTTGCTGATTCTCTGGAACAAGCTGTGGATCCTCAGGACCCCCTGGTGAACAAGTTAATGAGAATGATGGCCACCCAGGCAATGTCTAATGCCCTTTACTTCTCTACAAGAGCCTGCCCAGAAGAACAGTACTATCACTACGGTACATGCTTTTCATTCTGTCATCATTACAGATCATTTGTAATCTCATTATTGCAGATTACAGATGTTCATTTAAGCAGAGTAGCTGGTTGTTCATTGTTGTTACTGCTATAGGCCAAATTTTTGTAGTAGTAGTATGAATAAACATTCTACCATGATTTAAAGCAATAGTTCACCCAAAAATGAAAGTTTCGTCCTCATTTACTCACCCTCATGTCATTCCAAACCTGTATACGTTTCTTTCTTATGTTGAGACACAAAATACGATATTTTGAAGAACCAAACAGTTGTTGGACCCCATTGACTTCCACAGTAGAGAAAGAAATACTATAAAAGTAAATGGGGACCATCAACTGTTTGATTGCCAGCATTCTTCAAAATATCATCTTTTATGTTCAACATAAGAAAGAAACTCATACAGGTTTGGAACGACATGAGGGTGAGTAAATGACAAACCTTTCATTTTTGGGTGAACTATCCCTTTAAGACCGCAATTGACATAGTGGCATTTGGGTAAATTTGCTTGCTAGAACTAAGAAAAAGATGAAAGCATAAATCCGTTCTTGCTGTTTATTTTCAGGTCTTGCTCTGGATCGATACACTCACTTTACCTCTCCAATCAGACGCTATGCTGATATATTAGTTCACCGGCTGCTCATGTCTGCTATTCAGCTGGAGAAGGAAGGATCACTAAGCAAACCCTTGGCCAGTAACAAAGAACTCGAGGAACTAACTCAACATATCAACAACAAAAACAGAGTAAGTGGGAGCCATTAGCTTTTGTATCAATACTTCATTGTAGTAAAACTGTAGTAAAATAATTGTAGGGAAATGACCTCAACACTTTCTCTGTGTTTGTGTGACAGGCAGCACAGCACGCACAGAAGCAGTCCACAGAGCTCTTCCAGTGCCTCTACTTCAGAGACAAAGACGCCAAAACAGATGAGCGCTGTGTGGCTGATGCTGTGATCTATGCTGTCCGAGCTAATGGCTTTCTTGCCTTCATACCACAGTAATGACTGCTTATGGAATATTACTTAGTGTCTGTGCCAAAGAAAATTTTACACACAAAAAATTAAGACAAGTGTACACTACTATGCATACTATGCATGCACACTCTTACGTTATTTGATCAAAAATGCATTATTGTGAGATATAAATGTAAAATAATGTCTTCTATTTGAATACATTTTAAAATGTAATGAATGTTCCTGTGGCTCAGTGGTAGAGCATTGCGTTAGCAGCGCAAAAGGTCGTGGGTTCAATTCCCAGGGAACACACATAAAAAATAAATAAATGTATAGCCTGAATGCACTGTAAGTCGCTTTGGATACAAGCGTCTGCTAAATGCATAAATTTAATTTAAATGTATTTATTATTCCTGTGGAAAGTTGAATTTTTAGCAGCCATTACTTCAGAAATCATTCTAATATGCTAATTTGGTGCTCAAGAAACATTTCTTATTATTACTAGTGTCGAAAACAATTATGCTGTCTTTCTTTGATGAATAGAAAGTTTAAAAAACAGCATTTATTTGAAATAGAAAGCTTTTGTAACCATGTTTTGTTAATGCTGAATAAAAAAGGGAATCATTTCTTTTAAACAAAAACATCTTACTGACCCCAAACTTTTGAATGAAAGTGTACACCAAAAGTAGCTCCTGCATATAATGTGGACATGATTGCTGTAACACTTATCTATTCACACAGGTATGGTGTGAAGGGAGCTGTGCACCTTAAGGATCGAGAGGGTCAGGTGGTCAGTGTCGAAGGAGATGGAAGGTGCGAGTGGAAGGCTGGGACATTGCAGAGATACCCTGACAGGATCAGCAGCTGCACAAGCACTGGAACTCATACATTTGACCTCTTCAGCCACGTTACAGTAAGTATATTGCCATAAAACAACAAAAATCACATTGTTTGTGGCACCTTTATTTGGACTACCATAGATATGTCTGCTATACCTCTTCAGCCACGTTACAGTAAGTATATTGCCATAAAACAACAAAAATCACGTTGTTTGTGGCACCTTTATTTGGACTACCATAGATATGTCTGCTACATCCTCTAACATCATGTTTTCCTTCTTTCTTTTGTGCCTGTCTTCCTCCGCAGGTTCGTATTTCTGTAGAACCGTCCCGTTGCCATGCTGACAGCTTGTGTCTGGAGCTTATCAGCAACAAGCCCCATTGCCCTGTGCAACCCGAGTCACAGCCAGCTGGTCGCGGTCGGTCTGAGCTGGTTCAGGACGTGGTGCGCTGGGCAGAAGAGGCCTCCCTCCAGGCGGAGGAAGAGAGGGGGAGGAAGCCCAGACTGAGCAGGGAGGAGAGGCAGTTCAGACAGAGCAGAACACCAAACCTCTATGCCCTGTTACAGGAGATCAGTGAACTTGCTCTACTGGATCTGTCTGTCTGTCAAATCAGAAATACAGAGGAACAGACCTGCACTGCATCTTCTTAGCCCTTTACTGCTATTTCTACAATTGATTAGTGAGCTTTAGGGATGGTTTTGTAATATTTGCCATGGACTTCCATTGAAGTGTTTAGATGTGACCTGACAAAAATGAGTTACACTTACTCAGGACTTATGAACACTGGTTTCTTTGCTTTGTCCAATACATGATTTCTTAAGTGAAAGTTGGTCAGGTTCTTCACCTTAAGTTTCCTGTGAAGTCAATGGCTTTATATTTGAAGACCAGCTTTTCGACTGCAGATACACTCTAGGCATCATCTTCCTGTGTGGTGTCAAGTTTTAATTTGAAATGAAATGAAAAACATTATTTAAGAGAAACCAGTATGTAACCTAAATATTGTTTGAAGCAGGCTTATAGATTTCCATGCTTGCAGTTAATGCTTTCCATTTTGATCATGTAAAAATAATGATATAAATATTTTTGGAAATAAAATGTATTTTTATGTCGCCAATATTTTTATGATCCACGTTTCCTTTTCTTCTATGATGCTACAGAATTAAAGTATGAGACTCTTAAGTAGCTCTGCTACAGGCTGGAATACACTTTTAACCAGATATGTGCCCTAATTTAAAATCAAAACTAGTTGCACATTATCAGTCTTGAGCTAAAAATAATTTTTGTTATGTGTCTCCTAGCAGCAAGGCACATATTTATTTTGTGCTGGGAATGACTTTAAATGGCATTGTGTGATCCTTGGTCATTTAATGTATGACGCCTAGTGTTTTAAAATCTGTTCAGATTGTAAGTCATATACTTCAAAATATAGGTCTACACAAATCACAACACACATAAATGGTTTTCTACATTAACATTTTTATTCAGAAAAAAAAAAAAAAGTACACTGAAATAACAGGGATAAACATAACAGTAACATTACAAAGTGGTGACAAACTGACATTTACAAAAAAAAAAAGGGGATATGGGTCAACCTCAAAAGCTCACTTTGTCCTGCAGTATTGTGTGCTTACATTGGGACATTATAATAAACTTCAGCCAAGTGGCGATTTTATTCTCAGGTTCACATAGAGATTACTGTGGAGTTGTGAACCTATGAATAAAATTCAAAAAGGGAAATGTTTTCAATATGAGCAAATATATTCCAAAATCCTCAGAGGATGAAAGATATGACATGACAAAATGCAAGCAAACTGAACTAGATTAATGGGTGTATAAGATCATTGTGGTGAACAAGCCCGGGGTTGGCATTACAAAACATGCCAACGAGCTGCAAAAGGTGTTTGGCATATGACTGGGAAGAGGTTAAACATGGAAAAGCCCATCTGATTGCAATTGCCCTTCACAAAAACACTCAATTTATTCACAGTCCCCTTGGTACAAACGGGGAGGATTGGTTCAATTGCTATCATCATCATCATCGTCAACTATGCCATTTGGAACTGGACTAGCACACTCATTATCATATAAAGGGGAATTCTGAAGCGCAGCTGACTTTTGATTGAGTGGCGTATGGGCTGAGGTGCTCTGATCGAAAGGGCCCTGATTCTCTTGACTGAGGAACTGTCCTGAAGAACTGGTTGATGGTTCATCTGCATCTGCCTGGATGGAATTCTGTGAGGATTCTGTGGGGAAAAAGTATCAAATAGTGATACAAAAACTAGACTCAAGCAGCTGAATCTATATGCATAACAGTGGACCCAGATTTTTTGCAGGACTATAGGCAAATGAGAGAACTTTCATTCTAATCGTAAAACACACCATACAAACACCCACATGATGGTGATGACATTAATGACTCCACACACCTAACTGTTTCTGCTTTGCAAGTCTCCTCTCCAGAGCCAGCTGTTTGTTGAGCTCTATGCGCTGTTGCTGTTCCTCCGTGAGAGGGGCTGGAGCAGGAGTAGAATGGACAAACGGGTCTTCAGGGAAACCTTCGTCTCCAACTGGATCAGACTCTTCCGGTACTCGAACCTCAGCATCCTCTGAAGGGGAGTAGAAAGTCAATGAATTGATACCTGCTGCTTTCAATAGTAATACAAGACAGCCAAAAGTTAAAGTATCATTACCAACATAGTCCTCGTGTGTTATTGGCATGTCCAATCGAATTCGTTTAAGACATGTCTAATGGAGAAACAAAGTAAAGCATTAACAAAGGATGCAGACAACTTCCATTAAGGATGTACAATAGCACACATTGAGGGCTTTTAAATGAGGTCCATACTTCCTAGATTAAATATCGTATTCAAACAGGATTCATTCTTGCGTTGATTAAACAGAAGGCATTTATATGTGCTTTAAATCCCATGTACTGTTGTTAATGTTAAAGCACACATTTAACACTAAAAACATGGAAATCATGGTGTGGCATCAAGAAATAAAACAGCGACACATGGTGCAACAGCCTAAGACAATTGTCTAGTGCATGTGTACATAGAGCAACATTTAAAATCGACTGGCTGGATATGACCTGAGTTTGAGTACCGCACATGGTCTTTTCCTCCCCTCTCTTATCACTTGCTGTCACCACTTCTACTGTCCTATCATAAAGGCATAAAAGCCAAAAATATAACTTTTGCCAAATATATACACAAAAAAGCAGACATAAAAAATGTAATTACATGAAAAACAATAGCACAGAGAACAAATCCTGAGTGAGCGGCCCCTAGTTAAGCTTGAATTTGCCTCAAGATAAAGTGTTCTTTTGCATTAGTGCCAGACATCTTACCTGAACTTCTTTTTTACTGCCCAGACTCTCCACTTTATCAATGAACTCCTCAAACTGCATTTTAGGATATAGGCGATGGGCCCAGTTCTCCATTTTCTGCAAAAGGAGCTTCAGATTCTCTGCCTGAATCAGAAATAAATGAAGAGGGTGCTCACTGACAACTGAATTCACATATCACATCGACTCATTTATATACATAAATGTTAGAACAACGGCACCTGAATTCAGGAGTATTTCAATATTTCACACACAAATGGTGAGGATGAAGTGAAAAATTAGCAATTACCTCATGCCCTTTGCCTTTGAACTTAACATCTTCAAATAAAGTACGCAAAGCTGGAAGACCCTTCTCAGAAATCAACCTAAAAGAGAGAAGAGATGAAGGAGGTGGTGAACTGTAAACACTGGAGAAACTCAAGTCAAGTCATATTTATTTATAGCACCTTTCATAATATATATTGTTTTAAAGCAGTTATAAAGAAAATCACGATGCTAATGTTTACAATATCTTAATTATGTAATATATTTTACATTTTGTGATGATACAAGCAATAATGCGGTTTAAAAATGCTACATAGTATATTAGAGCTATATAAAGAGCTGGGTGATAATATCATATGGTTACATTTTACAAATTAAAAAAATCAGGTTGCTGAGATTTGCTATACATTATATATACGCACTATATGTATGCAGATAGATACATTTGGAAATAATATATCCAACTTTATATACAGAACTGTGCAATAATACGGTTTACATTTTGCGACAAAAACCATCATGCAGCCAATAATTGCTATATAGTATATATTGCTTTTCGGGAGTATACTGTATGAGCGCAGGTAAAGTAGGACGTTAATGCAAACACAGACTGTCTGCTAAAACAAACAAATTATTATAAGTAATTATCAATTAACTGGCATCTGGTTCAGTACCTGTTTGCATCCAGTTTAGGCTGAGGCCTCTTCACTGTTCGTCTTTTTGCCACTGGCACTTCTGCTAGTTTTGACACTTCTCCTTCCTCCTCACCTAAACATGTAGCATGGGAACAGCTCACATTACTATAGCATCAATTGGACAAAGATTCCTAAAGATTTTGAGCACTTATAGCATAGGAGCACCATGAAAGACAGACCCTCTCCATTGCCAAAAGGATCCTCCTCGATGTCTCCTTGACCAGGCGATGGAGGAGGAGGGAGAGGAGGGAACCTCTCATCCTCTATGTGCTCATAATCTGGAATGTCAAACGCGTCATTTTCTAACGGATCGAGCATGGTGCACGGGATCCTGTAGAGAGATAGGAGCATATGCTCAATTCTACAACACAATAATTATACTTTCAGTGGCGTTCAAGTAAATTATTGGCTTCAATGACTTCAATGTTAAAAAAAAATCTTATTTTTGCAGTATGTTTAAATAGACGGCCGAGTATGCGTTGCACGCTATATTCATCCAAACAATGTCACGGACTCATTTATGAAAATAATGAAGTTTATGGGTTTAAAAAATAGTCTGAAAAGTACATAAACTGTACAAAACAATGGTACATGATTTAATGATCGGAACTAATCCTTATATTAGCACATCTAGCGCACATACAATCATAGAACTGAACAGATTAATGTAAACGTAACGTTAGAGGAGAGCTGTTTGTTACTGTCACAGCATTTTGGCGCCAGACAACGTCAATCCGCACATCGTCCTCGGTTTCGCCCATGTCTGGATATCAAGCCCAACCGATGTCACCGTCATTTCAGTGCGGTCCACCGAACTTACTGAATAAATGCTGTCAAAGGACGAAACTTCAACACCGACCGCAGCACAAGATCATCAACACGGACCACAGCCAAAGTTTCTGCCGCCGGCCGTGGCTTCTTCTTCTTCTTCTTCTTCTTTGGAATTTTTGGCGTATTCCGCACCGTAGGCACATACCGCCACCAACTGTTTATATACATTATATACAGTCCCGTCTCTATTCATATTTTATTTTATTGTTTAATTTCTTTGATTAATACCTTCTTTTAATCCTTTTCATAATATCCAATTTATCTTCTTTTTTTTCTTATTACCTTTTAAGTTCTTCATCATTTTAATTCTCTCTATATTATATTTCCGACATTTCTGCATGTGTTCTGACAAATAATGCTACCTATCAGATTATGCTACCAACACTGTATTTATCCCGCTTGCAGTCTCATGTACACTTCCACAACTCTTACCCTGCGTATGCAAATCTTTTTGACGTCATTCTACCTTCATAGGCTAAGGTTTCCCTCAGCCAATCAAATCTCTGCTGCGGCGCACGCCAGTGGTTCTGTTGCGTCGCTGCTCTCGTGGCTGAGGAGAACCGCGACGTCTACCGGCGCGGAGAACTGGAAATACAGACTTTCACAACAAAACAAAACGGATAGTTTTGCCTGAGTTTACAGAGGTAGACACATCAAAATACCAAAACAGGTATAATGCAGGTTTTCAAACTTTATTGAAAGCACAGATCTCATACACGTGGATCTTAATACTGCAATGTATGTATGTATTGGTAGGTTATAGTTCCACTGAATTTCAGTATTTTAAAAGGTTTCACAAACACAGTTATTATGGTATTTATTTTATTGTCTGTTTGTTTGCCACATATACAAACACCATTGTTAATAGGGTTACATAACTGCTTTCAGAAAGTTTCAGAAACTTCCATCTAACTTTTCTCACCTCATAATCAAACACCCAAACCTCAACTTATCCTCAGTAATTTGTTGAGAGTTGTTTGGATGGTCCAACAATTCATGAACACAGATGTACATTTGTGGACCATTTTATTTGAATTTACATGTAAACAAGTCTCGGCATGTCATCGTTATTAACAATAATCAATAAAAAAGAGAAGGTACAGACACATGCAATGTGAAAAAATATAGTTGTGTAAATGTGAAGCAGTCTGTTTTATATTCGTGTTCTAAGCAGGAACATGAGAAAGACTGCACTGAGGAGAATGCAGAGAGTGCACACAGTGGGGATGACAATCTCTGTGACCATCTCCATGTGGCTGATCAGTGGATCTGGAGAAAAACAAGTCAGTAAGTCAGTGACAACTAATAAAAGATACATTCAGTGAAAACATAAAGGTATTCGAAAATCGCACTAGCACTGGACAGAAAACATGAAACATGACATCCTCAGCCCCAGTACCTAAACCTCATCATGCACAGGCCAAACCTTTGGCATATCTGCATGTGCCTTATTTTCCTTGGATTTTCTTCTAGCTGAAAGGGCAAACAAAAGAAAATTTCTGTTAGAAAGTTACCATATAATTTCCTTCTCTATATATTGTGCTTGGTTATAAATAGAAAATGTAATTTGTGACAGGATTTTCTTTTCTTTGCCCCAGCTAGATCATTGCCGGCTGTGCTGCCCAGTGGGAGAGAAGTCAGCAACAGTTACACTAACCTGCCGCAAGGAGCTGGTTGCTTGAGGTGCATGTTTCCAGTGCCTTTCTTTTCCAGCTTTCGATCTGTGGTAAACATTATCCAATTTAAATTCATAAGATGTAAACTGAGACATAATATAAAGACATAATATATATTTATCACACAGACTGCACAAAAAATGCTAAGACTCTTGTACACTTTGACTCAAAAGATGAAATAAAAAATTAATTTAGCATACAATTTTAATGCTAAACTCATTGAAGTCATACCTCTCTCTGATTAGGGAAACCATTCGAGCTGATGATGCGCTTGTAGTACTGAACTGATGCTTTGGGGTAGCGTGGTTTATTTTTGCTGCCAAAGTCCACGTAGTGCAGGCCAAATCTTTCAGAGTAGCCCTCATCCCACTCAAACTTGTCAAGCAATGACCAAGCTGTGTAGCCTTTCACATTCACTCCATCTTTAACCGCTGAATGAAAAAAACAAAAAACAAAAAGGTTCCTTTGAGTGGTTGTATAGACTTTATTTATCAACGTATAAAGAGAATTATGATTTGGAGCTCTGTAGAACTCTTGTGTTTGAAAGAAAGCATTTTATAGACCACTATCAGTCATGCTCAGTCTGTAATCAAGTTTCTGTCAATTTTGATTTGCGTGTTCTGAATGTTTTTGTGACTCAGATCGAATGGCTCAATTTATGCAGTCTGTTCTAAAACAGTGGTTCTCAACTTTTTTGACTGAAAGGCCTCCCATTTTCCAACTCAGTATCCATCCATAACCATCACAATGGTTAAAATATTTCCTCTGATATTTCTGCTGAAGGTATTACAATGCTGACTGTTTGACAATGTTTTCAAATCTTTTTATTAACAGAAACTGGGAGTGTTGAAATGAATTATACACAATTCTAAAGTTTTTTCTATAAAAATAGTCTTTGATGGGAAAAAAGAAATATGATTTCAGTTTGATCATTCCATCTTTTTTAATATATATATATATATATATATATGTATATATACAGTGGGTACGGTAAATGAGTACACCCCCTCTAAAACTTAACAAATTCAGCAATTTAAGGGGGTCTGAATACTTTCCGTACCCACTGTATATATATAGGTTTGTTCTGGCCTCCTTGTTGAAAACCACTGGTAAGAGCATTTAAAAATAGAAGACATAGATTTCTATATTGATTCTGACCTTTGAGCATTTCATTGATGTAATCCCTCAAGTACTGCATTCTCCAGTCATCACACAGTTCTGTGCACATCATCTTCTCTGATACACCATTTCCTGTTACGTATATAACGGGGTCTCCATACTGTGTCTAAGAATAGAGGGATTTGAGTCACAAAAGGCCAGTGTGCCATTTCTAGTCAGACTACTTGCCACAGGCTGAAGTAGTTGTTGCATAGTTGTTTACAGAGATGTGTCAATGTACCTTTACAAAGCTAAGCAGACGGCGGAAGCCCAATGGCACAGAGTAGAGCCACTCTGATCCAGGATCAGGCCACTGTGGGTCTACCAGCTCAGCCAGGTCATGGTCAGTGAAGTAGCTGTTTGCATGGTTGGAAGGAAAGTTCTTTAGTGTGATGTAGCTCGTAGTGAAGTGACTGATACCCAGGAAGTCACAAGTGCCTCTGACATAACTTTTTTCGTGAGGGCTGAAAGTAGGCAGACGAGAGCTACTTAGGCCCTGCTGGGCACTCTTCCTACCTGCAGAAATGAAACACAGAAATACTTATGTAATAATTGTAAATTATCCTCAGCCCCAACTAAATAAGCCTATCATTTATTTATGGTTTGCTTGCCTATGTAGTCTTTCATTATTTGAGGATAGTCTCCATGGAAGAGTGGTGTGGCAAACCAGCCGAAGTAGAACTGGACATATCTTTCAGCGGCTTCTATATCGCGCTGATTGGTGATGTCCACTGGTTCTCCCCAGTCAGCTGACAGGGAGATGCCCACCATGCCTAAAATGGCAGAAACACTTGTACCTGTTTGGACCATTATGCCTTGACAGGGTAAAAGTAATTTGTCTACCTTTCTGTTTGTTTCGCCACTGGGCATTGTATGTGTGCCAGACCTTAGCATGAGCCTGTCAGTGCAGCAGAGGATAAAAATGAGCTTCATTTTACTGCATTTGAATTTTTTACCAGAAACAGTGATTTTAATAGCTGATAAGTTTGCCATCCCTAAATGCATGCTTATTTGCATTTTTTATTTAGATTTAGCTTTTTTATCTGCTGTTCATAATCAGAGCATTGCATTGCTAACTTAGCATATGAGTTATTTCTGTTGCTCATTTATTATAGTTATTAGACTATAGTGGACTGCAGTGGATTTTGATCACCTTAATGATGTTGTGGGCAGCATTATAGGCACCAGTACCCCTCATCTTCAGACCAGGAGCATGTTCTCCAGTCTCATAACCCTCCACTGCAACTGACTGGAAAAATGGAAGGATGTAAAAGTGGACTTTGAAACAGATAATATCAGACAATAACTACTTTTACAATTCTTACCCAAGGATTGTTGAAGGTGATCCAGTATTTGACGCGATTGCCAAATCTCTCAAAGCACAGATTGGCAAAATCATTGAAGAAATTGACCATACTGGCATTTTGCCAACCTCCATATTTCTCCTCCAGAACTTGAAAAACCACAGATATGATTTTAAAAGTTAAATCAAATTGATGTATACTCTCTTTAAAGATGTGTACTCTGACGTACTTATCATACATGTTTTTTGAAAGAGAATTTAAAAACATTCCCTGCGTCCGAATATGCTTAATTCACAGCTATAGTAGGTGGAAAAACAGTACGCAAGATGATACAGTTCATACTACTTGAATTCATAAAACAGTAGGTGACAAGTACCCGAATGACCTACTACTTCTGACTAGATTCTGATATGCACATCCAGTGGACACTTTAATATCCTATGATGCCACGGGAGAGGAGCGAAGCAACTGACGCTGGTAGGTCACGTGACAGTGACAACATTGCGGATGTAGTATGTCCGTCCAAATTGTATTCACGCTAGCCATATTCATACTATAGAGAACATATTTTTTAACGGTCATTAAGTCAATTCACACCAAATGTAGAAGCTACATTTTTTTGATTTTATCTGAGGCAAGTCCCAATGGTACAGTGTCACAATCGGCGTGATTCTGTTCTCCAGAAGCATATTAATTAAGTTATCATAGTGCTCTATCCCTTTGTCATTGATGTAGTCATCTAAAAAACAATCAAAATACTTTTGGTAATGACTCTTGTAAAACATTTCAAGAATTAAAAAAAATTTTTTGGCATAATAATTGAATTACTCTTAATGCCACTGGGCAGAATCCTTGGCCAGGAGATGGAGAAGAGATAGTGGTTCAGCTTCATGTCTTTCATCAGTGCGATATCATCCTAAAACACACATTGAAAAGATTATCTTAGAACCAAAGCATCTACATACATCATTGCGTATTTCTGATCAGGAAATCATTGCACCTTGATTTTATGATAGCCTTCACAGGAACAGTCACCAGTGTCATTTAGGTGAATTTTCCCTCTTTTGTGAGAAAACACATCCCAGATGCTCTTTCCTTTTCCGTCTTTATCCCATGCTCCTTCTGTTTGATATGCTGAGCTGCCAGCGCCCCAAGAGAATCCTGAAAATGTATGTATACACACTCTGCTATTTATCTAAAAACAGTATATATCATTCTTGTGTATGTGTTTGTATATGCATTCATTATACAGAACCCTGAAAATGAATAATTTATATCAAACATTAACATCAAATGTGACCCTGGACCACAAAACCAGTCTTAAGTCGATGGGGTATATTTGTAGAAATAGCCAAAAATGCATTGTATGGGTCAAAATTATTGATTTTTCTTTTATGCCAAAAATCATTAGGATATTAAGTAAAGATCATGTTCCATGAAGATATTTTGTAAATTTCCTACTGTAAATATATTAAAACTTAATTTTTGATTAGTAATAAGCATTGCTAAGAACTTAATTTGGACAACTTTAAAGGCGATTTTCTCAGTATTTAGATTTTTTTGCACACTCAGATTCCAGATTTTCAAATAGTTGTATCTCGGCCAAATATTGTCCTATCCTAACAAACCATACATCAGTGGAAAGCTTATTTATTCAGCTTTCAGATGATGTATAAATCTCAATTTCGAAAAATTGACCCTTAAGACTGGTTTTGTGGTCCAGGGTCACAAATATTACTGACATTGTTCAAAATAACTTATACTGTGTTCAGCAGAAGAAAGAAATTCATACAGGTTTGGAACAACTTGAGAGTGAGATGACAGTATTTAAATTTTTGGGTGAATTATCCTTTTAAGTAAGACAGGATTTTTTTTACTGTGGTATTTACTTGCTTTAATCACTGTTTATTGTAACTGTGCTGTGACCATATTGCATATTTTGCATGATATATCACTTGATATATTACCGAACCTATTGTTCTTTATAAGTGTAGAACACACTTATATTTGCTGTTGATTGTAAGTGTTATTTGCTGTTATGAGTAAGGCTTTACCTGAAGGAAATGTGCCATATTGAAATGATCCCATTTCGTTCTTGGTCCAGTCAAAGTCTTCACTGGCAAAAATGCACAGGGCCAACAGAAGAAATTGGCATATCCTCAGCACACTGTGTTGTAGCATCCTCTTATTCTAATATGGGTTTGTTTTTCACCAGTACCACCTGCACAGATTGAAACAGACTCATTTTACTTCCAGGCACACCTTCGAAAATGTTTCATCCTTTCAGTTGTTTAAGAATTCCTCAGTCCTTAGATAGGTATATATAGAGACATTTCAAGTCAGTTATCCTCATTTCAGAAAAAAAAAAAAACATACTCAAAGTGGTCAGCTTCCAAAGTATTCGAAGCTGAGGCATATCAATGATGCATCCCAAACTAAAAAGCTGTCACAATCCATGTGCAATCAGCCGAAAATGCCCCCCAAAATTTCCAAACCCAGATCAGATCAGATGAATTATATCTCATTTCAGCCAGCTATAAGACAAACTGACACAAGAGGCTATCAGTGACAAAAAGTAAGTCAGTTTGTCAAGAGCTGCCAAAATGAAAGACATCTCAAAAGTATTTATCCAGAAGAGAGGAGATGCAAGTTTCTTTCTGAAAGGAGTGAGGATGAGATGATGATTAAAATGCTTCCTTCTGTTCACAGGAACCAGCAGCTTTGCCCTGTCTCATGTCTCTCTCCCTACTCTCACCCTCTCTCTCAAACTCTCCCTCAATCTAGATTTACACTAAAGCACATATAGACATATACCTGCTCCAGGCCTCACATTTGTCTCGACTGGAATCCACTCCAAAGTGCCAGAAGGTTACCTAAGCTTCTGAACTTCATTCACCCTCACAAAGCTGCCCAGTGCCTGTGCGCTCGCGAGCACAAAACAGTAGCTCTGAGCTCCATTCAGGAGCCACACGCAGGCTCAAATACCCACTATTCAAATTCAATGGGCTGAGAGGGGAAAAGTGCTGCTCCTAACATGTTTTATAGAATTGAACATTTGACTCTGTAAGCAAAGTTGATGTTGGTGTGGGTGATACATTTGCATTTTGGCCCCCAAGGGGGAAATACAAGTTTATGCCATAAAAAAGGTGAAAATGTTCAGCATTTCTGAACCAATTCTGCATTCTTTTTTAATAAAGGATGGGTGTTATATTAAATAAGTGAGCAAAAAAAAAGTAATAAAATATAATAATAATTGGTAGTTTAGCTGTTAGAGGTAAGTTTACATTGTACATATATAATGTTATTTTATAAAGTGCAGAATATTACTACTAGACTCCAATTCCGACTGAATAAATATAGATGAATATAATATAAAATCATTGCTGGATTGATCTCTGCTATATGTATGTGTGTCTGTCCTTGTGCTTTCAAACACTTGCTGCCCCAGTTCAAACGTGAATACAGTTACAACATGCTTTGAAAAGAATGTTGAATTGGTTCAGAAAGTGTTGACACTGCACTCTTTTACTGTACGTGTATGTTCGTGTGTTGTGTGTTTAGGTGTGTATGAAGGAGAATTTGTTCAATGTATGTTGGTTTAATGTACATGTGTTCTCTTGCATGTTCTATGGATGTGTGTGTGTGTGTGTGTTTAAGCTTTTGTATGTGTGCATTTGTGTTTCTGTATGCACATATAGCTAAAGGCTTTTACAAAACATAGCATACTGTATGTGTTTAGCATATCAATACACAGACAGACTACAGAGAGAGCAGCAGAAAGAGTATGAGCATTCTAGCACTCCCTGTTTCTATGTACCTGCTGTATTTAAGGACCATCTTAGTGGCCACCACGAGCTGACATGAACATCTTTACTAAGGTCCCCGGACTAGCCAAACAAACCAGGTATGTTTGTGGTGCATTTGGACACCAAATTTTTGAGTTTCAATCTGCACCTCCCAAGAGGACTGTATTAATCATTGCAGAAAAAGACATATAAAAGACCAACACCCATGACTTGTTTGTGGAAGAGAGTAAATATATAGTTCTGATCACAACCATGCCATTAAGACAGCCCTGAAGTAACATACTGCTGTGCTTTAATGGGCAAACGGATTTGTTCCACACATACATTTACACCAATATACATTTACCTTGTTATGGAACAAATAAAATTGAACTTTAATTGAAATGTTATATCATAAACATTTGGAAAGAATAGAATCCAAATTTTTTTTTTTAAATAAAAGAGCTGGCTTCTTTCATATTTTCTAGACATTGTTTGATTGTTGATGTTTAAAAATGTGCTAAGAGTGTTTGACTTTTTTCCCTAGCAAGCTGGGGTCTGTGCTCCAACGTGCTTTCTACGGGTCCAGTGGGAGGGTAAGAGTTTATTTTGATGGCAATAGTTTATAGTTTATGCATGCATAGTGAATGAATAATTTATCAGTAGGGAATTTTCTGTCAGCTGTTTGCTACTCTTTTTATTTCTTCTCATGTGGTTTTAGTGGTGTTTTTAAAACAACATGAAAATTAGCTGAAAAAGTTGCTAGTTTTTAGTTCAGGGTATCTATATTCTCCCAAATACTTGTAATTATTTTATGCTTATTAAATACTTAAATTAATGTATATGTACATGTGTTTTTTTTAATAACATTAGTTTGTGTGTTTTCCAGGTGACCCTTTTTGAGCAGAGGAACTTTGCAGGTCGGCGACTGGACCTGACCTCTGACTGTCAGAAATTGAGCGAAAAAAACTTTCCCGACAGATGCAACTCTGTCCAGGTGGAGAGTGGAGCGTGAGTACATGATAGTTTTGTATCACAAGACCTTATTTTAACCTTTATAAACGTAAAATGAATGATTACTCCACGTTTTTATTCAATAAACATTTTTATAGCTACATTAAATCATTTTTGCATTTCCTTTCCATGTACATTTAGCCAGTTTAAGCCCATTCAGATATGTTTAGCATTTTTACTGTGACCTGTGTTCTTGTGTAGATGGGTGGCATATGAGCATGAGAACTTCCGTGGACGTCAGTACCTGTGGGACATGTTTGACAGGGGGGAGTACAACTGCACTGATAGGTGGTGTGCTCAGGGTGACCACATCTCCTCTGTTCATGCTGTGAAACAAGTGAGACATTCAATAATGATAAAAATATTAAAAACGATATAATTAGTATCAGTCTTTGCCATTTCCACTGGTTCCACTGAAACATGTAATGGTATGATCCAAAATCATAAATGTAAAAATTGTTTGTTTGCCTGTGTTTCATGGTCTAGGACAACAACCCTCCCCGTGCACAGCTGTTTGAGAGGGCAGGTTTTTCGGGAAAGAAGACAGAGTTCCATGATGACATCCCCAACCTGATGAGCCGTTACAGCCTTAACAGAGTGTCCTCCGTAAGAGTAATGGGCGGAACGTGAGTACAAATTCACTTATGTTAAAATACTGAGCTATGTATTCTGTTCTGTGTATATATTTAGTGTTGTGTGCACATTTCCCATCTCTCTCTCCTGACCACAGCTGGGTGGCGTACCAGGAGCCTAACTACAGGAGAGCACATTACATCCTGGAGAAGAAGGACTACAACAACTTCTCTGACTGGGGTGCTCAAAACAGCACCATTGGCTCAATTCGCCGTGTCCGCTTCAGCTAAACAAAACCCCCACATCTGTCAGCTCTTTAAACAAACAATATGCCAGCCCCACAGAAGACCTATTTGAGTAATAAACTGATTATAAAGACAAATATTGTTGTTTGTGCTTAAGTTCAAACAGGAATGACACAATTCATCAGGTATCATAAAAATGAAAAGTTCTTCAACAGCTTTTCAGATGCAAGAATGAGCGTTGTGTTGCCCTCTGGTGGTAAAACACACTTCTGCAATGTCAGCCTGTCTGGTCTACTGTTACCTGGTATGCCAGAGCAACCACCATCTTAAGATAGTCTTGTAGCACAGCTTCAGGATTGTTCCCAGGATGCTACAGCACTGTTTCGTCCTGCCCTGATGGGATGTGGGATGCTTATAGGAACTGTGAGCTCACGGCTTTGCCGTCTCTTCTATGATCCGAATCCTTTAAAGAGCAGCTGTGGAGCTCATCTGTGTATATTTGAGCATACGTTGAGGAATTCACACGGGCTTTAGCTCTGTGTTGGACTGACAGACACATGCTGTCGTGCTCTCTAAAGGCCGGTGAGGTATTTCTGTGGGTCGTGGGAGTAGCAGTTGCTGTGCCCCTGTCGTGCCGATGACATTGTGCTACATCTCTCTCACGGTCACCACAGCAGCCTGGAGGTACCCACCAGTGTAGGCACAGAGGAGGGGCAGAAAGAACGCAAACTGGTTTAGGACAATGTCTCGCAGAGAAGGAAGTACAGGGAATGAGAGAGAGAGAGCAGAGTGAAATGAGATTTATGTGATTATAAACAAATGTTTGACACAACCATTATGTTAACTAGTGGCACTTTATTTATTCTATAAACTAGTGTTACAGCTAGTATTGTGCTCATTAGTGCTGATTTCACTGTTACCACTGCTGTTGCTGCAGTTACTGTTGCTTACATGAAAATGGTTCCCTAGAATTTGGAGTTTAAAAAAATAAAATAAATCCAGTTATGTACAGTGAGACAGGAGTCTAGTGAAATTATAATATAGTATAATATTGTTACTTTTGTAATATAAATGAATATATAAGTGAACAGCAAAAACAACTTGATATTTCACAGAAATTCTGCTGATTTGATACAGTGCTGAGACATACAAATATGCCCTACCTTTCAAAAGTTTGGTTTCACAAAATATTTCTATTTTAAATAAATGTTTTTCTTTTGAACTTTCCATTCGTCAAAGAATCCTGAAAAAATCCATCATTGAATAAATTACAATTTAAAATATATGTTAAAACAAGACAAAAAACAACTTAATATTTCACAGAGATTCTGCTGATTTGAAACAATGCTGAGACATACAAATATGCCCTTCCTTTCAAAATTATGGTGTCACAAAATATTTCTATTTCAAATAAATGTTTTTCTTTTGAACTTTCTATTCGTCAAAGAATCCTGAAAAAATGCATCTTTGAATAAATGACAATTTAAAATACGTTAAACAAGACAGTTACTTATTGTATTTCTGATCAAATAAATGCAGTCTTGGTAAGAATAGGAAAATTTAAACCTTAAAAATCTTACCAACTTCAAACCTTTGATCAGTATAGTGTATGTGTAAGCAATAGAAAATGAGCTGTTTTGCTCTTACATTTTAGGCCCATGATTTAAACAGAACAAATAAGAACGCATACACAGTACGTTGTTTTTTTCGGGAGTTCAGGGCAGGAAGTCCATCACAAAACTTGTTCCCTCTGTATCACACATGCACACAAACAAACAGTCAGAGTCTGACCTTGAAGGTGGCATGGCCTGTTGAATGGGAAGGATCCTATGTTTCTTTCCCATAAGCCAGTTGGTCACAGATGAAATGGTAAACTAATTGACCACCCATACTCAGCATTCCTCTTGCTTGAGTTCAATCCCATAAACACATAGGCCTACACAAAAACATATACATCCACACACGGCAACTTGTAAGTCATGTTTTAACAATCAGAATTTGAATCCCTCTTTCTCTGAGTGTGTTTATATGGTATGCATGTTTACACTTACAAACATACCACACACTGGTTGTACTGTAAAAGCTGTTTGCTCTCTTTTCCTGTTCTCTCTGTGATTGCCTTTACTGTAATTCATAAGCCAAACTTCACAGTCCTCATGTTACATAATTACAGTACTACGTGACAGAGGGCCAAACAAGCACACACCTCACAGTACAGCACACCTTAATGGCAGTTATTATCTCAGTCTGGTTTGGTTTCGTTCACACAGTATCACACAGAGTCTTTAAATCCTTAGGTACTTCCCTAAGAAACAGCTTCTGTCCATGTGTGACCCTCGATCTTCAGCAGTGTGACAGTAAAAACTGACATTCACTCACACTCTCTCAAGCAAGGCAATAACAGACATGAATGTCACTCCACCTACTTGATTTAGGCCCTAGAGGAAAAGTACATTGACACCAAAGAGATTTAGTTTGATCATTGAATTTACAACAAAATGAAGAAATAGCATGCAAAATATGAATGCATTAAAAAAAATATTCAGATTTTGCCTGTTTTCCCTCATTTTCTATAGCAGATATATTTTTGAACATTTTAAGTTACAACTAAATTGAATGTTGTAAGTATCCTAACATATGTCATACTATATATCCTCTGTGTTTTGACTCATTTGCAGCATAGATATCACTCCATCAATGCACAATGTTCTTGCGCTCTCAGCAATTTTGCTTGGTCTATGTTACAGAAAGATGATCTCACCAGAAAATACCCTGCAAGGCTTAAATGCAAACTCTTTCATGTCTGTCAAGCTATTTCAGTATGATTATCAGGAAAATCTTGATGCTACATGCCGCTTTGCAGAGTGGCGTCTTGTTTCAACATGTTTTTGGTCCTTCAGTCAACAAAGAAGGGAAATGCCTGGGGAGACTGCATGCTCAATGCTAATGGCATATCTATGTTTGAAGGAATTTCTCCATTATCTGATAACAATATCTGATAGGAGGCGCCAAGAAAGGTTTTACTGGGGTATGTTTGCTATAATGCCAGTAAAATGTCTTTAATTGCTTTGATGTGAAATCAGTGGACATTTGAACACATTCTACTTTTAACTGTTGGTACAATTACAAAAACTAGTTTTACTCAGCAGTTCTAATTATCTTCAAGCACTTAAAAAAATCTAATGGTTTATTGAAAATTTAAAGACAGAAGAAGCTTGAAAAGCATAACAGTTTCCAAATACTTGTTACTATTCTGCATGTAAATACTGCCATGAGATCTGAACATAAATGTTGTGTTCTTTGCATCAAGGCTCTTTGTTTGAATTTTCAGGATAGAGACTCATGAACTCATGTCTAGGTGGACACAGGGACGGCCAGAGGCTTTGACCACAGTCAATAACAAAGAGCTCTGGAATCTTTTGTCTTTTGTCCCAGGCCCTGGTATGAACTCAAAGCTTTGACAGGCCACCACTGTGGCCACCTGTGAACCACAATTATCACCAATGCTCGCACACATGCACACTGGACCAATTAAGCATCCCGTGCACTCACCTCCATTCAGCCAGCACTAACACATTTGCAGTGATGCCAGGACTGACTCCCTCACTTCCCTCTCACTCATCAGTAATGACTCTTTGAGCAATGTGTGTGTGAGTATGAGCTGAGAGGTATTTAAAGGGTTGCCAATAATTACATAACACAATTCCTGCCATACAGATATAAATTTTTTTTTTTTTTTTTTTTTTTTTTTTTTTTTTTCAAAAGTTTAAAAA